>NC_048221.1:1640481-1646208 GCF_002007445.2 Ailuropoda melanoleuca
ATCCCTGAGATAGAGCCCAGAGGGGAGGGAATCTGAGGAGGTGAGCAGAAGCTGAAGGATCCCCCCCCCCACTTCAGGGGGAAGGGGCTTGATGGGGAAGGACTAGCAGGGACCAGGGTCAGCTCTTGGTGTTGTCTTGGCTCCGGGGGGGAGGCTCATCCCTGCCGGAGGCTCCACTGTGGGCGTGGGCCTCTCTGTCCTCATCTTGATTCTGGTCATCCAAAAGGGCCCGTGACCTCTGACCGTCTCATCCCTAGGTCCTCTGTCCATAGAGCAAAACGCCAGGCTCCTGGGTCCCAAGGACATACAAGGCATGGGTGGGACCCCAGCTGTGTGATCCTCAGCTGGTACCCTCACCTCTCTGTGCCTCGGTCCCACTGTCTGAAAAATGGGATAATAATGCTTTTTACCTGATAGATTGTTGACAAGGTTAAGTGAAATATGTATTTTTTAGATGAGGACTTCCCGCATAGAAAGTATAAGAAGGATTGGCCATTATTACTGCTATCCCAGCACTATTATCACGCCCCCTGCATTTCTAGAATCATCTCCTTACTCCACCCTGTGAGTTAGCAGAGCCGAGATGAGAGTGGGCCTTCCATGCAAAATTTAAGAAAGCTGGTGCCCCAAACTCAGCAAACTGAAGACTATTTTCAAGCAATATTTTAAGAACTCGAATGGAAGGAAAGGGCAGGACACTTTCGCTAGTGAACAGAATTATAGATCACGGTAGGGTTGGTGTGGCTGATTTTTCCTTCTGTCTCAGGCTCTAATGCCTCTCCTTTCCTCACCCTGGGTTGGATTTAAACTTCGGATATTTGGTTCCTTCACTTTGCAGGTGAAGAAGGAAGGCTGGGGAGGGGCGTGTCCTCCCAGAAGGGAGAGAGGGAGACGAACCCAAGGCTTGGGATTCAAACCCCAGCTCTCTGGGCACTTCCCTGCACAAACGCGGAGGGTCGTGGCTCTTAGTTTCCGGCAGTGGTTCTCCCACTACTGTCTCTGTTGCTGGTGGTGGTGCAGTAGCAGGAATACGAAGTCCCTTTTCCAGAGAGGAGCTGAGGCCCAGCGTGGAAGAGCCACAGACTGGCCAAGATCTTGAATTGTCACCGACGGGCTACGCAGCCCCTGGGGAAAACGCAGGCTGAGGGTGAGGGGGACAGATGGCACTGACCCCAGGACAGTTCAGCCAGAGAGGGCCGGAGCCAAGCTGCCCCAGGTCAACTCTGCAGGTGACTCCCCTGGGCTTGCCTCTGTCCATACCTACACCCGCGGCCCTGAGACACACACGCAGGTGCACACACCCCCACCATGCAGCTACACGCACACCCAGCTCCCCAGATCCCAGACACACTGTCCCCCGCTCAGCCCCAACAAGGCACTCCTGCACAGAGGGCTGGAAGTCTGGCTTCACCACACCCCTTTGGGCAAGTCGCTTAGCTTCTCTGATCTGCCTGTCCACTTTTGTCCGACAGACGCACAGCCTCCCTTGAGCATTTGTCTGCGTGCGCACACACCCCGCCAAAACGTGGGCCCAGGGTTACACGCATGTTGATAGGTATGTAAATACAGATGTCATCTCTGCCCCCAGGCCTTAACAGTTTGTAGGATTCAAGCTAGGTTCTGAACCCTCTGTGCCCAGAGAAGGGGGCTGGTCCTATGAGCATGTCCTGAAACACGTAACATAGCCCTGGACTTGAGGACAAGTTGGGGCTGAGGAGGAAGACGGCCAGGCATGGCCGCCCGGTTGAGATCAGTGTTAGAACAGCTGACGTTGCCCAGGGCGGCTTCTGCCTGGTTATCTCCGCTCGGCCTCAAACAACTCCCCGAGGTAGCTGCTGTCATTATCTGCTTTTCACAGAAACGGAGCACAAGGGCTCAGAGAAGTGCAGCAACTTGCCCAAGGTCACACAGCTGGCGGTGGTACAATCAGGGACTGAGCCAAGGCCTGTGTGATGCCGAGCTAGGCTTCTGTATCTGTGTACATTTTTATTTTTATGTAATTGAGATATAATTTACAGACCATAAAATGTAACCCTTTACAGTGTGATTTAGTGGTTTTTCGCATATTGCACACTTTTGTGCAATTGTCACCCTATCACCCCAGAAGAAGCCCTTGAAAGCAGTCACTCCCGTCTCTGTGGCTCTGCCATGTTCAGCGCATCTCACAGAAATGGGATCACACACCCAATGGTTTCTGGTCCTCGCGTGAAGTTTGGAGTTCATCCATGCTGTGTGTGTGTCGCCCGCAAACTTGGGTCGCCTGTCCCGAGGCTGTGGTCCCATGTGTGCATGCAAGCATCCTTCCATGTAGACAAGGACACACGGGAGGGCGCTCCGTGTTGCACACAGCTATGGTGGGGCTTTGCCCCATGCCTCACGCCCAGACCTCGCTTGTGCACCTGCTGTCTAAGCTCGGTCTTGTGCACACGCGGACGGCTCCACCCTGAACCCCTCACATGACCCCTCCCCCAGCGAACACCGACTCAGCTTCTTTGTTCTCATGGCAGATGCCCCCTCTTCAGGGGAGCTCTCCAGACAGGACCCCCGAGGGCCTGTGTCCTGGCCCCAACTCCGCCCTCCCCGGTTCCCAGCATCCGCCCATGTGTAAGGCCACATTTTATCCTGCCTGGGACCCCCGGTGCTTCCGAAGTGCTTGGGCACAAAGACTCAGGTCTGAATCCCAAGTTGTGTACAGAGGTTGACCCACTGATAATGACCTCCTACTCCAGGACAGAGTGTTTTGTCCCTGAGGGAGCTGGAGCCAGGCCCTGCGGGGGCGGCCGGCTGTGTGCCCTGAGGCAAGTCGCTTCACCTCTGTGGGCTCAGTTTCCTCATCTGTGCAATGGGGATACTAATAGGAGTGCCCGTCTCTCTCGGGGCTGTTGTGAGCAGTAGTTAGTTGAAATATGTAAGGCATTTAGAGCAGCAGGGAGCCTTCCAGCAGTGTTAGCTATTATTATGTGAGTCGGTATGCGACTGTTGGCAGGACTCCTCCTTCCCGAACGAGGGGTCTGTCCATGTACCTGTGAGTTGTGGGCGCCCAGACTCCTAACCGACTGGGGTCTCGCAGTTATACCCGGACCCCTCTCTCCCCGCCCAGCTGGGAGCCGCTGATTCTGCACCACGGCTCTGCCTCTGCCTGAGAAGATGGCTCGGGGTGAGACCTCTGGGGGCAGGCAGGTGTGGCTGGCAGCCGGACGACTGTCTGTGCTCAGCCGTGGCCGTGGATGGCCACAGGTACGTGCACACTCACACGTGTGTGCTTGCACATGTGAAGAGCCCTCGGACTTGCAGGTGGGCGTGGCCACACACACACACACACACACACACACACAGTTCTTAACCTCATGCCGCACCCAGTGTAGCAGTGTCCTGGGGCTGGGGTGACAGTGACCTGGGGGGTGCTCCACAGCAGAAATGGCCTGGTTTCTGCTTCTGGAAGCCACAAGTGTGAGCAGCAGCCTCCCCTCTGCGGCTCTGAGGGAGGCTCTTTCCAGGCCTCTCTCACCTCTGGTGGCCTCAGCTGCTCCTGGGATCTGGGTGTGGTCCCCAGTCCTCACATCCGCCTGCGCATCTCCGTGTCCAAAGGACACCTTCTTAGGAGGATGCCCGCTCGGTGGGGTTGGGGCCGCCCTCTCGAACCCATCTTTGCCGTCTGCAAACAATCTCGCTGCAGATAAGATCCCAGCCACGGGTACCAGGGGTCAGGGCTTCAACCCTGGGAGCGGACACAATTCACCCCATCACAGCCCCACACACATCCTCCCCGTCACACATGCAGACCCTTGAGAGCCGGGTCTCCTGTTCAACAGACGTGTGCACACGGGCATACACGCATACACGCCAGCACACACCCCTCTCTGGCTGGCTTTCTTGGCTTTCCCAGCAGGGGCCCAATGACCAGGAAAATGAATAAGGACACCCACCCCCCCGGGGCCCCAGGTCTTCACACTGNGGGGGGGGGGGGGGGGGGGGGTAGAGCCATTTATTCATCCACCAAACGTGTCCCAGATCCTTTATGCCTCCCCCGAGGGCGTCCTGGGCAAGGCTGTGGGGCGACGAGAATCGCCCCGGTGGCCGCTGGGGTGTTCAGGGGCACCCGCGTAGCATCCCTGCAGAGTGGTTCTGCCACAGCAAGGTGCCCGGGCAGCTCATGGGCCCAGCTCTCCTCTGGCTCCTTCCACCAGTAGGTAAGAAGTTACGGGGAGGGCTTGGGGGCATGTTTTTCCGGAGATGATGTCCCCTCTTCAAGGAAAGCAGCAGAAGGAAGCCAGGGCCTTCCTGGCTTCTGAAATACTCTTCCCTCCTTCCTCCCGGGGGTCAGGGCAGGACTCTGGCCTGTCCCACCCCTGCCTTCACCTTTTCCCTTCCCTCTGGAACCACCGCAAGCATTTCCCAGCCCCACAGTCCCCAGCAGCCTGGGGTGTCCTGCCTGGTGCCTCATCCTTCCCTTCCCTTCTCTCCTGACCCCATCGCCAGTCAGGGGGCATGGCCTTTGTGCTACATTTTCAAGGCCCCGGTGGTGCCAAACCCGTGGCTGGGCATACGCGAGGGTGGGGAGGCAATCCAAGAGCATGGCTTCATCTGCTGGAAGGGGAAGGTCTGGGAATGACAGCCCTGGAGCTGTACGAGGAGGGAGAGACCTGCGTGCTGCCAGCCAGGCTGGTGAAGGTCATGTGTGCCAGGGACCCACGGTGCCCGGCGACCGCCGCCAGAGACCCGGAACCACCCAGCTTGACGCACAGCTCGAATGCCACCCCCTCCCCCCAAGGACACACGGCAGACACGCTTACAGACACACAGAAGCTCCATCTGGAGAAGCCCCTCCCGGCCCTTTCCCTGCATTGTTCGTGCCTCCTTTCCCACCCTACCCCCTCCTCCCTGCCGCGGGCGCCAGAGGTTCCCAGGCTCCGGGGCTGAGGTGGGATGGGATGAGGGGCGTCTCAGGGCGGCGGAGGCCCAGCAGAAGACCCTCGTGCACACGGGGCTGCTCTCGCCCCATGCGTGAGCATACACATGTTGGAGCGGGAGGCTGCGATCACGTGCGTGCACGCGTGGGGTGACGTTTGTGCCGTGGCGGGCGGCGTACACAGCAGGCGCGCCATAAATTCCTCTTGGGTGGCTGCGAGGGGGAAGGGGCAGCCGCACAGCTTTAGATTCGATTCTGCTCTCTGCTCTCGGCGGCTTACATTTACCCGCGCGGCGTGCAGCTAGTGTGACTCAGTTTCCCCATCCATAAAAGGGAAAGTCTAATCGCCCTCCCACGTGGCGAGGTGAAACCATTTAATGCACGGAAGCGCTTTGCAAAACCCTCGGCCTTGAGAACGCTGACCACGCCTTCCCTCCACCCCACCCTCCCGCCAGACACTCTGGGGGTGGAGAGGGGCGCTGACCCTGGCCCCAGACGCCCCTCCCGACCCAGCAGGCAGGAGTCCCGGCTTCCTCGGTACTTAAAATTGGATAATTGGAGACAGAGGCGGGTGTGCGAGAGCCAGAGAAATCCCCGAGTGGGCGAAGCGCAGGGGTCTGTCCCTCTAGTCTCCCCACGTCAGGGGCCCCGACCCTCTCCAGAGCCCCCTCCTGTGCGCCCTGGACGCGCTGCCGGTGCGCACGGGAGCCCCCGCGCTTGCCGCCGACCCCCTCCCGCGCCCGGCGGTGCCAGCCTCCCGCTGGTGCCCGCCAGGCGCGGTGTCTGAGGCCGCCCCGGGGGTGGGGGGGTCTGCGCCG
>NC_048221.1:1646308-1650911 GCF_002007445.2 Ailuropoda melanoleuca
CCTGGCGCGCAGGGCCCGGGCACCGCGCCAGGGCCCGGAATAGCCTCCCTGCCCCGCTGGCCGCCCCACGCCCCGCCGGAGCCGCCTGACCTGCCCGGCTGGGCGCGGGGGTGGGCAGGCCAGGCCGTGGCGGCGCTGGGACCGGGTGCGTGCTCAGAGGCACGGGCTGCACCGCCACTGACCGTGGTGCAGCAAGGCCTACTGTGTGCAGCCCCCTGACTGTGTGCGGCCTACTGTGTGCAGAACACTGTCTGAATGCAAAGCCTACGCTGTGTGGACCTGCACCTACGTGCAAACGCGCATGTGCAGACTTCCGCCACGTGCAAGACCTACCTTGCGCAAGACCCGCATACAGTCCCCTCTCCTATGTGAAAATTCCCATGTGTGCAGACCCCGGTCGGAATGCAAGCCCCTACAGTGAGCAGATATCCTACTGTGTGTGGCCCGGGAGTGTGTGCATGAACCCACCGTGCACAGGCACAGACGCGCTCACAAACACCCCTTGTGAAGAAGTCCCCTGTTTTCAAATACTGTGCTCTGTGCAGGCGTCTACGTGTGAGTAAAAACCCCAGTGCACACACACTTGTGTTCGGATGCACCATGTGTGGTCATCGCGAGAGTGCAGCGTGTTCCAGGTTCAAATGCTCCCTCTGCAGATTGGCTACACCAGCCGACTTAGGGGGAACAAAACTCAAGGTGCCCACCGAGAGCTGTGTGTGCTTCAGTTTACCCCATCCGGAGAGACTTTGCTCTTTGAGTCTCTTCTGGCTCTGACTGTGAGGGGCTCTGACCCATGTGGGAGGAAGTGGGTTGGACAACCCCCCTCCATTGTGCGGTATGAGCAGAGGACTCAGTCATGCAGGGTTGGAGGCAGGGCCTCCTGGGACCTTCCTGGAAGCCCAGGGGGCAGGTGCAAGGGCAGGCGGGCTCTGTGGCGGGATGCCAGCGGGTGGCTTCCCTGAAACTGGGCACAGCAGCTGGGAGAGGTTTCCGGCCCGCCCGGCCCCACCTGGCCCCGGGCACTCTCGGCAGATGGGCGGGGCAGGCAGGCACTGCCAGGGAGAAGCCAGGCCCCAGACCGCACATGCCCGCACAGGAGCCACCGGCGGACCTGTGCGCACACACCTGTGTGCGTGGGCCATGCCCGGTGCTAGTTCTGCGCCCCGTGTGCAAACGTGGGCTGCACGGGAGCCACAGAAGGCTCCCAGGATCCACGCTGACCCACAGGCTCCAGCGGACAGATATTTGTCTGATTTGCTCACTGCGCCGCTCCAGCACCTGATGGTTGGTTGGCGCTCTGTAGATATTTGTGGAGTGAGCAAATGAATAAAGGGACACATCACTTTGCAACTATGTACTGAGTGTCTAGGTGCACTGGGCGCTTGTACATCCCGGAGCACAAGGAGATCCTCGGATTTCTAGACCCATAGTCAGGGATGAGAATAAGCTCACACTTGCCCGCACCTGTGGACACCATGCGCATTGATCAGGAAACACTCGAGTCCACTCTAATCCATTCACTGCAGACACCAGAGCCGGGCGCACACACAGCCCCCATGGATATGCACGCGCTCCTGAGCACATGATTTTCCCTCTTCTCCCCCTACAACCTGCCTGTGCTATCCAGCCCAGCCGCCCAGGTTCCTGACCTCCCCTCCCAAGGCCACTGGGTGTCCCCACCTTGGTTTCGAGGGATTCCTCAGGGCATGGTGAGCCTCACACTCCACTCCCCAGACATCTCTGTTGTCAGGTGGCCCCAATGCCTGGAGTTTCTACCATCTGAGCTTCTCCTAAGGGCTTAGGCTGTTGTCTGCAGAAAGCTCCAGAAAATATGCAGCCAGGGCCGGCAGGGGCAGAGCCGTGCAGGCAGGGGGACTTGCAGAGCGGCTCCTGGATATTCTCAGAAACCATCCTTCCATTTTACAGCCAGGGAAACCGAGGCCCAGAGAGAGGAAGGCGTTCCTGTGCAGTTGGAGCGGGAGGGGCAGACTATGAGAAGCAGATGCTGGGGGGGGGGCCGCGGGAGCCCTTTCCTTCTCATCTCCTTGCAGCCAAAACCAGCAGATTCCCACGGCTGCCTGCTGGGGTGGGGACAGGAAGGTGGGGGACCGCACTGGGAGGAGGAGGCCTGCAAGGGGTGGGGGGGGGCCTGTCTGGGTCCTGGAGACAGACAGAGAGGCAGGAGGCCCTGAAACACCCACACGCAGCTCACAGAGACCCAGTGTGGGACGCGCAGACACGAGCTGGCCCTTTCCCGCCACAGATGCCCTCTTCCCAGCCCTCAGATGGGGCTCCTGGGGCCCCTGCCCTGCCTGTGAGAGTGTGAGGGAATGTGTGTAGGTGTGCGCCCATGTGTGTTTGGAGTGGATGCACGTATGCGGAGGTGACACGCCTGTGTGCACGCACATGTATTTCTGGATGTACTGAGGTCTATGTGTTGTGTGTTCGGTGTGCATGACCGTATGTGGGTATTTGTGTCACTGTGTGTCTGCACGTGTGTGTGTATGTATGCGCGTGCTTGTGTGAACGCTGCATGTGTATGGGCACACGTGTGTTTCCATGCATGTGTGTTCTGTATGTATGCACGCACGCGTGCTTGGGTGCCTCGTGTGTCTGCGTCTCTGGGTGTGCTCACGCACGTTTGTGGGTGTGCCGTGCATGTTTTTGGAGTGTGTGCGCGTGTGTTGGAGAGGTGCCGCTGGGTGCTCTAGGCGTCCCGGCGTCCGAGCTCCAATCCAGGCATCCGCAGTTCCGTGGGCTCCGGGGCCGCTCCTACGCACGCAGCCACAACAACGGTAATAACAAGGTGCGGTCTATTGTCTCTGCTATGCAGCAGGCGTTTCTTCTAAACACCTCATATTTATTTTTTAAAGCCAGGTTCATTGAGGCATAATTCACAAATAGTAAATTCATACTTTTTAGGTGTACCATCCTGCAAGTCCTGACAAACAGACACCACTCTGAGTCCTTACACAATCACGATTTAAAGTGGGTCCATCCTCCCGGACGCCCCCCAGCGCCCCCGGTCAGCCCGCTCTCCCCGTTATCAGCCCCTGCAACCGTGGGGCTGCTCTGTGCTCCTAGTTCCGCCTTTTCTAGGAAGTCATAGAAATAGGATCACCCAACCTGCGGCCTTCCCAGTCTGCTCCCTAAACTCGGCGTGCTGCCTTGGACAGGCCTCCTCGGGGTTGCGTATCTAAGTAGTTTGTTCCTTAGGAAAAAAAAAAAAAGAAAAGGGGGCCTGGGTAGCGCAGTCGTTAAGCGTCTGCCTTCGGCTCAGAGCTTGATACCGGCGCTCCGGAATCGAGTCCCACATTGGGCTCTTCTGCTGGGAGCCTGCTTCTCCCTCTCCCACTCCCCTGCTGTGTTCCCTCTCTGCTGGCTGTCTCTCTGTCAAATAAATAAATAAAGTCTTAAAAAAAAAAAAGATGCAATTCACATAGCACAAAATTCACCCCTTTGAAGTGTACAATTCCCGGGTTTTTAGTGTTTTCACGGAGTTGTGCAGCCATCACTTCTATCCGATTACAAAAGATTTGTATCACCTCGAAAAGAAACTGTCACCCCAGTCCTCTCTAACCCTGACCTGTGAGCCCTATTGCCCCCCGCGCTGTGTCTGCTCTGGACGGTTCCGCCCGTGGACTCACACACTCCCGGCCTTCTGTGTCTGGTCCCCTCCTGCACCTAAGCTTGTTAAGGTCAGTTCGTCCCCGTGAGTTGCTGACTCCGGCTCTGTTGTAGGGACGGTGGCGCTCATACCCCTTCACCAGGGACGGGTAGCTGGGCAATTCACAGGTTTAGGTAATTAGGAATAAAGCTGCTATGGACATTCACCTCCGGTTGTGGCGCGGACCGAAGTTTTCATTCCTCTCAGAGAGCACCGAGGGGTGGGATTCCTGGGCCCCATGATGAGTAACACCCTTAGTTCATTAACTCATTTACTCCTCATCATCCAGGAGGTAAGTACTATGATTAGATGCATTTTATGTATAAGGAGACTAGACGCTCCCACAGATGGCTCTCTGTCGCTCTCACACACACCCAGCAGACAGGACGGATGCCCCGTCCATCACCCAGCCGGGGGCCCTACAGGACCCAAGCGAATACCCAGGGCTCCCAAGTGCACGCACAGCAGCATGCTTGTCATGCCCCACACCCCGGGAACAGACGCTGGTGGGGCCTGCAGACCCAGACGTGCTGCAGACACTCTGCGATTTGTTCATCTTTCCAGCCAACCCGTCTCGTCCTGACAGTAATTAGCTCCCAGACTGGCGGGGAGACAGTGAACAGGCTCGGAGTCATCGCTGCGGCCCCACGCCCACAGGCCAGGGAACCCGGCACTCTGTGTGTGTGTGTGTGTGTGTGTGTGTGTGTGTGTGTGTCCAGGCTGGGAGCCCCGCTCCTCTCCACCCCAGGCGTCACAGCCCGGCCCTGGAGAGTCTGGCCTGGGCTCCCTCCCACCCCTCCCTAGAGCCAGCCAGGGCCGTGCACGCACGCCCACCGTGCCTTCCACGCGGGATCGTGCCCCGGGGCTTTCAGAGCACACGCGCTCTTGCCCCCAGCCCGTGCGCGCCTTCACAGCCCAGGCACGCGAACGCGTCCG
>NC_048221.1:1651011-1730508 GCF_002007445.2 Ailuropoda melanoleuca
TGGGGACCCCCTGGGAGTGGGGTCCTGCGGGATGTGTCCTTCTGGGTCTGGCTGCTCTCGCCGAGCCAGGTGTCCTCGGGGTCCGTCCACGTCGTGGCAGGTGTCAGGGTCCTTTCCGTTCTAGGGCTGGATCGTGTTCAGTGTGTGGAAGGACTGTACTGTGCGTGTCCTTCATCTGCTCATAGGCCTTTCTGGGTGTTGTGAATCGTGCTGCTGTGAACACATACGGGTGTGCAAACACCGGCTCCAGCCCCTGCTTTCGGCCAGAAATGGGGTTGCTGCTGCATCAGGGGGTAATTCTAGGTTTGGGTTTTTGGACTGACTTCTGATCTTATACTTTTTGACACAAAGAGGATAATTTTTATGTAGCTGGATCTATAGATTTTTACACAAAGTTCTCGGCTGGGGTCCGAATCTCTCATGGACAGATTTGTTATTAGCTTTGAACTCTCTCCACCGTCTGGTCTGAGTCGGGACCACGACTCACTTGACTTCTCCCCTGGGGTCTCTGGGGGCCGAGCGTGGCCCCTGGGCACCTGGACGGCAGGGGGCACCAGGCCCCGGGCGCTCCGAGCCCTCAGGGGAGCCAGGCACTTTCCCGCGGGCCATGCCAGACGAAGGCGATCCCAAACTGTGTGGCACAGGGCTCACGCGAGCTGATCCGCACACAGTACGGCCCAAAGTTTTCTTTTTAAATTTATTTGGGAGAGAGAGAGGGAGAGAACGAGCGGGGGGACTGGCAGAGGCAGAGGGAGAAGCAGGNTAAAGATTTTGTTTATTTATTCGACAGAGATAGCCAGCGAGAGAGGGAACACAAGCAGGGGGAGTGGGAGAGGAAGAAGCAGGCTCACAGCAGAGGAGCCTGACGTGGGGCTCGATCCCATAACGCCGGGATCACGCCCTGAGCCGAAGGCAGACGCCCAACCGCTGTGCCACCCAGGCGCCCCACCAAAGTTTTCTTTTTAAATTTATTTGGGAGAGAGAGAGGGAGAGAACGAGCGGGGGGACTGGCAGAGGCAGAGGGAGAAGCAGGCTCCCCGCTGAGCAGAGAGCCTGACGTGGGGCTCGATCCCAGGACCCTGAGATCATGACCAGAGCTGAAGGCAGACGCTTCACCGACTGAGCCCCCCAGGCGCCCCTCCCCGAGGTTTTCTAACTGCAAACTGGAAAGTCCACGAAGCTGAGGGCTGCTTCATGGGGCTGCCGGAAGCCACATTCCGTCTGCGGAGCGCCCTCCCAGTGGCAAGGGGTGCGTGCGTGTGCGGGGGGGGGGGGGCAGCCCAGCCCACCCTCCTGCCCGAACCCACCCCCCGCAGGCGGTGGGCACAGAGAGGACCAGGGAGCCTTGGTGCGGGGGTTAGTCACTCTGTATTAACAATTCACACGATATTAAAACACTGCAAGAAAGTGGGTGTGGCACACCTGAAATTTTTTTTTTTTTTTTAAATCAGAAATAAAAGCCACTGAACATCTGAACCAAGATGGGGTAGAAGCTGCTAGAACTACGGATGGCTTCTGCGAACCGGACCAGTCTTTGCAACGTTTGGCAATGGTTTCCACGGACAGAGAAGGAAGAGGGCGGAGTGTCCGACAGATGGCTTCTTTTCGGGAGACTCCGTGGCAGGCTGGCTTTTGTTAAGTGTTCTTGAAGGACAAGAGCGACCTTTGGTGGCCTCACCTTGGCCCGGAAACTAACCCCCTACCCCCTGCCCTCGGGGCGGGCGGATGGCTGGTCCTGCCTGCAGAGCTCGGTGGGCCGGCCACGCAGAGATGGCCGCGGACACGGAGCGGCCTGGAGGCCCAGCGGCGGCCACGGTGGCCGCAGCCACAGGAGGAAGGGCAGCACCTTCCACCACCCGCGGTTCACATCCCCCAGGCCAGAGGTCACCCCCAGTCACTTAATTCTTGGCCTGGGGGTCCCCTGTGGGGGGGTGCACATTCGAGCTCCTTCCTGGAGTGGGGGAGGGGAGGGGAGGCGCCCCAGTTGCCAGCCCCCTGGAGACACCAGACCCCGTGTCTCCCATCGCTGTGCGTTGGGGGCTGTGCCCTTCATGCCCCGCCCAGGCCCGCGCTGCCACCTCCGCCAGCTCCCGCAGACGCCGTGCACACAATGTTTTCATGCGGGACGCGCGCAGGGGAAGCACGGGCGCTTGGGGTCTACACTACGGACACAGAGACTTACTCTAGAAGGAAAAAGGGAGCGTTTTCTTTCTCAGCTAGAAAGACCCCTGCAGTGGGGCTTCTGCGGACGGTCGCCTCCTGGGGTCATGGCCGCCGGTGGCCCCTGGGGGAGGCGGCTGGGCAGGTGTGGCGACGGAGATGGGAGCGCGCCCATCCTCAGCCTCTCTGGGCCCAGTTTACCCACACCCCTCGGCCCCGGGGGCTCTGACTTGAGTTTGAGTTCTCTTCAGGGCTGGGGGCCCTGCTGGCTGAGCCCAGAGCGGGCCCTGGGGCTGCCGGACTCTGTTCCACTGCACCACTCTGAGCCGGGCTCCTGGGCCGCGGGGGTGGGGACACAGGGCGGGTCTGGGCGTGACAGACACAGCTGGCACGGCAGGGGGTGCACCGAGACCAGGGCCTCCTGTCCTCGCTGGGGACCCGCGGCCCGAGGACCAGCCTGGGGAGGTGGGGACGCGAGGGGAAGGACGGGCTCCAGGGATTAAGGCCTCTTTCATAGAAGTGGCCTGGACAGGCTTTGCTCTGCCAAGCGCCCCCCGATCTCGAGTCGGGTGGATCCTGCCAAGCCCTGGCGTCCCTGCTGCGAAAGCTTTTGTTCTGTCTTGCTGCTGTGCTGAGGACAGTGAGAGGCTGGCTCCCTGCGCAGTGAAAGGTGGCCAGGGCATTGGGCCCTCGCGGCTTCCTGGCCCAACGGCAGGTTTGGAGAAGCTGGGCTCCCCACAGCCCCTGGTGCTCCCGGACCGGCCGGAGAGAGCTGGGAGCCAGGCAGCAAGGCCAGACCCTACAGCCTGCACCCTTGGGGAGCCAGCTCTCACGGGGACATCACCTGTCCGCACGGGGACACATGCCCCCCATCCCCAAACCTTAGAGCTGCTGGGATCTGGGCCTTGGCACTTGCAGGGGCTTGGGGGGAGCAGGAGCTGTGAGGTTGGCACGAGGCCCTGGCCCCCAGTCTGTAAGGCGAGGCCCCTCCTGGTGGGGGGCGCAGGGGCGGGACAGGTGGGGGACAGGTGTAGGGGATGGGTGTGTGTGGGGCCCTCCCTCTGCCTCCTGCTCCTTTAACTGTCCAGGTCGTCACAGGGCCCACGTGATGAAAGAGAAGCCACGGGAGGGAAGTGCGAGCTGCTCACCCCCGAGGGCTGCCGCTGCTTCCGGGAACTCGACGCCTCTGGACCCGCCAGCCAGGGCCTCCCCAGGCCACACTCCTGTTTGCAAAATGGCCACGGCGATGCGCAAAAGTGGAAAACAAAACAAACCACAACCGCCTGGAAGAACCAAGTATGACCACGGCCTCGAACTGCCCACATCACCGCTCGTGCTCAAAACAGGATGGGCCCCAGCTGACCGTTCCCGGGACCAGAGCAGGCCTCTGGAAATCCGCCTCCGTGAGGGGTGGGGTCCCAGGGAAGGGCAGGGGGCCGCGGTGGGGCTGTCGGGGGATGTGTGCCACACAGATGCCACACAGATGCCACGCAGCAGGGTGACACGTGGCCACGCGGGGCGCGCTGCACAGACAGAGCCCCCCTCCCACCCCCTAACATCCGCGGGCGCATTCCGCACAATGTATGGCTCCGGGCTCAGCCACCGAGCTCTGCACTCCGTGGTGTGGAGAAAGAACGGTTTAAGCGAAGAGGAGACATGTTTCTGAAACAGTCCACGGCCCCCCCCGCACCCCCCAATTTGAGTCGGCTCAGGAGAGAAGAAACGGTTAAACGCACGGCAGCGTCAGCCCGGCACCAGTGTTTCCACAAACGGCCAATTGTGCGAGGATCGCCACCCGCCCGGTCGCCCGGGGCAGCGGCCAGGTCACCGGCCAGGTCCCCCGCCTCCCTCCCTTGGCCCGGCCCGGCCCGGCTCTGGACGGCTACCCCAACGGCAGCAGAGTTTCCGGAACCCACTAGTGCCTCACTTGGGCATTTCTGCTGTTCCTGATGGGAAGCAGCCGCGGCCCCCCAGCGTCTCCTGGCCGGGCCTGGAGAGGACGGTGCTGTTGGGCTCGCAAGCCCGCCTACACCCGGAGGACACATTTCACCCCATCCATGGTGGCGGCTGCTCGCCTTTCTTGGGAACCGAAGGTTTTGGGACTTGAAATGTGTTGCTTGACTGCGCAGTGAGTGATGCCCTAGCTGAGGGACAGAGGGAGGGACACAGGAAACGCGGCTACAGAATAATACAGGGCTTCTTGTCCTTAAAGGGGTTCTCGGAGGCGGGGACTCCCACCAGCAGGGGGTCGTTCCGGGCGTGCTGCTCGCAGTAGCTCATGAGTTCCGACGAGGCTTTGGACACCTGCGTGTGGGCACAAGGACGAGAGAGGAGAGGTCAGACGGGTGCCACGGGCACGTCCACCGCAGCCAAGGCGGGGACAACGCAGTGTCCACCCACCAGGACGGAGACACCCGGTGCACCCACCACGTGCCACCAATGGCCCAGCAGATACACACAGTGTGTCCACTGCGCACAGGCACGTCCCTCGACCGCCAACAGGAGCGAGGCGCCCACACGCACTGCTCAGGGATGGACCCTGAGCCCATGACGCTCACGGAGGGAACCAGACACGGAGGGCCATGCGGCATGAGTCCACGGGTGTGACACGTCCAGAACAGGCTCCTCCACGACAGGAAGGGGGCTCGTGGGGGCCGGGGCTGGGGAGGGGATTGCTGATGGGGACGGGTTCCTGATGGAATGTTCTGGAACACGATAGAGGTGGTGGTGCACAACATGGATGTGCTATCGCTGCTGGTACGTTTTTAGGTGTGTCTTACCACAATTTTAGAAAGACTGAAGACAGGACTGAGTCTCCTTCAGTAGGAGTTGTCCAGATTTTGGACAAAAGGGAGAGACGGAGCCCTCTTTAGGGTTCAGATCAGGACCCCATCCACCCAAGACAGGAGGGCATAGGAAGAACCGTCTGAACATCGGAGGGACCCCAACACAAGCTCCTGTGCGTTTCTTCTCTGGGCCGGCCGGGGCCCAGTGACTTGGGGCCACATGCCTCAGGGTCCCCAGAAGATGAGGGGGGAGGTGCGGGGAGGGGCCGCTCAGCCCCTGGGAAAGCTGATGTGGGGCAAGTGGTATTTCATCACAGAGAGGGCAGGGCCCAGCCGTGCACCCTACCCCGCCAGGGTGTGCGTCTGGGGCCGTGGTGGGCACCGTCCCACTCTGCTCCCCCGCGGTTGGACTGGGGGCTGGGCGCTGCGGTTCAGGGGTGCTGGGCCTGGGTGAAGGCGCCACCGGGTCTCCTCCCTGCGGCAGGAACTGTCAGAGGAGCTTGGCACCCTGCTTCCCCACCTCCGAGGTGACAGGAGGAGCAGCCGAAGGGGCGTGAGAGGGTAAGACAGGAGGGAGTGAGAGCTCTCCTTGGGCTCTGTGGTCTGGGGCCCTGTGCCCCTGAAAGCCAAGGGCGCCCGACCTTGTCCCCAGTGCTGCCCAGTCTGCAGGCTGGCCTCTGGGTTCATCCTGGGGACACTCCTACCCACAGACACTGACAATTGCCACTGTCCTGAGCACGCTGGCCGCTCCCAGGGCCGCTGCCTTGGATGAGCCCGCGGAGCTTGGTTTCTGGAGCTGTATTTGGAAAGCAACCCTCCACAACGACAAAAACAGCCTCCGGACCCTGGAAATAACCGGTGCGGTGGCTCGGGCGGGTGGCTCCCCGCTCACGCCCTGGGCGTCCGCAGGGAGGCTCTGCCCAGAGGGCCGGGCCCCCCATGCCCGCCTCGCTGCCACTTGCCAGGCCCCGGCCCCACCGGCTTTTCAGACGTGCCAATGTTTGCGGCTCTGGTCGCCGGTTTGGGGACGAAAAGCCTCAGGAGGGACTGGAGTGGGAAGGGCGGGTCCCGTCCTGCTCCCTCCTCCCCACGACGTTCAAAGGGGTGGCGGGACTCCTCCAGCACATCAAACGGGCCAGGATGAATCACGATCGCTCTCCGCTGGGGCTGCGGCCAAACCGGCTCACTAAAGTCAAACCACGTCAACTGAGGCTTTCAAGCCTCTCTCTTTCTTCAGTCCGAAGGAATGCTTTGAATGCGCGGGGATCTGGAACATTCAGACACCTCGCGGGAGCCCCCCTCCCACCCGGGGGGCTGCAGGAGCCCTCCTACCCGGCTGCTGGGCTGGAGGCCCACTGCTTCCCACCCTGTCCAAAGCGGGGCTGTCCGTCAGGTTTCAATCTGTCTGGGGACTGGGCCGCCCCTGCTGGTGAATTCCCGCGCCCAGCAGGGACCGCAGAGTGGCAGGTGCTCAGAAAATCAGTCTGATGTGTGATTTTCATGTGTCCACATGGCCAGGTCACAGTGCCCAAATATTTGGCCAAACACCAGTCTGGATGTCACTGGGAAGGTCATTCTTACATGAGATTAACATTTAAATGGGTTGGTGTGGAGTAGAGAGAGAGCCCTCTAAATGTGGGTGGGCCACATGCGATCAGTTGAAGGCCTTCACAGGAGAGGAAGGCTGCCTGCAGGTGGCCTTGGGGACTCAAGCTGCAGCGTCAGCCCTGGCCCGGGTCTCCAGTCTGCCCTGCAGATTTCGGACTTGCCAGCCCCCATGGTCTGTGAGCCAGTTCCTTAAAATACCTCTGGCTCTCTCTACACACGTCCTCCTGGCTCTGCTTCTCCAGGGAGCCCTGACTGATCCTGGGGTCAGCTGGAGCGGGGCCAGGGCAGACGTGGAAACCACCTGGGCCTTCTCTAGGGAGACTCCCAGCTACCGGCTCGCTGGGGCCCAGGGTGGGAGACCACTGGCCGGAGGCGCCGTGACGTCCTTTGCCAAGTGGACATGGGTGTGATCAGAAGATGGCACCTTCCTCACGTGAGAGGCCACAGCTGGGCTGCTGGCCCTTTTTGGGAAAACCAAGTCTGCAGAGTTGATGGCCCAGTAGGCACCAGCTTGGCTTTGAGTCCCTGGTCCCTGATGGGTTAAATGTCTGTGAGCAGGAACTGCTTGTCCTTTTTCTTTTTTTAGCATAAAAAGCAAACACACTTATTTCAAAAAATCCAAACAACGCAGAAGTGAAGAAAGCAGCCGCAGGGAGCACTGGGTCCTCCCTTCTCCAGACCACATCTCTAACTTCTGTCTGCACCTGCTGCGACGGGGCCAGACCGAGCTGGCTGAGCAGCGGGCAGGAGAAGAGAGAGCCTTCCCTGCGGCGCTTGAGAGCAGGACCCCCAGGGCTGGGGTGGGCTCGGCCCTGCCTCTGGGACCCCCGCAGTGACAAAGCCCACCACACAGGTTTTGTATCAGCTGGGTCTCTCCATTGAGGAAATGGAGGCTCAGAGAGGTTAGGGAGGGGCCCAAGGTTGCACAGCGAGGGCACAGCCGGAATGTAACCCCTGGTCTGGGGCGGGGCCCCCGTACAAGGGTCTCTTCCCTTCTCCGCTCGCCCGTCCCGCTCACCTTGATGCGCTCGATGCCGGCTTCAATGCGGAGCTGCTCCACCAGCTTCCGGGCCTGGGCTATGTTGTTAGTGGCTGACATTGTCTGCCATCAGCTCTGGGCCCCTGTCGTCCAGAGAGCTGCTGGGGGGAAGCAGAGGGACGTGAGCTGGCTCGTGAAGGCCCAGGCTTGCCTGTCTCCCGGAAGTCCCCACCTGAGCCGCGTTGCCCATGTCCCCAGGTCGAGGTGGGGTGGTGGGAGGCCCAGCCGAGCCGTCTCCCACGGTCCCCCTGTGCTGGTGGGGGTAAGTGCTCCCCAGACGTGACCACCATGCCTTTCAGGACAGTTCATCAAACCACAGCATCGTCGCAGGGATGACTCAGAATGAGGGACTCGTGGGGCACTTTGTCTGATCCCTGCCCTGCTCCGTGCCCCCAGCACCACGTGGGCAGGGTCACTGTCTGGGGGCGTCCTGGGCACATCCCTGGCCCCCACGCTTCAAGGCCAGGATGTCCCAGTTGTGATGGCCACAGATGTGCCCAGACATGGCCCGAGTCCCCTGGGGCAGAGTCGTCCAGGTGAGACCCTGGCTCTGAGGCACAGCGGGTCACCTGGGAGGCACCTGTGTGCTGTGGTCCTGGGTCTGATATCCCCTCCTTCATCCATGTGCTGTGGGCCCCAGACGATGGCCCACCATGTGCCGGGCGCTGCTCTGAGAACCCCGCTAAGTACGGCTGAGCGCAGGGGGAGGCCCGTGGTTCCTGTCTGGGCAGGTGCCTGCCTCCGACTTCCCAGCCCAGGCCCGGCTGTGACCTGGGCCCCACAGAAGGCTGCCTGGGCGGGAGGGCTGGCTCCTGTTGCTGGCACAGGGATTCATGTCGCCAGTCAGAAAAGGGAGCCCACTTGGTTTTGCGGGGTTTTCCAGCGCTTTCTGACATGGTGAGGCGGCCGGGACATATGTCCACAGAGTAGGGTGCTGAACACAGCAGGAATCTGTTCCCCCACATCCTGGAGGTCAGAGATCTGAAATCCAGGTGGGGGCAGGGCCGGGCTCCCCCGTGAGGCTCCAGGGAGGGTCCTTCTTGCCTCTTCCAGAGGCTGGTGTGGCCACGTCACTCAACTTCTGCCTGGTCCTCCCATGGCCTTCTTATAAGGACACCCTCATCCAGGACCACCTCTTCCTCACTCCTTGCATCTGTAAAGACCCTATTTCCAGTTAAGGTCCCGTTCTGAGGTTCTGGTGGACATGAATTTGGGGGGACACTATTCACCCCGCTACACTTTCCTTGAGTGTGGGTGGTGTGCTCAGAGTAATGCACTCAGCACGGGTAAGCGATGGGCGGTAAACCCTCTTCTTGAACCCCGAGTAGCCCTTCCGTGAATTCTCCGGGGACTGCTGCTCCGTGGGGGGGGGGGCTGTGCTTCCTGCTTTAGTGACCAGATAGCGCCCAGCGGTCTGCTCGCGCCCCCCACACCTTCAGGAAGTGGGTGTCACGCCTTAGCGACTCAGGGCACGTCAAAAGGCCTCCCCACCCGTTCGCCCAGCGAGAAGACCAATCCTTTCCTGCACCAATGATTCCGGCTTTGCTTGTGTTTGTGTTTCCCAAATATTTTTATTAATTTACCTCTAATAACGTTAAAATGTTGAGATGCCTGTTGGTTCACACGCAGCTGTAGGACGTGACAGAGCTCGTATGCCCTTTGCACACTCTCCCCCGCGAAGGCGTCTTGCAAAACTGTGGTCAGCATCGCAGCCGGGGGGCTCCCCACAGGACAGAGCGCACGGCGCGTCTCTCCTGCCCCAACCCGCCCCCAGCCCCGGCGGCCACCGATGTGGTTTCCTTCCCCACACGTCCGTCATTTCGGGAACGGTGTGTGAGTGGACCCGGAGGATCTTAACCTCTACGGACCGGCTTTCCCGCCACGGGCCGATCCGCCGGGGACGCATCCAGGCTGCCGCGCGCATCGCTAGATCTCTGCCGAGCGGCGTTCCCACCGGGCCGGCTGCCGCTCAGCGGTTCGCGGGCTGAAGGTGAGCCTGGCCCGAGTCCCATTTTTGGCCATCACGGACACCGCCGCCACAAGTCATGTGCGGGTTTTTGTGCAAACACGAGGCTTTACTCCTCCGCGATAAGCGCGGAGGGATGTAACTGCGTGTTCAGGGTTTGGAGAAAACGCCGAGATGTTTCCCAGAGTGGCTGCACGTTTGCATCTCAGCAGCAGAGTGTGAGGGCGCCACCCTAGTTTTACAATTCTGCTGTGAGCTTTTCTCCTGGTCCCTAAGGCGGTGAAAAGTCTAGTTTCCCCGCAGTCTTATTGAGGGGGCTTTAGTATAGCGGTTCTAAGGGCTGATCGCGACCCCCAAGGACGCCGGGCCGTGTCTGGGACGTCTGTGGTCCCCACGACCAGGGGAGCTCCCAGTACCGAGAGGTGGGGGCCAGGATGCTGCTCAGCCCCCACTGGGCCTGGGACGCCCCCCAGAGGAAGACCCGCCCAGGTGCCTTCAGCGTCCAGGCTGAGGAAGCTCCCAGGAGGACCCGAATGGGCGTCTGAGCCGGCACAGAGCCCAAGGTCAGGAGTCTGGGAAGACGCTTAGCCCGGTAACGAGCAGCACCCTGTGCTCTGTCACGACGTATAGCCAGCGAGCGGCACACAGCTGCACCCCTTCCTTCCCTCCCTTCCTCCTTGCCTCCCTTCCTTTCAGTTTTAATTATTTAAGTCATCTCTATACCCAGCACCGGGGCTCGAACTCATGACCCCAAGATCAAGAGTCACATGCTCTTCCGACCGAGCCAGGCAGGTGCCCCAGATTTCAGATTTTCAAAACATTTTCTACTTATCAATTTAAAAAAAAAAAAAAAAAGGACCGTTGATACACACAACACCTCGGGTGGTCTCCAGGCACTTACGTTGAGTGGAAAGAGCCAATCCCCAAAGGTCACGTGATGTGTGCTTCCATTTTTAGCACATCTCTGAGATGAGAGAATTGTCGGAGGGAGGAGAGATTCGCGGTTCTGGGCAGGAGGGGGCTCCTCGTGGCGCTGGAAACGTGGACTACCTTGAGGGGGGCAGTGGGTTCACGCCCTTGCACGTGTGATAACCTTGCACAGAATCACACACACACACACACACACAGGACCACAGCAACAGAATAAGGTCGGTGGACGGTATCCATGTCCACATTCCGGTTGTGATACTGACCATACTTCCACGAAATGCTACCGTTGGGTAAAACGGAGTGAAGGATACGTGGACTTTCTCTCTGATTTGTTATAACTGCATGTGTGTCTAAGGTGACCTCCATAAAAGTCCCAGAAACAAGATCCTTCCACACCGCCTGGCTCCTCGTCCCTTCCGGCAGACGTCCAGCCCCCTTTTGGGTCAGAAAGGCCTGAGTGTGTCTGTTCTGGGAGCACAGAGCCCCCGTGTGGGTTTCCAAGGGCTCTGACTCAGCAGACAGCTTCAAAGCAGCCACAAAACATCCAACTCAGGGAAAACTGCCCTTGGTTGGGCTTACAAATACCTAAATTACTCAGTGCTAAATATAGATGCGAATGGAGAACAAACGGGCTGGCCCCGTGGCGTGTTTTCCTTGGAAGGCCGGGGACTGCTGTTGGGCACCCACGCTCAGAAGTGTCTGTCGGGACCCTAGGACCCCCGTGCCCCTGTGGCTGCCCCCAACTGTGGCCTCCCTCCCAAGCACAAAGCCCCGAAATGTGGCTGGCTTCCCATTCCAGGCACGATGGCCCGAAAGGCTCCCTCTGGGCTGGGTTATCTCCCCGGCCGCAGGGTACGGCCAGGGATGGCTGCTCTGGGGGGTGTGCATGCACGTGAGTGTGTGTGTGCTTATTGCATGTGCACGAACATGTGTGTGTGTGTACTTACGTGTGTAAACACGCGTGCACGAGTGTGTGCAGTGACTGTGCATGGACATGCGTGTGCACTGCACCTGTATACGCGTGCACGGGCATGTGAACGTACATGCGTGTGCGTAAGCGTGCACTGTGGGGACCAGACAGCGGTTGCGTCACCGCGGTGCACGCAGCAGACTCAGGCCTCATCCTGGCTGGTGTCATAGCCGGTCACTGACTCACGGCCCAGCCGCGGTCCCGGGGTGAGGCCAACTGCGGCACCACAGCAGTGGCCCTGACTCAGCCCAGGGAGCATTCCTCACCGATGGCTGCTCGGGAGGAGCACGTGATGGCGCCGGTGCCCGGCCTGCCCGGGCCCAGCAGAGCCTCACCGGCCCCAGGAGCCCGGCACAGCCTTGGCAAGCTGGGGGACAGGAGGGAGCGGGCGGGGCTGTCTGTCCCTGCACATGAATCTCGGACGGGAACGTGTGAAAGGCAAGGACAGCAGAGGTCCCCGCGCGGGGGTGCATTGTGAGGCTGTGGTAATCATAAACAGGGGGCAGTCACCCCCAGATGGAACGGGTCTGCCCTCACACACGAGGCTCCGGAGCACAGAGGGTCAAGCAAACCATGGGGAGGGGCAGCGTTCCTTCCGTGGTGGGCTGCGGACACGGCAACACGGGGAAACAGAATGGGGTCTCTCCGGGTCGGCACTGCTGACAACGGGCCGGCTCGTTCTCTGGGGGATGCTGTGGGGGCTGGGCGGTGCCCCTGACCCTACCCCTCCGTGCCAGGAGCTCCCCCAGTGTCACACCGATGTCCCCAGACACTGCACAGTGTCTCTGGAAGGGCAGGATCACCCCCAGGTGAGACCCCCTGGATCAGGGGGTTCTACTGACCCCCAGGAGACTGCGTTCGGTAACCATCGGACTCCTTAGGTCCCGGGATGCCACACACACTTCACCACACACGGAGTCAGTGTGACTTACAGACGCTGGGGTCGCCCTGGTTTGTACCCTCTACCCCTGGGGGTTTACTCTGGCGTCCAGCGTGCCAGTATTTTTCCCAAATAATTAATGCAGGGTTTCTCAGCCTGGGCCCTGCTGACATTCTGGGCAGGTCACTCTCTGTGGGGGCATCCTGGGCACTGGGGGGGCTGAGCAGCATCCCTGGCCCCCACCCACTCGATGCCAGGAGCACCCCCAGTCATGACGGCTGCAGAAGTCCCCAGGGAGCAGAGCTGCCCCTGGGTGAGAGCCACTGGATTAGATCAGACCTTTATTTCACACCCAAAGAGAGTCCGTATAAAGAGCCATAGAATGAGGAAGAAAAGATACACAAATTAGTCAGACTGTACAGGATACTTATTCTCAATCATGGAGAAATTACGTTCCAGCAACCGAAGCAACAGAACGAACGGAGAAGATGAGCAGCTCTGATCTTCTGGAAACGCGTAGAACTTCACGACAAACGCTAATGGAACTAGGAACCAAGACCACTGACCCGGGAAAGGCCACGGCAGCGCAGAAGCTGACAGACGACCCCTTTACCACGTTAGTAACACTCCGGCCGGGCCCCACTGAGATGCCTCACGGGACTCAGTGAAGAGATCCAAGTAACAAGTAATTTAACTGGTAAAAATCAAAGTGGACAGAACGGCCTGGCGAGCATCGGAGGGCAGTAAGTGGAAAGACAGCACCGCGAGCTGCCCCCTGACTTACCCGCCATGCCAGGAAGGCCGGGGAAGAGCACCACCTGACACACTCATTCCACACTCCCTGGTCCTGTAACCCCATCTCAGCCTCACAAACCGGACACCAAGGACTCCAAGGATGGCCCCTCAAATCGGGGGAAAATTAAATAAATTTTAATTTATTAAAATTAAGTTAAAGAAATAAAAAACTGTATACAATGAGGTGTTTACAACTGCGTCATTTATAATAGTGAAAGCCCAGAACGAAACCACAGGTCTCGCTCTGCAATGGGGGAACGGCAAACTCAATGGGACATTTCCCAGGCGGAACATTACGTGGCCGTTACGAACGGTGCATAAAAAGGCGGAGCTGCAAGGGGGTGCGTGTGAGAAGAGGGAACGGCAAACGCCAACATTCGAACGTTCGGTCATCTACCATCGCGTCACAACGTACCTGGATAAAGGCAGACAGGGAAACCTCCAAGTGACAACGCCCAACGTGGGGCTTGAACTCATGACCCTGAGATCAAGAGTCACACGCTCCACCCACCGAGCCAGCCAGGCGCCCCTCGAAGTGACAATTCTGTTAGGGATTGTTTCTATTATTTCCTTCAGTGACGTGTTTCCCGCTAAGGCATAATTTGCAGACAGTGAAATCTGTCTTTTTGGGCTCACAGTCAATGAGGTTTTGCAAACACATCCCGTCACGTGGCCGATGCCACCATCCTAGACTCTGCCACCCTGAGACGCGCCCTGTGGTGTTGGTTTTGTCGCCAGCCCCTGCGGCTCCGATGTGGGAAGTCTGCACGCAGAGTCACACCGTGCGGGGTCTGGCTCTGTGCCCTCGGCACATGCCCTGGCAGGTCGCTGCGTGTGGGCCCACGCACGGCTCCTTTTCAGGGCTGTGTAGTGTTCCACCAGAGACACAGTGGGGTTGTGGGCCCATCGCCCATGGGCAACATTGGGGTCGCTGGGGATTGTGAAGAGTGCCTTGACGCATGCTCACCCACAGGGTCTGTGGGAGCCCACGTGCCCCGTGCTCCTGGGTGAACCCCGGGCGTGGGATTTCTAGCTGCTCGGGCAGGTGTATGTTTAACTTTACAAGTTAAACATTTTCCAAGCAGTTTTCAAAACCACTGCACTGGTTTGTCCTTTGAAATAATCACAGACAGGGAGTTGCAAAAACAGCACAGGGAGTCCTGCGTGCCCTTCCCCCCCACCGACGCTGACGTCCTACATGACCGTGGGACATCAAGCCGAGACACTGATGGTGGCCAGCGCCGTGCTCACGTGTCACCAGCTCTCTCAAGACTTGTTTCTGTGCAGAATGGATTCTTGTCACCACCCACCTGCCTGCAGGCATCCCCACACTGCCGCGAGCCCCACGGGGCAGATGAGGTTTGGCGTAAAGGGGTGCCGAGTGGACGGATGGGCAGATGCACGTGAAAAAGTGTGACCAAAATTGGCGGCAGCATCGGCCGAGAAGTCTGGGCTCCGGTCTGCAGAGCTACGAGGCGGCTGAACCCTCATGTTTGTCAAGTCCTAAACGTG
Source organism: Ailuropoda melanoleuca (assembly GCF_002007445.2). Classification (NCBI taxonomy): domain Eukaryota; kingdom Metazoa; phylum Chordata; class Mammalia; order Carnivora; family Ursidae; genus Ailuropoda; species Ailuropoda melanoleuca. The sequence goes on from NC_048221.1 coordinate 1,665,658, forward strand.
CTTAGTCAACAGTGGGGAGTCCAGGGTCTCTTCCCGCTCCGCACCATGGACACTGGGGCCAGATGGTTCTCTGTGGTCTTTCCCCCGCCCCACCCTCTCAGTGCCAGGAGCACCCCCGTCGTGACAACCGCAGACGTCCCCAGACATTTTGCCCCATGTTCCATGGGGGCAGAATCTAAGTCCTTTAGGGAAGTCCTTTATCAGAAGAAACTGCAGCTAAGAGAGGCTCATTTGGGCAAAATGTAAAGCTTTTTTGGAACTGAAATGGTGCTGAACAAAAATAGAAGCTTGTTTCAGAAGGGGGTTCAATTTTCTTAGCATCCAATGACCCTCTGCGACTAGAAGTCACACAGGGCAAGAAGCCCTTTGAACTCAACCAACCACACTTTGGAAGTGGGCGAGGCTGCAGGTGCTGGAGAGGAGAGAAGTGGAAGGGGGCAGAGTAGAAGGCGGCCAGACCTAAATTCTGCGCGCATCTCAAAGCTGTGTGGCTTGGGGAAAGTTACCTCCCCTCTCTGAGCTCCAGCCAACTCTGCAGTGCTCAGAGTGACGCTCCCTCCCTGGGCAAGCCTCCAAGTCCCCAAGTTCCAGTGCCACGGAACGGGGGTGCCGAGAGGCCGGCAGCCACGGAAGAAGCCCTCTTTGAGGCACCGTGGCAACTGCTAACTAGAAATACAGCTGCTGGCGAGATGGAACCAGACAGGGTGCCCTGCATATCCTGTGCCCCGTGAAGGTGGAAGGGCCGGTTTGCTGGAAGCTATTGAGAAATCCTGCTCCCCACGGAGCTGCTGCACCGTGGTGGACACTCCCTCAGCTGCCCAGGGGCCCGGTGGGACAGGTGTCACAAGCCCACCTGGCTCGGGGGGAGCTTGGCAGGGTGAAATTGATCAGATTAAAAATAGGAGTGGATGGCAATAGTGGGAGAGCCAGAAATTGAGAGCCCTGAAATGATCCCTTTTCTGTTGTACTTCCCCATCACTTCTGGGCCACGCAGCAACGGTGAGGCTGGACCCTTTCAGGCTCTGCTGTGAGCCCCAAGTCCACGAGGCAGGCCATGGCCAGGCCGTGTCCAAGCCGTTCTGAGCGTGATCAGAGGGGCTCTGGCCTCAGGGATCCTCAGCCACAAGGCCCTCCTGCTTAGCCCCCAGAGCTTTCAGGTCTCTGGTAGGAGTGGAGTGACTTCTGGGCACCTCATTCCAAGGGACAAAGGTAGCCACCAGCTTCTGAAGGCACAAGAGGCATGTCTGCAAGCGGGTTCACGGCCCAGCTCTGCCCTGGCCTGGGTCTTAGCTTCCTCCCCTGGAAAATAAGAGGGTTGTTCTAAAAGCTGAGAAGGGACCCCGGTTTGTTACCAGGTGGTTCTAAGAGCCAGACGATCCACGTTAATGGCCTATCTGCAGATTCTGGCTTACACCACAGTGGGCCAGCTAACATGGACAGGCTCTCCTGCTGAGGGGAACCAGAAAAGCTGGACAGAACACGGGCGTATCTGCTTGAGGGCACTGGGGGATTATTAGTGAAGAATTTACAGCTAGGATCTGAGGGAGGACAGAAGCCCAGGAGTCTGGCTTTTGGGGTAACTTTTTCCCAGGATGGAAGGTTTGCTAAGAGGCTGAGTGGTGTTTCCATCAGCCTTGCAAGGCTGGTGAAACAGAGATTGAAATCCAGGGCCCTCTGAAGGGAGAGAGCTTGGCGGACTCCCCCTTGGTACAAACTGGGAGAACAAAACAGTGCAGTCCGAGGATAAGAAAAACTCAGATGTGGTGGTGTGGGAACACCACCGGCAGACACTGTGCATGTCTTTGCTTGAGCATTTGAATGAATGGCATTTTCTGACTAGACTGCATTTTATTTTATTTTTAAAGATTTTTATTTCTTTATTCAAGAGACAGTGAGAGCAAGAGAGATCACAGAGGGAGAGGGAGAAGCAGACTCCCTGCTGAGCAGGGAGCCCGATGTGGGACTTGATCCCAGGACCCTGAGATCATGACCCAAGCTGAAGGCAGACACTTAACCATCTGAGCCACCCAGGCGCCCCTAGACTGTATTTTATTTTATTTTATTTTATTTTATTTTATGTTTTTAAATGATTTTTTATTATGTTAGTCACCATACAGTACATCCCCGGATTCCGATGTAAAGTTCGATGATTCATTAGTTGTGTATAACACCCAGTGCACCATGCAATACACGCCCTCCTTACTACCCATCACCAGTCTATCATTCCCCCACCCCCCTCCCCTCTGGAGCCCTAAGTTTGTTTCTCAGAGTCCATAGTCTCTCATGCTTCATTCCCCCTTCTGATTAACCCCCTTTTCTTTATCCCTTTCTTCCCCTACCAATCATCCTAGTTCTTATGTTCCATAGATGAGAGAAATCATATGATAATTGTCTTTCTCTGCTTGACTTATTTCACTTAGCATTATCTCCTCCAGTGCCGTCCATGTTGCAGCAAATGTTGAGAATTTGTTCTTTCTGATAGCTGAGTAATATTCCATTGTATATATGAACCACAATTTCTTAATCCAGTCATCTGTTGAAGGGCATCTCGGCTCCTTCCACGATTTAGCTATTGTGGACAATGCTGCTATGAACGCTGGGGTGCATATGGCCCTTCTCTTCACTACCCTAGACTGTATTTTAGATGGACTTTAATTTTACTGTCACTTTCACCATAGGTGACATTACCTGAAAGAACTTTTCCCAAATAAACACGCAAAATTATATGGTCCCTGAATTTCTTACACACACAAAAGGATATGGGTAAACAGGATACGGCTAAACCCTTAAAGCCACTGCAGCAGAGTGCCAAATAGACTCAGTCCCTGGTACCGGACCGAGGCGAACCTAGACTGTGGGCAGCCCTAGATGCTGGGCACAAGTAAACAGACACCCTCTCTGGTGGAAAACAACATCATCTTAGGATTCAAATTACTTCCACAAACAAGTCTGCAAGCACAATGTCTAGCACACAACTAACAATAACCAGGCACACAAGGAGATAAGACCCCACAGACAAGACCCGGCAGGAATAACGGGCAAGAGGAGCAGACTCACAGGGGTTCCCGACACTGGAGTTGACAGACATTTTAAAATAATTGTGTTAATTACATTCAAGGAGGTAAATAGGTGAGACTGGAATTTCAGCAGCACTAGACACTACAGAAGAGAGTGGGCACGTGCATAACGCTAACGTCTGAAGCAAAGGAACTCAGTGGAGGGAACAGTATCATTGAAGACAACTAAGGGGAAAGTTGGCAAGCTGGAGGACAGTTCAGGGGAAAATATCCAGAACAAAGCTACGGAGACGCAGAGAGGAAGGAAAGACGGAAGAGAAGGTGAAAGAGAGGAAGCAGTAAGGCGTAACACGCACGTGACCGGAGCTCTGGAAGGAGAAGGGGGAGGATGGAGCAGAAGCGATCTCTGAAGTGATAACAACAGTTTCCCCAAACTGAGTATTAAACAAAATACTACGTTCAGCCACAGATTCAAGAGGTCCTAGAACCTCGGGCAAGATAAGCAACGTAGACGCTGACAGAGAACTAGCCAGTAAGCCCATGAAAAGGTGCTCCCCGACGACTCGCCAGGGAAATACAAACGGAAACTAATGGGAGGCTGCTTCCCGAGCACTATAGGGGCGAAAATGATAAAGACTGGGAAGTGGAAATGCTGGAAGTTTCACACATTTCTGATGGGAGTGTAAAACCGTACAACCACTCTGGAAAATGGGTTGGCGGTTTCTTAAAAGGCTAAACACACGCCTAACCTGTGACCCAGCAATTCTGCTCTGAGGGACCTACCCAAGATAAGCAAAAGAAGACCTCCATGAAAGGACTTGTACGAGATGTTCACACGTCTTTACTTATAACAGCAAAACCTGGAAACAACTCAAACGCCCGCCCCTAGGAGAGTGTATAAGCACACATGCTAATTCATGCCGGGAAATATGACGGCACAGTGACAAAAAGCAGCCTACAGACGACAGGAGCCACACGTGTGAATCTCAGAAATATTTTGTCCAGCAACAGAGCTCAGACACCAGAAACGTTTCACGTCTTGCTGGAGGTGGTGGTGTTCACAGGTGCGTGTTTGTCAGAACTCATCCAGCTGTATGTTTAAGACCTGTTCCTTTCACTATGAATCACACCTTAATAAAATCGGTTAATTACAAAGCAAGCAGGCAAACATTAGCTGCTGGAGGGAAAAGGACCAACAACTAGGCGGACTTGGTGAAAACTCTAGACCTGGGGAAAACGGACTTCAAGATTTTAGGTGAAATGCAGACATTTCCAGACAAACAGGGAACAGCCAGCCTCTCCAGCAGACCCGGCTTGTTAAGGTGCAGTAAAGGATATGGGCGAAACCTGAGTCCCGATGGAAGGGAGGAAATGTGTGAAGGAGGTGAAAAACCCGGGACAGAACTCGACAAAATAACCCGAGAGTTCTCATGGAAAACTCAATAGGGAGTGGAAGCCCCCAGAAAAGCCTTGGAGCACCCCAGTCACCAGCCGGCAACTCCCTGTTCACCTCCAACCAGTTTTTCAACAGCTGTTCTATGCGTCGGCCTTAAACATTTCAGGGTGCTCCTTTTTATTATGCCAATTTGGTTACAGCATTCCAACGACTGCAGCTTGGGTGCTAGAGACATCCTCTCTGGATCGTGTGACTTCACACACAGGAGAAACCAAGTCAGCCCCCGAAAGCTACACATGCACCCACATCTGGCCCGGGGCCAGAGCGAGAGACCGAGGCAGGCTGTCTGCAGAGACTTCTTGGCCCGCCGGGGCCTCCCCACACTGCCTGCCACCTCAGGCAGCTCCCTGTGCCACCCCAGCAGGGGTGCAACTCCGTCTGCCCCCTCCATCCCTCCTTCCGACAGCTGGAGCCTGAGCCTCCCCTACGCAGAAACCCAGAAACCGCAAGGGGGGCCCTACTCCCTCATAGAATCAGGTGCAAAGTCCAAGCTTGTCACTCACTGTCCTCTGCCAGGAATTCTTCCCCCAGCATCTCCCCTGCTGTTGTAGCCTGAAGGTGTCTCCCCAAATTCATGGAGAGATCCTAAGTCCCAAGGCGACAGCCTCAGGAGGTGGGGCCCTAGAAGGGGCTAAAGAGACCTTGAGTTCTCTTCTCCCGCCATCTGGCCACACTCTGGGTGTGGGTGCTCCCCAGAGGATGCGGTGGGCCATCTGGGCCTCCCCGTACGGGTTCCCACCATGTGTGCCCAGGGGATCAGTACTCCTGTCTGCCTGCCTCTCCCAAGGGCTGCCAGTTCCTTGGGCATGGAGTCCATGTCTCTCTCCAAAACATCTTGTGCCATGGCCCCTGAATCACCTTTCGAGGAGAAATCTCACCATGTGACTTCTCTGCTTAAAATCATCCCCAAGTGAAATTTTACAGAAACAGGACGTGTCACACGTGGACTCACACGCCGCAGGGACTTCTGTGTCTGGTTCCCTTCCTGAGCGTCGTGGGCTCGGGTCCGTCCCCGGGGCAGCGCGTATGGGTGCCTCGCTCCTGCTCGCGGCCGACTGACAGTCCATCATATGTGCGGAGTCAACGCGTTTTACAAAAAAAGGAAGAAAAAGGCAAGACCTCACCTTGCTGCTGTTGAAACCCAAGCCAGTGCTGTCTTCCTAATCAGAACTAAAACCAATCAACAGCTTGCCAGCTTTAGAGCCTGACACGAAGATTTGTGTTTCTGGCGCGCGGACAGGAACACGGAGCGCTAGTCTGCGTGTGGTGCTGGGTGATGGCGTGCAGACCCAGGACTGCATGTCCCCCGGCTCTCCGAGCCCCAGCTTTCTCATCTGTAAAACGTGGGCTGGGGAGGTATCTGATTTGTTATATAGGTAACGTAAAGATGGGGGGGCCTGGGGGCAGTCAGTTAAGCACCAGACTCTCAGTTTCAGCTCAGGTCATGATTTTAGGGCCATGAGATGGAGCCCCATGGGCTCCGTGCTCAGAGGGGAGTCTGCTTGGGAGTCTCTCTCTCCCTCCACCCCTACACCTTGTTAAATAAGTAAATAAATCTAAAAAAAAAAAAAAAAAGATGGTGCAGCGGCTTCGACCTGTATAAGCCACGCACACGGGAAGCCCAGTCTGATGGCTTCACGCACGCCTGCACGCCTGTGAAACCATCACCTTCCCAAGAGCAGGGACATATCCCTCACCTCCAAAGGCCTGGAGTTCCCAGCTTCTCCTGCTGCTCAGAGGCTGAGCGCCTTCTGTTCGTTCTGACCTCACCTTGGGGAGGAGGCCTCCTCGGAGGCCTGGAGACAGGCGGAGGTTTGTCCAAACTCACCCCGCCGGCAACTTGCAGAAATGCCAGTAACGAGTACGAACAATCCCTGTCATTCGTGAGACCATGATGTCGGGACCACGGAGGGACCACTGTGCCCACTTTCACCCGTTCGGAAGCTGAGGCTCAAAGATGTTTGTATGTTAATAACCTTCCTGAGATCACGTGGCTGGTGGAGGCTGGACCAGGGTTTGAATGTCATTGCCAAACCAGAACTTGTGGGGAGACAAGACCCAGGAGCCGCCTGGCCACGTCCCACCGCACTGCCCTGTCCCCCTCCATGCCTGTTCCCCGTGGACCCAGAGGCAGCTTGGCGGTCAGGGCTGGCGTGCACTTTGTACCCTCCACAGCCCGTGTACTTGGCAGAGGGCGTAGGGAGTAGGAGCTACGGAGCTCCTGGGTCTGAGGGTCTGGGGTTCCAGGGTTCTCAACACCCACACCGGTCCCAGGAGCCTCAGCATCACCTCTTCCTTCGGGGAAGGACTGGCCGCTGGGTGTGCTGCAGAACACTGCAGACGTCGGGGGCCGGGGCGTGGGGGCTCCAAGGGAACCCCGAGGGAGCGTTAATGACAGAATGTCATAGCTTTGTGCTTCCTGTCCAGCAGCGTGTGGGCGAATCTGGACGAGTCCCGGGAACGTCTTCCCACGGGCGACAGCACACTTCCCCGCCAGCTTCCCACAGCGCTGCCTCTGTGAGTTTGAGAAACCTGTGTGTTTCCCGGAAGGTGTGTCGCCTCGGCACCCCGTGGAGGACCCCTGGGAGGGCTCCCCAGGATCGTATTTCTGTCTCCTCGGCCCCCCGGCCGCAGGCTGGGTGAGTCAGATGGAGTAACGGGCGCTCAGGCTGCAGCTCGGGCCCAGACGTAGCCACTCTGAGCGGTCATTCAGACCCTGCATCGCGCCACGGTGCTCAGCATGACTGCGTCGGGACCGTCCACAGGGGATGCGCACCAAGCAGGGACCCGAGACCCCCCTGGAGGTGTGCAGGCCGAACCTCGGTGTGGTGGCGTGCAAGGCCAGGTGCAGACGGGGCCCTGCGGGGGTCCTGGCTCCGAGCCTCCCAGGCACAGGGCACACGCCCCGGGCTGCTGTCCCATCAGGGGAGCTGATGCGGCCCTCTGTTCAGCCCCGGGCTCCGACTCCACCCTCCGAGGTGGTTCCCAGCTGCACAGGAAGCAGTGACAGCCAGACAAAAATGCCCAAGATCCCTCCGAATTCCACACATAGCTCTCATAGCTGGGGGGAGCGCCACTCCCAGCCTGCTCCCGGAGCCCGCACCCCAGCGGCCTGGGCCGGCTCCTTACCAGAAAGGATGCCAGTGCAGGCTTCCGAAAGCTGGCGGGCTGGGATGCGTAGCAGGAAAAGAATGTGAAAAATGTGCCTGGTGGGGCAGTGGCCAGGAGGGAAGGGCCTTCGAGGAGCTGCTCTCAGAGCTCTCTGGGCTCTTGGTTCTGGTGGTCTGAAGGCCGTGCGGCCCAGAGCGGCAGAGGACCACCCCCGGCACCCCCCCCCCGCCTTGTTTAAAAGGAGGGAGGTCACGGATGAGGTCTGGGCTGCGGGGAACCGTGTTTCTGCACCTAGGGGGCTAGGGCTTCTGAGAGCCGCCTGCAGGCCCACACGGGGCACACGGAGCTGGCCGGCCAGTGGGAGGTAGCTGGGGGGTCTCGTGTGGGCAATTCCGGGCGCTGAAGGTTTCCTGATAGCCCTGGGGCCCCTCGGGGAGGCCCGCTTGCATCTCTTCTGCAAGGCGCAAATTCGCCGGACCCAGGGTTGCAGAGGATGGCCCAGGCGAACTCCCACGCTGGGGAAACAAGGCCGGGCGCTGATGGCACCAGAGACGAGGTGAGCGGGGTTCAGGAGTCAGTCCTCCCAAGAGCCCACTGCTCAACCACCCCATGTCTCTCACACAGACACGTCTTCCAGAAGCAGCAGGAGCTGTCAGGCCTGGGAGAAGGGGGGTCAACAAGCCCCAACCTCAGACGGCACGTGCTCCACCCCGGCTGCTCCGGTCCCGGCAGCTCTAGGGCAGCCCTCCTCAGAGCCAGGGGGTGTGTGCTTCCTGGAGAGATGAAACAGGTGTGGGGGGGCATCCCTCTGCGATGACTCCCAGCGACTGCTATGATCCCTTGGCCTTGAGTATGGGTGGGATTGGAGCATACGACCCAATCTTGCTCCAGGCAAAGGCCCTGCCATGTGGCAGCAGTGGCCTTAAGAAGGGGAGGTGGCCCTTGGTGGGCCTGATTTAATCAGGTGGGCCCTTGAAAAGGAGGAGAAACTTTTTTTTAAAAAAGATTTTATGTATTTGTGAGAGAGAGAGAGAGAGAGCACATCGGGGGAGTGGCAGGCAGAGGGAGAAGCAGGGGGCCCGATGTGGGGCTCGATTGCAGGACCCTGGGATCATGACCTAAGCCGAAGGCAGACGCTTCCCCGACTGAGCCCCCCAGGTGTCCCAAGGAGGCGAAACTGTTTGAAGCTCAAAAGGGATTTGGTGCAGAGAGATCCCTGTTGCAGGCTCTGAAGATGGAGGGGGCTGGGGCAAGGAATGGGGGTGGCCACTAGGAGCTGGCGGCCAGCAAGGGAGTGGGGACCCTGGTCCTGCAGTTGCAAGGGACTGAATTCTGGAGCAATCTGAACAGGCACAGAAGACCTCAAGCTCTGACTTTGGCCTGGTGAGACCCTGAGCAGGGAAACCAGCCACACCATGCCCCACCTCTGACCTCCAGACCTGGGAGCCAGCTCACAGGTGCTGTGGTAAGCCACTAGGTTTGGGACAGTTTGTCACAGAGCTCGCCAAGAGGCCAGGTCGAGGCCGGAGCAGGGTCCCCGGACTGTCGGGCTGGCTTCGTCCTAGCACTCTCTGTGCAGGATGTGGGTCCCGCGGCCCGGGAGGGTCCCAGCTGGCATTCGCTCCTCACGGCTGAGCGTGGGCACTACGGTCGGCGTGCTGCATTCATGACGCCTGCCTCCCTCCTCCTGCACCGCCTGGAGATGCAGGCCCAGGGCTCGAGCCAGAGGCGTCCAGCAGCGCTCCGCTAGCGGCCACAGCCAGCCCTGCGGCTCCGGTCCACAGGCCGTGAGTGTGCCTGCATTTCATCTCCGGACGGCAAGGCCTCGTGACGTCCAGCTGGGACAGCCCAGCGGCTCCTCTCCAGGCCCCTCATGGGGCTGCCGGGCTTGTGGGGCCAGGGCGGGGAAGTCAGAGCCCCTGGAAGGTGGGCTGGAAGGGCAGGTGGCAGGCGGCACAGCAACCCCTCGTCTTCAGGGAGAACAGAAACAGCCTTCAGTTTGCTTTAAAACTTCCAGAACCAGCAGTTTTAGAGCCCACAGAGCTGAATCTCTCTCTCCTGGGGACAGACAGGGAGATCCCTGCCTGTGCCAAACTTTAAAGGGGAAGAAAAAAACCCAAACCCAAGAACACTAACCTGCAGGCAGATTCTAGGGGGGTGGGGGGGATGCTCGGAGGGGTACGCAGCCCCCCACCCCGCCAGGGGACGACTGTTTCCTGGCACACGAAGTGCAGAGAGACAGGATGCTGACAGAGGAAGAAATCCCAAACCAAAACAAAGGGAGACGGAAGAGGAGGAGAGGAGATTCTGAGGTGCCACGGAACAAGACACCCCGCAAGGTCTGCAGATGACAGTGACACGTTTACCTTGATCAACACCCATGGTGTGCACGAGGCCTTGGCCCTGAACTCCTCCAGGGGGAGCCTTTGCACGGTAGTGCCTGTCATGAGCCCCCCTAGAACGGGGACCCTCACCCAGGGATGACGCGGGGTGATGTCCGGGGACATCTGTGGTCCTCACAACGGGGGGTGCTCCTGGCACCGAGGGGGTGGTGCCAGGGACGCTGCTGACCCCCCGCCCCACAGTGACTAGGACGCACCCACAGAGAGTGACCTGCCCACATTGTCAGCAGGGTCAGGGGCAGGCGGGAGAGGCCCTGTCGCAGACTCTAGAGAAGCAGGTACACGGCGAGGACAGCACGGTCTGGACATCAGGTGGGAAAATCAGAGGGAGGGGCAGGTGCCTCCACGTGTCCCCAGAAGCGGGGGTGGGGTCACCGCTGGTCTCTCCAGAGGGCCCTGGGAGCCGTGCTGGCGTTTGAACTTCAATACCAGGCAGACGCAAAATCTCTTTGACCCCCCCACCCTGGCCTCCGCCACCCACCTCTGAAGCCCCTCCGAGGCTCCAAGCACGGGGTCCCCCCACCCCTGCCTGCGGCTCTTCCAGGGTCACGGTCACCCTGGCCTGGTGTGGGGCGGGCCGGCCACAGGAGGGCCTCCTCTGAGCCTTTGTGCATCCGTGACCTTTCGGTGGGTTTGGGGGAGGGGAGCTCCTTGGGATTTTGCCAGGTAGACGTTTCCCAAGAGAAGCCACGGACGCCTTGGAAAACAGCGTCTCGTGACTCTCCCTGTCAGCCCGGTCCTTTTGTGCACAGGCTAAATCGGTCCCCTGGGCGGCTATATTTAGAAAGCGCTGGGGACTCGGGAATGAATGAGGTGCCCACAAGCCAGGGAAAAACAGCGCTCAGGGCGCTCGGGTGCTGCGGGGGCTGGGAGCGTAGAGCCCGAGAATGAGCCGGCTTGTGGGCGCGGGTGGTGACCAAGGGTGACGATGTGGCTGATGCGGGAGCAGAAGAGAAGGCTCCCTCTGTCACCAGGGGGATGACTGCAGTCATGTGAGGGTTTGCAAGCCCGGAATGGCCCGGCCTGGATGCTGAGCGCTCCTGCTCTTGGCTTCTGAGCACTGAGGAAATGCCGTCACCCTGGCCCCGTGAGGGGCCAGAAGGCCGGGGAGATGGGGGAGGGCAGACCCAGCCTTCCCACCTTGGTCAGGCAGGTCCTTCCGTCCTGCGCCCGGACAAACTCCTATGTCCCCAACAAAGCCCTGGGAACGTCATCCCCTCTGAGAAGGTGCATGCCCTGTCTGCACGAGACCCCTTCTCGGGGTGTCCACAGCTCCGTGGGCATCCCGGGGCCCTTATGCGTTCCCTGTGGCCACTGTCACAAACGACCACCAGCTTGGTGGCTTAAAACCACACACATATATTCTCGAACACTTCTGGGGTCAGAAATCTGACATGGGCCTCCCGGGGCTAAACCCAGGCGCAGGCAGGGCTGGTCCCCCCGGGGCCCCAGGGAGACCCGGCTCCTGCCTCTTCCCGGCCCATGACACCCCCTCCATCCTCACCGCCAGCAGCGCAGGGTCTGCCCGTCTCTGGGGCTCCCCCCCTTTGCCTCCCTCTCATGAGGACCTCACGAGGATGCTGGGCCCCGGGAGCCCAGGGTCACCCCCACGTCAGGGGCTGTGACTTGCTCCCACCGGCAAGGTGCCCTCTGCCATGGCAGGTATCATATTCACAGGTTCCAGGGACCAAGATGGGGGTTCCTGGGCACCTCAGCTCCTCTCCGCTCTGCAGAAGGGGCGGCCTGTCCAGGCACAGGCGGGTGAGGATGGGCCTCAGACCTGGGCCATCAGGGGCAGCTCCTTGCTCTTGGCCGCTGGCCACCAGCCAGCTCCTGAAGGCTCCACGCTGTGTCACAGAGCACCTGTGAAGTCCCCAGGGATGTCCCACTCCACCTCTGGTGTGGCTGGAAAGTCCGGGGATAAAGCAGACCCAGAGGACTCTTCCTAAGGGCGGTCACGAGGGGTATTTTCCATGTTAACAATGGAGAACAACACCAACAGCCAAGAGCGGGACTCACTGAACAGTTTCAGACTTTCCTGGTGTGGGGGACACAGAGTCTGCAAGGGGGTCTAGCTGGGGGACTCTGTCTATGGTCCCCGCAAGTTGGGGGATCCTGGCATGGAGGGGTGGGGCCCAGGATGCTGCTCAGCCCCCACAGTGCCCGGGACACCCCGCGGGGAGGGCTCCAGCCCAGGGTCCATGGTGCCGGCGAGGAGACCCTGGTCGAGGGATATCCAACCCCACAAGGCAGCTTTCCCATGAAATCTGTGTGCTGTGTTGGTCCCACTGGGGTCAAAGGACATGCCCAGCTCCCAGCACGCGCTCCAGGCACACACCATGACTCCTCAGTGTCCAGGCGGGTCAGCACTCCTGAGGGGCCCCAGATGCCCACATGATGCAGACAGGAGGGTCTGGGGTGCCCGTCTGCACTGCAGCAAAGCGTCAGGATGTCTGCGTGGAACCCCCACTCGAGTGCCAACCCACGTGGGTCTGGGTGCACGTATGACCCCAAACAGAGTAAAGGGACAGAGAAGCGAGAGGCCCAGCCCGGGATGCCAGTTCCAGCCAGTGCAGGGGGGCGGCGGGGGGGTTCGCCAGGCCTCAGCTGCCAGGCTGCTGGGCCACACGCTCATCAGGGGGCGTGGACAGGGAGCAAAGGAGTCTCATCAGCCACGTGGTGCTAAGACTGGGGCTTTGCTGTCTCTTACAAAACCTTCCAGGGAGGGACAACCACAACAGCCTTGGGCCCCAGAGGCCGGAGGAGGGATCTCAGTGCCTGGGTGACCACGGGTGGCCACGGCTGGCCGTGCGGTGCCAGTGCCAGTGCTGGGTTTGTGGGAAACCTCTTATGGGAGTGAGTTAATCTCTACTCCCAGTGGCCTCTGCCCCAAGATGAGGTTTCGATGACCCGCACGGAATTTCTAACAATGAGATCGAGTGTCTGGTTCTGCTCACGCTGACATCCCCTTTCTCAACCGTCCAAATTCCATTACGCCTTTTCTTGTTACTGCAGGAAGACAGCCAAGCCCGGGGCTGCCCAGGGAGTGCTGAGTCTCCTGTGACTCTGGCTGGAAGGGGATCCCTGGCTGCTGGGGGCCTCGGTGCCCCCACTCTCAGAGTCTCCACAGGACCCAGGACAGACGGCACACAGGAAGGGGAGAACGTCCAGAACGCACGAGCGTGATCCTGCAGGGTCGGCATGGGACTTCTGCAGACAGCCAGTGTGTTCTCCGGTGGGGCCCCTGCACTTCTGTCCCCACCCGTGCGATCTTCCTTGCTGGCGTGGCCGAGCATGGCTGTGTTTAGGATGCCCACGTGCCGAGGAGCGGTGGGTGAGCCCCAGGAGCCGCCAGCAACCCGGTGCACAGGCCCGCAGCTGTGGGGAGGGGAGCTCTGCCGGCACCCCGAGGGAGCTCAGGCGCAGGGTCTCTCCCAGTCTCCAGTGAGGCTGCGGGCTGGCTGACACCTGGACGGTGGCCCTGTGGGACCCTGAGCAGAGGACCCAGTCAGGCTGCACCCAGATTCTTGACTCCCAGAGACTGTGGGAGAACACACGGTGGAGTTTGGGGTAATTTGTTACACAGCATCACTAACTAATACAGCAGAGGAATGTGACTAGAGATACTAGAGATAAAACCCAGCCTGGAGGAGGTGGGGGGCAGCCTGATGTGGCCACCAGCATGTCCCCCCACTTCACCCTATGATGTCATCCCAACTAGGGCCTTCTGCTCCTAAAATGAATCTATCTGACTATACAGAATACAAAAATAATGCAAAATAACAATAACTTCGCCCTCACGATTCCAAAATCCCTGATGAAAATCACCACTCTAGGAAGAAACAGCTGTGTGTCCTGTCTGGGGGAGCAAGCCCACGGCCACGTAGCTGGCGAGGGACAGAGACAGGAGGGGGCCCTGGTGTGTTCGAGAAGGAACCGCACCAGTGAATATGGAGATTCACTGATCAATCAATTCCAGGCCGAAGAGCCATCTAAAACGAATCACTCGTCACCAGCCCGGCTCTTTGCCGTGTTTTAGAACAAACTGCCCGGAACGCCAGCAGACCTTCTGTGACCACTGGAGGCGCCCAACGGTCCAGGACTCCCCGCCTCACCAGACAGCTCGCCGGCCCTGCTGCACACGTGCCGGGGGTCCCACCTGCACCCACACGGGTCCCACGCCTGCACCGGGAGGGACACAGTGTCTCTCGGGCCCACCACGCCAAGGCAGAGACCAGGTGGGAGCCGGATCCCGCTCCATGTCTGAGAGCTCACGCCTGCTGTTTCAGGCATCTGGGAAGGCCTGTCCCCGGTGCCCTCGGCATAGGCACGAGATGTCGGAGCGCAAGAAAGCCCTGACCGCGACTCTAGCACCACGACGCCCTCCGTGGCATGCTGGGTCTTCCTCCTCTCTTCCCTACACCCCTTCTTTTTAGCAGCTTTAGAGATGTCAACCCAGAAACCACACCATTCACCATTTAAAATATACAATTCAACGTTTTTCGGTATATTACATTGTCAATTTTTGAAGTGCATACGTACGGGTTAAATGTATACATAACGGAAGACTTGTTGTTTTAACCAATTTTTTAATTAAGGAGGCTCCAAGCCCAATGTGGGGCTCAACCTCATGACCCTGAGATCAGATCAAAAGTTGCAGGACCTACTGACTGAGCCGGCCAGGTGCCCCTTGTTTTAACCATTTTTGAGGGTGCAGTTCAGTGGCATTAAATATATTCACACTGCTGTGCAACCACCACACTCTATCTAGTTCCAGAACATTCTGTCCCCCCAAAACGAAACTCACACCCATCAGCGGTCCCCTCCCCCAGCCCCCGGCCCCACGAGCCCCCTTCCCATCCATGGAGGAGCCTGTTCTGGACGTGTCACACACGTGGACTCACACGCCATGGGGCCGTCTGTGTCTGGTTCCCTCCGTGAGCGTCGTGGGCTTGGGGTCCATCCCCGTGGCAGTGTGTGTGGGCGCCTCGCTCCTGCTCACAGCCGAGGGACGTGCCATCTTTTGTTCATCCGTTCATCGGCTGATGGCACTTGGGTTGTCTGCACCTTCTGGATGCTGTGACCACGTGGCACGAGCGTCCAGCTGCCCCCTCGACTCTCCTCACCAAGTCCCCAGCGCCAGCCCCATCCTGCCCCTCCCAGGGGCCACAGCGATGGCTCCAGGGGCCATGAGGGGTTATCCAGCTGGGCAAGAGGTCATGCAGCCTGGGTGACCAAGGGCTGGTGAACTTTCCACGTCTGCTTGGCTGGGCCACGGGATGCCCAGGTGTGTGGTCAAGCATTATTCTGGATGTTTCCGTGTAGCTGTTTCTGGATGAGGCTGACGTCTAAACCAGGGGACTTTGTGAAGACAGGAGGAAGATCTCAGGTCCATGACCTGACTTCACACTTGGAGGAACGAGAACAGGAAACACAAGAGAAACCGGAGCTGGCAGGAGGAAGGAAGTGACAAACACAGAGTGGAGATAAACGAAACAGAAACTAGAAACACCGTGCAAGCGTCCCCGAGATCCAAAGCTGGTTCTCTGAAGAGATGGACTGCGCTGGTGGCCCATCCGCCCGACTGATCTGGAACAGCAGAGGGGAGACGCACATCGATGGAGGGGGCACGAAGGCGACGTCACCACCCGCCGTCTGGAGCTGGAAGGGGCTCAGGGTGGTGGCGGAGGGGGGACACCGAGAACGACCAACGCCAGCACAGGCAGCAGCCGAGCCGGCTGGACGCGGTTCTCACACACACACACACACACACACACACACACACACACACACGGCGCGCCCCGCTCCGGGTCCAGTGCCCCCGCCTCTGCCAGGGACCTGCTCCAGCGCCGGGTTTGTGGGGGCTTAGATCTAGGCCTCGCTGCATCTCTGCAAGTCTCGGGAAGCTGGGGGATGTAATTCCCGTGGCAGAGATGAAAGGAATCCGCTGACCCGGGACAGAGCCGGGGAGAGGCGGGCCTGGGGTCCATACGCGGGTTTCCTGGCCGCGAGCCCGGAGCTCTTTCCACGGCGACACGACGCCCATGTGTCATGTGCGCACCAAGCACTGTGGTTTGCTTGTTCCTTTTTCTAAAAAACAACAGATTCCACACTCATGAAGTCAGAGAGAATGCTACATACCTTTTGCAGTTTTTCCAAAGAGCACCACCTTCCCCCAATGAGAAGGGAGAGAAAGACAGAGGAGCGCGGTTCAATAGTCCTGACTTCACCTGCTGTCACCAAAAACGTGGCAGGTGGACTGGAACCGGCTGTGTCCTCCAGAGAAATCGGGGGGTTTCTGGAGGACCTGCTTTACTCTTTACAACTAACCCCGGGGGAGAGACACCTGTGTTTTCCCCGGGGTCGAGCGTTTCTCTGGAATTGGCACTATCCCATTCCAGAGCACAACAGGCCGGTCCATCGGACACACCAGTATCAGAAAAACAAAACATTCAGGAACGAAGCCTTGAAATGTAACGCTCGGTGATTTTCCACGTCTGGTTTTCTACTTTGCTGGAAGCCACGTGCCGGGACCAAAGAGGGAGAGGTGGAAAATGCAGACTCCGGGCAAAGCAATTAACCTCGGGTGGAGGACGTGACGGGTATATGGGCGCAGGAAGGCGCGGGATCTGAGGCTGGCCGCCGAGGGCCAGGGGGTCAACCGGAAGGCCAGGAAGTCCCGAGATCACACTGGGGTGGGCCCCAGGCACTTTGGAGCTGTTGTTTTCTAGGGAATAGGACCCCTGCTCCAGGTGGAACCCTGGATGGGGCCGAATCTCTCTCTGATACCGGATACCCACGGCAGCACGGTCCCTGGGGGCCACCGTGTCCAGCTGTCAGGGTGACCCCGAGACCGAGTGCCAGCCTACACCCATGTGCACCGGCTGCCCTGAGAATGCACCACTGGGAGGAGGGCACCCCTTTCCTGCTTCCCAGCACGGCCATGAGGGAGAGGCAAGTGTCCCGTCCAGCTGCATTGCCGTGGCCAGCACCAGCCTGCTCTGTGTGTCTGAGGTAGACGCCCTGGTCTGTGCCTCCAAGGGGACCCCTGCAGCTGCTGAGGGCCCACCACAGTTTGAAAAGCTGGCAGCTAGACCCTTAAGTTTGGGGAGTGGTGCTGGTCCTTGGGGTTGATTCTGCTGTGGGCTTGCCCCGGGGGGTCAACAGAAGCTCCACGCAGGCCAGGCTGTTTCCCTCCAGCTCCCAAGGTCTCCCATGCTCTTGAGAGCCGCCCCCCCCTTCCTTTGCAAACATTATTAGCTCTTTCCACAAACCAACAGGGTTTTTTCCACTTATACAAAGGGTCGTGCCGCTGCGGCCACTCCTGGGCCACACAAGCCTTTCTCGGCTGCCCTGGGCCCCGGGGGCTGACATCGGGTGGAAACCTCCCACCCCACGGCCCTATGGGGGAGATCCAGTCAAGGCTTTCGGGGGCTCCAGTGTCTCAGACGCAGGAAGGAGGTGGCTGGGTGGTTTTCTCTAAAGTGGGTCTCTTCTAGGGCACTGGGGACCCCGGGGCAAACCATTCTCTGCCGGGAGTTCCGAGCACTGTGGGGTACCGGCCAGCATCCCTGGCCCCACCCACTCCAAGCCAAGAACACCCCCCTTTGTGACAACCACAGATGTCCCCAGATATGGCCCCGTGCCCCTCGGGAGCAGAACCAACCCCGGTGAGACCCCTGTCTTAAGGGAGGGCTGAGTGAAAGCCACAGTGGGGAGACAGAGCCTCTGCCAGCCGGGCTGGAGCAGGGTGGGGGTGGGAGGCTGTGCCAGGTGGGCCCCTCCCTGTGGGCCGGCCGGGGGCCAGTCTGCGCCGAGCTCCCAGCACCGCCGGCTCCACCACAGCAGTCAAAGCGTACTGTCCACAGATGCCTCTTCCTCGATTTTGCCTAATTGCTAAAGTTTGTGTGTAACCCCAGTCGATTCTTGGGGGGATTTCTCGGTCATCCTTGGACACGTGCAGAGCAGTGACAAATCTGTCGCTGACCCCGTTCCCAGCGGGGTGGGACGAGGCACTCAGCTCCGGCCACGACCCGAGGGTCCCTCTCAATTCCAAGTGCCCCGGTGTTTGCATTTTGTGCTGCTGGTGGCCGTCTGCCTCGGTCCAAGTGCAGACCGCAGGCCTGGCGGGTGTTCCCAGCACGCAAGGCTACGACACGCCTCGCAGAGAAAGGGCACGTGTTAGACACGCCGCGTTCAGCAGCACTTACCGCCCACCCTAAGTTCACTTAAAGCTCAAGGGCACAAGGTCAAGGGGCACAAGGTCAAGGTCACACGCGGACGGGCTGACAAAGATTCGTGACCAGAGGCTCCCGGGAACCGAACCCAGCATGGCCCCAGGAGCCGTAATTCATCCCTGCTAGTTTAGCGTCTGCGGCGACTTCACGGGACAAAACTGCCACCACGAGAACCCGCGCAGACATGCGTATAAGTACGGAAATGCAAACGTATGACACAGAATTCCTGTTACTGGATTCTTAGGTTGTTTCTGATTGCTTTCTCTTCTTCAACAAATTTACCATGAAACTCTATGCACGTAAAACGGACACCCGCACACATGATGTCTGCATATGCCTCTCCTTTTCCCCCTAAGACAAATTCCTGGTGTGACTCCTGAGTGCAAAGGTACAGGGGGCTTCACCCAAGTCCCCCTTCCTAAAGGCTGCGAGAAGGTCCCATCAGAGCCACGGGCACTCTTACAATTCGCCATCACCCCGCCAGCACGGCCAGGAAGCTACGAGTGGCAAGGTTCGGCCACCTTGCGTTTCCCCACTCTCTCCTTGAGTGCACGCAGAACAGCGTACAGAGCATTCCTCACAGCTCCGTGCAGGTGAAGTGTGACAGCTGTGTCACCCAGGAGGCATCCCAGCACCTCCTCCCAGAGGCCATCACTATCCTCTTCTCCGTTATTATGACAATTTTCATTATCACTAGCCTGACCCTCGCCCCAAAGACAGAAAAGAGGGTAGATTCTGATTGCAGGATGAGATGTTTAAGTGAGAAGGAAGAACTGCCTAGAAGATTTTGGAAGGCTCTAGAAGATAGCCAGCCAGCATCTGCTCAGAGGCTTTGCGAGGTCACTGTATCTGGCCCAAGGGGCAGTGACGGAGGTTTGAGCATGCTCTCACTCCAGGTGTTTGTCTGGACACCTGCCTGCTTGCTCTGTGAGCCTTGATGGCCTGAGACACGAGGGTCCCGTGGCATCGCTCTCAGGACGCTGTGAGGGCAACACCAGGCAAGCCCAGGGCACTTACCCACAGCAACAGTGAAAAGAATCCTATATTACAGAGGGGGCGCCTGGGTGGCACAGCGGTTAAGCGTCTGCCTTCGGCTCAGGGCGTGATCCCGGCGTTGTGGGATCGAGCCCCACATCGGGCTCTTCCTCTATGAGCCTGCTTCTTCCTCTCCCACTCCCCCTGCTTGTGTTCCCTCTCTTGGTGGCTGTCTCTCTCTCTGTCAAATAAATAAATAAAATCTTAAAAAAAAAAAAAAGAATCCTATATTACAGAAAGCCTCATGGAAGTAAATCCAAATTGCTAGAAGTGGGAGCGGGGGCTCCCAGGTCAGGAGCCGACTCTCCTGGGTCAAGTTGAAGGGTTACGGGGCTGCAGCCAGCTGCCACTGAGGGGCCGTGCGGGGCTGGGGTGGGCTCGTCAGGCCTCCCCAGTGCTTACATTGAGTCATAAGATGATTTTCTCTTCTTTCTTCTACACTCCCAAGAAAGGTGTTAGGACTGCTTTTGCAGAGCGGGTGGGGCAGAGCCCCTGATGCCCCTGGAGACACATGTTGCCCGTGGCTTGCTTGTTTGGAGGGAGGAACATTCCAGAATGCCTGGCTAATTGACTCTGTGCTTTTCCATGGGCAAGGCCCTTCTTTATATGCAGGAGTGGGTGGAGGCTTTCACATGCCAGTGTGTGTGTGTGTGTGTGTGTGTGTGTGCACACGTGTGCATGTTTAAAGGGGGTTGCTGGCTCGGGGGTGGGGTCTCACCCAGGGCGATCCTGTGTCTGTCATGAGCAGGAAGTCCTGGCACAGAGTATGTGGGGCCCTGGGATGCTGATCAGCCCCCACAGTGCCCGGGACAGCCCCCCCAGAGAACGACCTGGCCTGTGTGGGGGACACCAGTCTAGGTCACTTTGCAGCCGAGGATGCAAGCGGGCACTGCTGCCCTCCGTGCCCACACGGACCCCGGCCCCTGGTCTGCGGCTTCACCCCTGGGTGCCACTGCCTCAGCCCTTGTCCTTCCAGCTCCCGATGCTGAGACCTCTCTTAAAAGGACCACAAACAGGTCGTCCGTCTACCCTTTTCCTTGGTAGGTCTCGGAAATGCCGAGCGAACCGCCCAGCACAGGAAGCTGCCCGGGGCAGCAGAACAAACGGGAAGTGCTTCTTCCTGATTGTGACCCGCTCTTCTGGGGAGCCGGCGGGCAATCCCCTGCCTGGGCACCTCTCAGAAGTTTCTCTGTATTCAATTTCTCAGAACGAAACTGGGCTCCCGGGTACCATTCATGGCCTCCACCCGCTCGGGGCCTGACAATCAAACCCAGCAGATTTGGAGGGTTCAAATCAAAGCCTGACTGTCAGGCACCAAACGCCCCAGAGCAGCTGCTCTCGTGCCCTGGGTCCTTGGTCTGTCCTCGGTCCGAAGCAGGGTCCCAACCTGTCACCGCAGCACGGAGACACACTTACTGCTCATTCTTTTCTTTCTCTCTTTTTTAAACGTGACCAGTAAATAAGCATTATTGATGTTCAGTTGAGAGCAAGCCTTATTTTCAGTATCTACGATGGGGTCCTCCCCACCCCCCCACTGCTGACATCAGCGGAGTCCCTCTCTGGGGAGGCATCCCTGGCACTGGGGGTGCTGAGCAGCATCCCTGGCCCCACCCCCTCCATGCCAGCGCACCAAGTCATGACAACCACAGATGTCCCCAGAAATGGCTCCGTGTCCCCAGGGGCCAGGGTCGCCCCCTCCCCCTTTCCACTGAGAACCACCACTCTAGGATTATTGAGTGAATGTCTCTGAATCACTTCACTGTCTTCATTTTAAGTAGGAAATTTAATGTCACTGTCGACTTGCTTTTTTTAAATATTTATTTGCATTGAGATAATGGACATACAGCCCCCCGTATTCGGGACACAATCACCATGGTAACCGTCAGCTGATCTGAACATTTCTACCTACCCTCCCACCCTTCCCTGGTCTGAGAGGGATGAGAAGCGTTTATGCAAGTGCGTGCAACACACACACATGCACGTGCGCCCACGCACACACACGCATGCACACACACGCACGCACATGCCCACGTGCGCACACGCCCGTGCACACATGCACACACACGCACGCCCGTGCGCGCACACATGCCCATGCACACACGCACACACACACGTATGCACACATGCACACACATGTCCACGCGCGCGCACACATGCACGCACACATGCACACATACACATGCCCATGCACACACACACGCACACACATGCCCACGCACACACACATGCACACACATGCCCACGCGCACACACACATGCACACACGCACGCACACATGCACACACATGCCCACGCGCACACACACACATGCACACACACGCACGCACATATGCACACACACATGTGCGGTGCAGCACCGGTGGAGGAACACGGGCAGGTGGTGCCAGGGAAGGGGGACGGCAGGACGAAACCAAAGGGCAGGTCACAAAATGGGGAGGGCGGTTCTGTGCTCATCTTAAGGACAGGTAGTTCTCAGCAAGAGAAAAATAATGTCTGTTGGTTGTAATGGGGTGGAGATTGTCCCCCAAATTCATGTTCTCCTGGAAGCTCACCACTTGGCCTTATTTGGTAAAAGGTCTTCGCCGATGTGAAAGGTCATCCTGGATTGAGGGTGGGCCTCAAATCCGATAACTGGTGTCTTTCTCAGAGAGTGGAGGGGGGGTCTGATTCTCAGACACACAGGGAGAGGCCATGGGGCCATGGAGGCACACTCTGGGGGGGGGTGCCTGGAGCCCCGAGGAGCTGGAGGAGGCAGGAAGGACCCTCTAAAGGGAACAAGGTTCTTCGATACACCTTGATTTGGGACTTCCAGTCTTCGGAACATGAGAGCATACATTTCTGTTCTAAGCCACCAAGTTTGGGTCATTTGTTACAGTTGCCAGAGGGAAAGAATACCTTGATCTTAAAAAAAAAAAAAAAAAAAAGAATTGGCTGTAGGTGTTTTGTCTCTCTGCAGCTGTGACATGCCAGGACCCCAAGTGAGAAGGGTCCCCCTCTCCCTGTCAGACTGTCAGACTCAGGGCATTTGGGGAAATGCAGAAAATGTACACCTTTACCGCCCCCCCCCGCCCCAACACAAGGCCCCCACCTCTGGGCAGTTTGCATGGGGTCTACCAGAAGGGTCTACCGGTTCCTTCCATCAGGACGGAATCCATGAAAAGTGCAAACATGCAGGATTAGGAACCAGGAATGCAGGGCTCCCAAACCTTGGCATCACCTGGGGCTTCAAGACACAGGGACGTGCATCCTGCCCCAGAGATTGTGACGCGGTTGGTCTGGATGTATCGCGCTGGAGGTCCTGGCTGACTCCCCAGCGCGGCTGAGGCCCCGACTGAGGCCAGTGCTATGTCCTGCAGGAAAGTGAGGCCTGGAAGTCCGGTGTGTTCAGTGCTCCCGGATGGTGAGGGTGGGGAATATGAGCAAATGTTTAATGACGGTAAGAAACAGAAATAAAGAAACAAAAAATCAAATTCTTGCCCTAAGGGAACTGTGTGTGTGGGGCGGGGAGGGGGTTTAAAGATACAAAAGCTGACTACAGTGTGTCAATAAAGTGCTAAGTTACAAACATATTTTTTTTTCTGTAAAATGCCAGATAGTAAATCGTTTCGGTTTTGTGTGACACATGGTCTCTGTTGCAATGACTCAACCCAGTTGCCGCCATAAACAACATGTAATAGGTGTGCTGTGTGCCAATAAAACTTTATTTGCAACGACAGGCAGAGGGCCAGATTTGGTCTCCTGGCCGCAGTTTGCAGAACCCTGACCTAGAGGGATGAACAGACTCTGAAGTTAAGGAACGGTACCTCCTCATAGGTTGAAATGGAGTTTGTCTCACCCAGAAATTCCATTCCCAGCATCTACCCCAAAGAAACGAAAATAGGCATGCTCTCTGTATGGAGAGCAATAACGTGCATTACTCATAACAGGCAGAGAAACAATCTAAATGTCCAGCAACCAGTGAATGTAGAAATCACACACACACACACACACACACACACACACACACACACACACACACATCATGGTCAGACCCTGAGCCCACAACACTCAGGGAGGGAACCAGACACAGAAGGCCCCACGGCGCGTGAGTCCACGTGTGTGACACGTCCAGAACAGGCTCCTCCATGGACAGGAAGGGGGCTCGTGGGAGCTGGGGGCTGGGGGAGGGAGGAACGGGGATGGGGTTATTTTGGGGATGATGTAAGTATTCTGGAATCAAATAATGGTGATATAATTACACAACCTCGTGAATGGACCAAAAACACTGAAGTGGATACTTTAAATGGGTGAATTGCTGGCATGTGAATATCTCAATTTTCTGAATGGAAGGAATTAAGTAGGGAGGCCTCCTAGAGTAGACAGCGTCAGTGTGCAGAGCGCAAGGGTGGAGTTGGAAACCCATGGGAGGCCCATGAGGGGCTGGTGCCTGGAGTTCGGGCTGGGATGTGGGTGGTCAGAGTGCAGTAGGTGGGGGGCCAGTGGGTGAAACCAGTCAGGGTGGTGAAAAACGGGCATGTCTGCTGTGCCAAGAGTCTGGGCCTCTTACTGGGGCACAGAAGGAAGTTTCCATGCTGGCAGTGACGTGTCCAGGGTGGAAGAACCTAGAGTGCGACCTCATTTTGACTTCGGAGGTCCCTCTCCATGAAAAAATGCTAAACATACTTTATGGCCACACTTGTGTAATGATAAATATGACCCCCTCCAGAGCATTCCATTCACACTTCCTTCCGATTTAAAAGGAAATTAAAGTACCCTGTGGGCTTCATGGACAGGCAGAGCTGCAGACCAGCTGGGACAAGGGGGTTCGATGCCCCAAGGAGACACCCCAAGGGGCTTGGACCTTGGCTGTGATGGGAGGGAGATGAATATGAGTGGCTGAGAGCATGGGGGAGGGATGGAGGATGATGGAGGTTCAGGGGAGCCCCTCTGCACCCAAACCAAAGAGCAGGGTTGTGGGGGAAGGGAAGAGCGAGACCCGAAACCAGGTAAATGGTGGGGTGTCTGCTCTCTCAAGCAGCAGCAAGGCCAAGGCCAGACACATCCTGTCTCTAAGCAGTCACTGCAGCTGGAGAAGGAAAGCCTGGCCTGGAAGCATAGAGGCGCCTTCTCCCCTCCAGCCTCTGGTGCTTGGAGTCCAGCTCCCGAGAGCATGCTGGGGTCTCAGCAGGAACCAGCCCTGCCCACATCCTGATCTTGAACTTCCAGCCTCGAGTGCAGGGAACCCCGTGTGTGCTGCTTTGTTACGGCCACCTGAGGACACTCACAGACACCCCTGGGTGCTGGCTTGGTCTGATTTTGTGGGGAAGGGTCAGTGACAAGGGGGCCAGAGTCTGGGCCCCGGTGACCCCTGCCCCAGCTGCTTGCTCCCCGCACCCATGGCTGAGGCCTGAATACAAGCTACAAAGCAGGGCTGGCACATTGTTTCCTGCAAAGTGGTTGGCAGTCGAGTTGCGTCACAGCCACTCACTCGGCCCCTGTAGCAGGAAAGTGGCCGTGGGCCATGTGAAGATGAGTGGGTGTGGCCACGTGCCAATAAAACTTTATTAACAAAACACACTGTGCACGCCACAGTTTGCAACCCTGGTCTGGAGGTTCCCTGACCCAGTCATGTGTTGACTAATAATTTCTGGGGCACTTTTCCCTCAAACACAATTTGCCTTTTCCATCTGCAGATTTATCTTTCCTTTGGTTTCTTCTCTTTTATCCCATTTACCTGTCATCTGTGGCAGCTTTTAGGCTGCATCAGCCAGGGCGGTAGTTGTGACAGACGATGTCTGGCACACACAGTTGAACATATTCACTCTCTGGCCCTTTCCGGGAAAGGTCTGCTTCCCCCTGTCTAGGATGGAGTGCTCTGAGCTCCAGCAGAAGGAGCAGGTGGCCCAGAAGGAGGAAAAACAAGCACTCCTCGGCAGTACTGGATGCGGACAGAGTGGAATGGTGTGTGCCGCGTGACGGGGGAGCTCCCTGAACGCATCAACGGGATGCTGGCAGATGTGCAGGCGTGAAGGAAGGGCATTCGCAGCTTACGAGGACTTGGGAAACGAGCATTTACAAAGTCTTTCTGGAAAATGTCCCTCACAATGCAATCCAGGCATCCAAAGATGAATTTACACACACAGACACACACAAAAATGCAGGCACACACAGTGTGTGCACACATGCATATGTATGTGCATACTGACACACAGACACACGTGCAAATGCACACGGACACACACAGGTATGCAGGCACACACAGCGTGCACACACGTGTGTATGTACGTGCATACTGACACACAAACGCACGTGCAAATGCACACGGACACACACAGGTATGCAGGCACACAGTGTGCACACGGACACACACAGATATGCAGGCACACACAGTGTGTGCACACGGACACACACAGATATGCAGGCACACACAGTGCGCGCACATGTGCATATGTACGTGCATACTGACACATAGACGCACGTGCAAATGCACACGGACACACACAGATATGCAGGCACACAGTGTGCACACACGTGCATATTTACATGTATACTAACCCATTTACACACACACACAGCTAAATCACACACAAAGACACAACTCATCAACAGGAGAACCATGGTATGAAAAGCCTAGTGGAATCCAGGAAACAGAATTAAGTATAAGGTGGGGTAATAATGGCTCATAATTGTCGTAATTCTTGAATGAAACATATATAAAATGACACACAATCTGTTGATATAGACCACCGCTGACATTTGGGGCATCCTGGGCACTGTGGGAGCACAGCATCCCTGGCCCCACCCCCCATATGATGACCACAGCCTCAGACGCAGTCCAGTGTCCCTGAGGGCAGACCACCCCCTGTTGAGAACCCATACTAGAGCGACAACCCCAGGCCCACGGGGGGCCATGCAGAGCCTGACAGGTCGGTCGGGTTGGTTAGGACAGTCTGGACAGAAGCTTGCCTCCGGAGCCACCCTTGGGTGGGCTGGTGTGCACCTGAGAAAGCCACGCCTTGGAGCCTCAGGCTTTCTGTCTGCACCATGGGTTTCTCGGCACCTGTCAAAACTTAGGAACAGCAAGGGAGAGGCTCACACCATAAGGCCTTGGAGACATATGGGCCTTGCCGGGAGCCATGGACAGAGACGGCCCCTGAAACAAGTCTCAGCAGCATGTGGAATGTACTGGAAGGTTTTCTAGGAATAAATGACCCCCCGACCCCAGAAGGAAAACGGCCAAGGCAGTGAACAAGCAATTCACACACAAAACCCCAAACATCTAAGAGATGTTCAGCTTTAACAAACGACAGGGCAGTGGTACACGACTGAGGCCATGTCTGGGCCTCACTGCCAAGTGTCTAAGACCATGAGCGTCTGCACCTGCGGGGGCCCGGCCGCATGGGGACGTCTCCCGCGCTGGGAGCCCAGTACCACCCGGCCCACCTACTGGAAGGAAACCTGGAGACGGCAGGGCCCTCCTGAACCTGCCGACAGACGCTCACTTAGATGCGGTCTTGTCCGCAACACAGGATACCGCCACCATGGCCCGGGGTCCACCTAGCGGACGGGTGGGCTGGAGGTGCGCCATCGACTTCCCGCTCCCAGGGCGAGGCCCCCGACCCCCGCGGGGGGCTTCCCTGGTCCAGGTGACACCCCTCAGTTCTGCTCAGCTGCTGGGCCAGTGCGGGGGGTCTCCGCACCTCACACGCAGGGGCTCCCCTTCTGTGCACTCCCGGGGCGGCCCTCACCCAGGACAACAGGCCGGGGCTTCGGAGAGCAGAAACTCACTCTCACGGTTCTGGAGGGCAGACTCCGGACCAAGTCCTCTCGACTCATTTTCTGGCACGTGGAGGTTGGGCTGTGCCAGCACCGTCTGCACTGTCTCTGCTCCTTTGTCAGAGGTCAGTGGACACGACATATGGGCTCTGTTTCTGGACAATGTCCGTCCTTTGCCAAACCGTGGCGGCAGGTGCACACAAGGCTTCAAGTTGGGCAGCGCCAGCCCTCCGCCTGGGCTCCCTCCCACCATGCTCCGTGGCTAGCCCACGTCTTCCACCCACCACAGACCCTCCCTCCGTCCTGAGGCTCCAGGGAGGGTCCTTCCTGCTCCTCCAGGTGCCCGCTGGTCTTCCCTCCCCTGTGTGTCTGTCTGTCCAAGGTGACTGCTTCTTACAAGAATGCCCGGCCCCAGGATGACCTCATCTCCACACTTCCCTTAATCACATCTGCAAAGACCCTATTTTCAAACAAAGTCACACTCGGGGTTCCTGGTGGACTGGATTCTGTGGGGACACTATTTGACCCACTCTAGGCCTGTTGTTTGTGGGGAGGGTGAGCCCCCTCTGAGCTCTGGGGTCAGAGGGCAGATGTGGGGTACCCCTCACGGGCCGACCCTCAGCAGCCTTGCAGCCTGCTCCCTGCAAGTTTCTGGTGAGAGGGGGCCCCTGGGGTGGGTGCTCGCAGCTCACCGAACGGGCGGGAAGCCGGCTCGCCGCCCCCCACGTGACCCTTGTTTCCTTCCTGCCCACCCTCCTCAGGCGAGTGCAGCAGCCGCTCAGAATGACCTCTTGCATATCTCCGGTGCTGGGGAGCTCATTCCCTCCTCCACAACCCCACTCACAAGGCGCTGGCAAGGACGACGACCAGGCACTTACTTCTGCTGCGGGCGGAGGTTTTGAAACGGCTTCACTGAGACGCAGTTCACACACCTCACACTTGGCCTGTCGATGTGTCCTCCCCACGCTTAATTTCAGAACATTTCTGTCACCCCACAGAGAAACCCCTACCCTTGGCTGTCACCCCCAGCTCCCTTCCTCCCCCAGCCCCTGGCGACCACTGATCCCCTTTCTGGGGATTTCTGCTGGTGGGGCTTTAAGCCAATTAGCTACCAATTAGCTCGGCAACGGCCACCAGACACAGACGCTCCACTCTCTCTGACACAACCCCTCAAAGACGACAGCGCCGGCTCTGCTCTGAGCAGTGGGGTATCTCGCCGCTGTGCAGAACGAGCGGGACCCCCGCGGACTGGTGGGAAGGTTCCAGGAAGGGCGCAGGTGGGTCACAAAGGACGGGCTCCCTGAATTTCACGGACACCTTTGGGGTCAGGGCCCCCAGCACCTGGCTCCCTCCAGGTGTCTGCACTGATGGGGGAGGCCGGGCTGATCAGAGGGAAGCAACCAGAAGACATGGCTCCATCCCTCCCGTCTGTGTGTCCTTGCCTGGCTGCGTGATTGATACTCACCTCGTGTGGTTCTGCGTCTGCAGACGCCGGACAGCAGGGTGTGAATGTGACAGGCTGCCGTGGCGGACGCCTGCTGCTCAAGGGACCACAGCTCGAGCTCGGCAGCCCCAGGGAGCCAGGAGTACCCCAAGATGGGGGGCTTCCTTGGCACCCAGGAGCCTGGAGCCCAGCCAGGAGCCGCCCCTGTGCTGGGCAGAGTCCAGGTAAAACCCACTGGATTCTCCCATCGCCTCTCTGAGAGTCCCGGCTGTATCTGCACCCATCCCGCTGCCCCGCCTGACGCCAGACAGCACGCCGGCCTCGGACATTGGTGGTGGATGCTGAGCTGCAGCCCGGGCAAGACTTTCTCTCCCGGAAAGCCCACGTTTCAAACAGAAGTTAAAAAATTTAAATTGTGATAAAATGCACATAAAACTTACCACTTTAACCACTTTCAGTGCACAGCCCCGCGGCATGAAGCACACTCACCCTGTCCTGCAGCCACCCCCACCCTTGTCTCCAGAACGTTCCATCTCCCCACACAGAGACTCTGTGCCAGGAAGCACAGACTCCCCAGCCCCTGCCCCAGCCCTGGCTCCCACCAGCTCCTCTCTGTCTGTGTGGATGGGACTCCTCTGGGGACCTCCTGGGAGTGGGGTCCTGCGGGATGTGTCCTTCTGGGTCTGGCTGCTCTCGCTGAGCATGGTGTCCTCGGGGTCCGTCCACATCGTGGCAGGTGTCAGGTCCATGCACGTCGTGGCAGGTGTCAGGGTCCCTTCCTTTCTAGGGCTGGATCATGTTCCAGCGTGTGGACAGGCTGCACTGTGTGTATCCATTTCCCTTTCGATGGACACACTTTTCAGCCACTGTGAATCCTGCTGCTGTGAACGGGGCGGGGGGGGGTGCAAACATGTCTTCGAGTCCGTTCTGCAGGCGTTGCCGGATCGCACAGTAAGTCTATTTGCAATTGTTTGAAGAAGATCCATACGTCCACCGGACGGTTTTCCACAGCAGCTGCCCCATTGCACGATCCCAGCAGCCATGCACAAGGGTTCCAACCCCTCCGTACCGATACCTGCTCTAAGCCCCATTCTAATCTGAACCACACAGTGGACTCATGGTTTTCCTACTGGCCTGCCAGGAGGCACCGTGAAAGACCGCGTCTGCATCGGGCTTTGTTTCGCTCATGGGGGAAAGGATGCCCCTGAGTGGCTGAGAGCCAGGGAAGAGATCCTAGCTGGATTTTGTCGTGTGTGCGCATGTGTAAGCGTACTTGGCCCACCCTTGAGGACTGCTCTAGAAAGCTGCTAGGAGGTGAACAAACCAGGAGGAGGGAACCACCCTCGCACGCTGCATGCACACATGTTCCCAGAACAGGGATCGTGGGACTGGTGGCCCCCGGGCTGAGTCTCCCACCCCGAGGCCAGCCGCGCCGTGTGACGTGCAGGCATGCAGCGCGGGCAGGCCAGGAGGCCGACAGCAAAAACAAACACGCTGGGTCAGCTCCAGCAGCGCGCTCCGTCCGGCCTGCACGTGGGGCTCTGGGAGTCGCGCGGGGTGGGGGCTGCTCCTGCCGGCAGGGCAGCCGTGGCTGCTGGACACGTGCAGAGCCCCGGAGGAGACAGGCTAAAGCAGCTGCCGGCAATCCCCACACGCCTGGCGTTGCGTTTGCTGTGAGCTCGTGGACTCCAGTCACTGGGGTCCCACAGGCTGCGAGGCTCTGGAGGCCCAGAGGACCCTGTGGACGGGCGTGCAGGCTGGGCCCCTGGTCAGCGGGAGTGTTTTCCATGCCCTGCACAGAATCACCACACACACGCTGGCTTCAGACACCACCCATTTAACGTCTCCGTTCCAGGGTCCCTGCTCCAAGGCCCCCAGGGGCCAGCCTGGGCTGCTGTCTCACCAGAAGCCCGAAGGAGGACAGCCTGTCTCTGCTTTGTTGGGTTGCTGGTGGAATCTCCGTTCCTGCGGCTGCAGGAGTGGGGTCCCTGCCTTACACGGGCTCAGTGCCCAGAGGCCGCCCTGGGGTCCTAGCTACGTGGCCCTCTCCAGGCCCCCCTCCTAACGTGGCAGCTTGCTTCTTCACGGCCCGCAGGGGAGACCGTGACTAAGGGACTGCTGAATAGGTCTTATGTGACATAATGAGCTCAGGGAGCGTCCGTGACCTTGACCATGCTCCCCAGGGCGGAACCAATCTTGCCCACATGCAGCGAGAGGAGATTACCAGAGGGGAAGGTGCAGATCACGGAATCAAGTCTGCAAAGTGCCTGAGACCATTGCCCTGGGCCCAGAGGACAGAGGGTTTGCCGAGGCTCTGGGGCTCTCAGCGGGGAGACACCTGCCCGCTGGTCCCTAAAGTGGGGAGGCCCTTCTAGTGGCATTATGGGCCGCTACGTGTGTCGTCGACACACAGAACTCAATACGCAGATCTTACGTACACCGCACACGTAGTTATGAATAAATCTGGAAAGAAAAGCCGAGGGGCGCCTGGGTGGCACAGCGGTTAAGCGTCTGCCTTTGGCTCAGGGCGTGATCCCGGCGTTATGGGATTGAGCCCCACATCAGGCTCCTCTGCTGTGAGCCTGCTTCTTCCTCTCCCACTCCCCCTGCTTGTGTTCCCTCTCGCTGGCTGTCTCTATCTCTGTCGAATAAATAAATAAAATCTTTAAAAAAAAAAAAAAGAAAAAAGAAAAGAAAAGCCGAGCTTTCCTATAGGAAGTGTCGTGGGGTCTGCACGCAGCACCCTGACGCCGTGGCAAGAGGTGAGTTTTCGACGTGAGGCTCAGAGATTTGGCAGGACGTGCCGGAGGCTGAGCTGGGCCCTCGGAGAGGCAGCCCCCCGCCTCGCCCCAGACTCGGCTTTATAAAGTTACTTGTGTTTTTCCTATTGGACTGAATCTCTTCCTGACTCTTACTTCACGTCTCCGAGAACGGAGGCAGAAGCTGACACACAGCTGTGCAGGGGCGCGTGCACCAAGCCCATCATCTTGCAGGGCTGAGGGGGTGGCGAGCTGCCCCAGGGCTCGGCCCACTGCTGGTGGCCCCAGGCCCCCTTACTGCGGAACCCAGAGGACCTGGTAAAGAGGCACCTGCTTGCTGTCCCTACAGACCACCTCAGCACGGCCGGCATCAGGCCGGCTTGTTTTCTGGGGTGTCCCGGGCACCACGGCGTGGGAAGCAGCATCGGGGACCCCAGAACCTGCCGGCTCCGATGTCAACAGTGGCAGGTGCAGAAACACCACCGGAAAGGATTTCCAAGTCACATGGCTGGGAAGGGGTGGAGCGGGGCTGGAACCCGTGTCTCCTGCTTCCCGGGTTGTGGGGTATGGATCGCAGACTGACCGCCCCCTGCATGGAAAACAACCAGTCCCGGCCAGGTGCCAGCGTCACTGGTCTGCAAGGGGCCAGGAAACAGGCCGGAGAGGCTAAAACGGAAAACATCCTGAGAATGCAAACCGCCCCTCCCCAGCCCTGGCCCTCAGCCGCCCACCACTGCCGACACTGGGTTCCTGCTGCTGACTGCACAGGTCTTGGGGCAGAGGCCTGGGTGGTGGCTGCCCAGACACACCTGACACGTGTCATGTGACTCCAGGTCATTCCGAAATTTCAGGGTGTTAATGAGAGCAAAGGGGGCCCCTCCCAGCAATGCTGGTCACCATCCCCGGCTGCGGGTCACCTTGTCCTGCACAGTGCTGGCTGGGCGGGACCCCAGAGCTCTGGCCGGTGGCTTACCCGGGACCCCACAAGGCCCCAGC
The DNA here is from genome assembly GCF_002007445.2 of Ailuropoda melanoleuca. Classification (NCBI taxonomy): domain Eukaryota; kingdom Metazoa; phylum Chordata; class Mammalia; order Carnivora; family Ursidae; genus Ailuropoda; species Ailuropoda melanoleuca. The sequence continues at coordinate 1,697,870 of NC_048221.1, forward strand.
CCCCCATGCTGGCCATCGGCCTGGTTACGGGAGCCGGGTGGGCAGGGAGAGAAGGGACAGTGGGACAGTCAGAGAGTGGATGTGGGGAAGACAGGCGGGGGACCAGCCAAGTCGCTGGCAGGAGCTAGGGCCTCCTGCCAGCACTTCCGCTGGGAAGAGCTGGGAGCATCTGCCCCAAGTCTGGAAGTGTTCAGGGCAACAAGGTGCGGAGACAGGCAGTTCTGCCTCTGGTCACCTCGTCAGGGACGCTGGAGGACAGGCCACCCATCGGAGGAGCTTTGCACAGCAAGGTGGGAGGGCAAAGGATACTTTTCTAGGCATCAAACAGGCAAACAACAGCGGTGTAAATCCCTACCCTCAGTAACTGTCATAATAAAACACCTGTTCAGTGGCTTAAATCCACACCAAGTTGTTCTTTACCATTTTCGAGGTCAGGAATCCAAAATGGACCTCCCGGGGCTAGGCCCCTCCTGGGCAGGGCTGGTCCCTCCGGGCCCCCAGGGAGACCCGGCTCCTGCCCTTTCCTGCCCTGCAGCCCCCCCTCCACCAGCAGCGTGGGGTCTGCCCGTCTCTGGGACTCCCACCCTCTGCCTCCCTCTCGTGAGAACCTCATGAGGACGCCGGGCCCCCGGGAGCCCAGGGTCACCCCCACCTCCGGGGCCTTGACAAGCTCCCCTCTGCCACATGAGGCGACACGTCCCAGGTCCCGGGACCAGGACGGGGATGTCTTTGGGGACCAGAGTGGACACACACACTATTCTAAGAAGGATCTTTCAAAATGACTGCCTGTGTTTAAAATCAAAATGTTATAACAACACGTGTGACCCATGCTCCAGGTTTTGGTAACTCCTTGTATTCTTGGATCCCCCACCCTGCCCCAAGCCCATCCACCAGCCTGACAGCTTCTAGGCTGCCTTTCTTTCAAACTCAGTTCAGCCACTGCGTCCTCCAGGAAGCCTTCCTGGCCTTGCTTTTCCCTGGACAGGCTGCCTCAGTGCCATTTCCTTCTCGGCCATTCCACTAGGCTCTATCAGGGCTTTAAGCAATCTTTGCAGCCCAGTGCCCATCCCAAGCAGACACTCAATAAATGAGGAGCCACGAAGGGATCATGGTGGGGGGTATGTGTGCAGGAGATCAGGGCCAAAGGTCCCTCTCCCACCCCCCAGACCTCAGTCCTGCACCCACGACCCCTCACACCCCACACTGGATGGAGGGATACGGCGGGACACATCCCTCTTGGGGCTCACCTGTCTTCTCGCCCCTTCGAGCCCCTATCTGGCCACAAGGAAGACCCGACATGGGCCGTGTAGGACAGTCTCTGCAGCCCCCACAGCCGGTGCTGTCTTGGGCAATCCCTGCCTGACAAGTCGTTAATCTGCTGTTTGGGCCCAACCCGCCCCCAACAGAGGTTTTCTTAAGATCATTAAGTCCCCACTAAGGAGACAAGGGGAAAAACAACAGAAGGACAGTCTCGGTGGCAGAGTGGGCCTGGGGGCCAGGTGTCAATGTCCTCCCTTGCAAATCACTCAGGACAGCTGGGGGCTGGTCTTTGAGGTCTCTAAGCATGGGAGGTGAGAGCACCCGCTGCTGTGGGGTGGGGGCGGGGGCTGCCTCACTTGCCCCTGAGTTCCCCAAACACGACGACAGTCACATGCATGGCTTCGTGCCCCACCCTGTGTGGATGAGGTTTCCTGCTCCGCATTCCTGGGGGCACCTGCCTTTGAGGCTGGAAGACATGCCCCCCACCCCCACGTGCCTGGCAGAGTCCCACTCACTCCTCACCACTCAACAGATGTTGGGTCAGAGAGAAGCACGATTTGGTACAGGACACAGCTCTGCCCACGGCTGGCACGACTCTGGGGGTGAAAACCTGAGGTTTTCCCAAGGCGCCACGTGGCTGGTTACACAGCCTGTGCTGGGGACATTGGATGTGTGGGAGCAGTTTGGGGAGGGCCCTGTAGGTGGCCTGTGGCCTGCTGGGTGCCTGTGACTCTCTACTTAACACAGGACAGCAGTACCATCTCAGGAGACCCATCTACGGTCTCCTGTGGGGATTACAAATTTGGTCTACGGGATTCCTAATTTACCATAATGAAGTGAAAAGGCAAAATAAGAAATGCTTTGCCACAGGAACAAGTGACAAAATGCTGAGGTCCTTAATATATAAAGATCTCCAATAAATCAGTAAGAGGTCCACAAACCACTTATTGAATGTGAGGTCCTGAATAACGGGGACGAGAGAAAAAGCTCACTAGTGGTGTAACTGGTGACATTCGCATCCGTTCTAGGCTTTGGTCACTCCTACTGCAGGAAGGTTGATTTCTGAGTTCTGATAAATGTTTGCTGGTTGTGGAAGATGTTGACCAGGAGGAAGCTGGGTGAAAGGTATATGGGAATTCTCCGCACTGTCTCTGCACCACTTCTGTAAGCAGCAAAGCATCTTGAGATTTTAAAAACGAACGGTTCATGGGGCGCCTGGGTGGCACAGCGGTTAAGCGTCTGCCTTCGGCTCAGGGCGTGATCCCAGCGTTGTGGGATCGAGCCCCACATCAGGCTCCTCCGCTATGAGCCTGCTTCTTCCTCTCCCACTCCCCTGCTGTGTTCCCTCTCTCGCTGGCTGTCTCTATCTCCGTCAAGTAAATAAATAAAATCTTTAAAAACAAAACAAAACAAAACAAAAAAACGAATGGTTCGCAACAGACGTCAGCAATCCACAAAAGCATGACAAACGACCATGAATGAAAACTACACCACTCGGCAGTAATCCAAACATTACCGATGACTCAAGGAGATTTTAGCCTCTGATCCAAGGACAGCAACAAGCCAGGCCCCCGGATGCGACGAGGGGCCCTGGAGGGGGCATGACTGGGAAGGTGGCGGGGCAGTGACAGAATTCGGACACAGACCTCGGAGACGGGGTTGACGTGGAGTTTCCCAATTCCGCTAACTGTACTAAGGTTATGTGAGAGAGTGCATTTGTCTCAGTAAATTCCCAGTGGAAGATTTAGGGGCGAGGGCGCCGATGTCTCCAAGTTAATCTCCAACGGCTCAGAAAAAATTAACATACATGCACATTCAACTACACATATGTATAACCATGTGTGCACACGTGACTATTTTTCTCCATGCGTTACAAACATCACTCTCTGCATGTGTATGTACACACCCTGTGCAAACACAACAGAAACATGCACACGCATTCACACGTACACAAACGTGCACACACAACAGAAACATGCACGCGCACTCACACGTACACACACATGCACACACAACAGAAACATGGCATGCGCACTCACACGTACACACACGTGCACACACAACAGAAACATGCACACGCACCCACACGTACACACCCTGTGCACACACAACAGAAACATGCACGCGCACTCACACGTACACACACGTGCACACACAACAGAAACATGCACGCGCACTCACACGTACACACCCTGTGCACACACAACAGAAACATGCACGCGCATTCACACGTACACACACGTGCACGCACAACAGAAACATGCACACACACTCACACGTGCACACACAACAGAAACATGCACGTGCATTCACACGTACACACACGTGCACACACAACAGAAACATGCACACGCACCCACACGTACACACCCTGTGCACACACAACAGAAACATGCACGCGCACTCACACGTACACACACGTGCACACACAACAGAAACATGCACACGCACTCACACGTACACACACGCACACACAACAGAAACATGCACGCGCACTCACACATACACACACGTGCACACACAACAGAAACATGCACACGCACTCACACGTACACACACGCACACACAACAGAAACATGCACGCGCACTCACAAGTACACACACGTGCACACACAACAGAAACATGCACACGCACTCACACGTACACACCCTGTGCACACACAACAGAAACACGCACGCGCATTCACACGTACACACCCTGTGCACACACAACAGAAACATGCACGCGCACTCACACATACACACACGTGCACACACAACAGAAACATGCACGTGCACTCACACGTACACGTGCACACACAACAGAAACATGCACACACATTCACACGTACACACACGCATNATGCACACACACTCACATGCACACACACGCACACACAACAGAAACATGCACGCGCACTCACACGTACACACATGTGCACACACAACAGAAACATGCACGTGCACTCACACGTACACACCACGTGCACACACAACAGAAACATGCAGCGCACTCACACATACACACATGTGCACACACAACAGAAACATGCACGCGCACTCACACGTACACACACAACAGAAACATGCATGCGCACTCACATGTACACACACGTGCACACACAACAGAAACATGCACACGCACTCACACGTACACACACGCACACACAACAGAAACATGCACGCGCACTCACACATACACACACGTGCACACACAACAGAAACATGCACACGCACTCACACGTACACACCCCGTGCACACACAACAGAAACATGCACGCGCATTCACACGTACACACCCTGTGCACACACAACAGAAACATGCACGCACATTCACGTACACACACGTGCACACACAACAGAAACATGCACACACATTCACACGTACACACCCTGTGCACACACAACAGAAACATGCACACGCACTCACACGTACACACACAACAGAAACATGCACACGCACTCACACGTACACACACGCACACACAACAGAAACATGCACGCGCACTCACACATACACACACGTGCACACACAACAGAAACATGCACACGCACTCACACGTACACACCCTGTGCACACACAACAGAAACACGCACGCGCATTCACACACACACCCTGTGCACACACAACAGAAACATGCACGCGCATTCACACGTACACACACGTGCACGCACAACAGAAACATGCACACACACTCACACGTGCACACACAACAGAAACATGCACGTGCATTCACACGTACACACACGTGCACACACAACAGAAACATGCACACGCACCCGCGTACACACCCTGTGCACACACAACAGAAACATGCACGCGCACTCACACGTACACACACGTGCACACACACGGGGGGAGAGAATGAGCAAACGGGGCCCGTGGAGTTCCTCGCACTGTTCTTGCAACTTCCCGGTAAGTTCGAACCCAGAGCAAACACAAGAGTCAGTCTGGGAGGTATTCCAGTGGCTAGCTCCAGGTGAACTTTCCTCGCTTTTAAAAAGTGGGACTAGCGGTCACACACCACAAAATGCATCCTCTAAAGCACACAATTCAGCACACTCTTTCTTTAAACCCTATGTGTTTCCTGAAAAACAATTTGAAGAGGAGTATGTGTCACTTTTATAAATAGGAAACAAGAACTATATTTGAGAAACCTTAACCTTCTGCCCCCTTTACAGACTGCGAACAGGGGTGGGGGGCTGGCTAGGGTCCAGAGGGCTGGGGGACGGCAGGAGCCTGAGCAGAGCTCGGCCCACGCGGTGGCGGCCGGGCCCCTTGTTGGTGCAGGTGCCGGGGCGGCTGGCATTTCCCACCTTCCAGAGCGCCTTCCCTGCTCTCTGATGACTTTCCCATCTGCTCTGCAGGCCCATAAATTCAAAGCAAGGGGTGGACACAGGAGCCGCCTGGGGCGGCGTGTCTGGCCTGGGAAGCCTAAGCCAAAGTGTGCAACGTGCTGCCAGTGCACGCGGGCCCGTGAGCCCAGAGCAGGCCGAGGGACACGGCATGGTGGGCAGACAGGCCAGCTCAGGCACGCATCCCAGTCCGGACATCCGCCAGCCAAGGGCCCTGGTCTCTGAGACTCAATTTCCTCAAATGGGAACAGGACACAGAAGGGTTGCACACACACCCTCAGTGGGAACTCAGACTAAATACTGTATTTGGATCCAACAGAACATGACCTCGAAGTCGTCTTGGCCTAGGCACTAAGGTCAACCACGGTGACAGTCACGGTGATGGCACGACCCCTGACATGACATTAGGAGAAGGGCACTTCACTCTGGGGGGTCTTCCTCCCCAAAACCCATCACCCCAGTCTGACCATGAGAAAAACACCAGACAGACCCCAGTGGGGAGACTTTCTACTAAATTCCTGGCCAGTCCTCCCCCAAATCGTCCAGGTCACAAAAGCAAGGAAAGTCTGAGAACTTGTCACACCCAAGAGGGCCCTACAGAGACGTGGCAGAGAAACGAATGTCGGGTGGGACCCGGGTGCAAGAAGCAGATGTGATGGCGGGGCTGGCGACACGGGAATAAACCGTGGAGGCTGACGCACCATCGCGGGTTTCGTGGCTGTGATGCCACGCCACGGTCACATCCAAGCCAACGCGAGGGGAGGCTGCCCGGCAGTGGACTGGCACTCTCTGAGCTGGCTTTGCGACTGCTCCGTAAACCTAAAACCATCTAAAAGGAAAGGGTTCACTCTAAAGACAACCAGAGTTGGCCAAGTGCTTCCCGAGGGCTTTGTACGGTGCGCCCCCAGCACCGCCCGCTTCCCGTGGGGACCAGCAGGCCGTCCAGGGCAGGCGGGGCCTGGCTCCTGCCACGTCCCCTCTGCTGCGGGACACCCCTGCGGGGGAGGACGCTGCACCTTCCTACCGGCCCATCCCCTCCTGGCACTGATAGGTCCTTATCTTTAGGGTAAACGTCCTGTGCCCCCAAAATGTTCCCCTGGTGGTGTCAGCATCTGTGCGGGTTGAATCGTGCCCCCCGAACCCGTGACACGACCTTACTTGGAAAGAGGGTTGTTGTGGATGTAATCGAGTTAGTAAGAGGCTGTTCTGGAGTAGGGGAGCCTAATCCAATACGATGGTGTCCTTATAAGAAGAGGAGAACTTGGACACGGAGACACACAGAAGAGAAGGCCACGGGAGCACAGAGACACACTGGAGTGGTGCTCTCCGCCGGAGCCTCAGGAGGGAGCACAGCCCTGGGGGTCGGACGGCTGGCCTCTGGAGCCGAGGGAGGGCAGATCTGTGTGGTTTTCAGCCGCCCTGTGCGTGGTGACTCTGCCACGGTGGCCCGGGGATGCCGACACAGCGGGCGGTGGTAAGCTTCGCCTCACGCGGTCCTTTCTGTGGTTGTCAGCTGTCCTCTACACCGGAGCGTCCCCACCCTCTCTGTGCCACGGTGAGAGGAACGCGTCCAGAGAGGGGGACGTGCCACAGGGTGAGAACACGGCCAAGGAGACGAGCGCGTGCAGCTCCGCACCCTGCCGGGCTCTGGGTCGGAAGCACGTCGCCGCGGCCAGCTCTGGAAGCACAGCTGAGGGACAGCGCTGTGGCTGTGGATTCACGCTGGGCATGAGACGACACAAGGGCCCCTGTGCTGTGCAGACATGCGGCAGCGACCCTGTTCTCACACAGGAGATATTTAGGGGCTGGGGCGCGGCACCTGTAAATCCCTTGCAAACATCAGGTGCGTGTGCAGAGGTGAGTGGGCAGGGGGCAGGCAGGGTGACAGGGAGAGGATGTGTCCACAGGTGACACAGATGACGGACAGGCGACAGACCGAGTGACAGGGATGCGTGGGTGACAGAGCAGCTGCAGCCACATGCACATGTGTGCAGGCACACGCACGCACACACACGTCCCCTCTGGATAGTGCCTGGAACACTCCCGAGTCCAGGTTCTCTGACACGTTCCCCCAAGCCTCCCTCCCGCATCCCCCTCGCCCATCCTGCTGGCCTCCCTCCCATGTCCCCTCACCCTGCTCGCCAGGCACTGTCCCCTCCACTCATTCTCTGTTCTCGGAGGGGTCCTGCCTCAGGCCTCCCCCCACGCCGCCACCTCCCCGAGACCTGAGTCCGGCCCACAGTCCCTGCTGTAGTCCGGGCTCCCCCAGCGCTGCAGACACAGGGCTGGGTCATTCTCTGGGGGCGGAGCAGCATCCCTGGCCCCCACCCTCGATGCCAGGAGCTCCCCTAGTCCTGACAACCATGGGGTCCCCAGGTGTGGCCTGGAGCCCCGGAGGGCTAGGTGACGGCCAGTCCTCGCCCCCGCGAACGGGGTCGCTGTCGGGATGAACCATGTCGGGAGTGGGTGGCTGATGCCGGGCTCTCCGCCCAGGCTCTGGCCTCGGAGGGAACCGAGGTCATGGAGACTTGGAGTCAGGGAGGGGCAGGCTGCTGATGGGCTCCGGCTGGCTGGTCTCTGGGGAGCTGTTTGCTGTGTTTTCCCTCCCAGAGACCTCAGAGTGCAGATCCCACCCCCCAGATAAGGACGGGGACCCTCGCTACAGAGTACGTGGAAGGGAAGCTGGTTACCCCTGTGTCCCTCCTTCCAGTGACCCCCCCCCCCACAGTGTTGAACTGTGCAGCTGACCCTGGGCCAGCACGCACTTAACCAATGGCTCCCTCACCTCCTCGGCAACTCTGCTCACTGAGTGTACTTTCAGGAGGGAAGACACGTCCAGGCAACAGCCCCCCATTCTTGAACCCTGGCACAGGGCCAGGGTAGGGTCCCCCCACCCAGCAGCGAAGGGGGCAGAGGTGGCGGGCAGTGGGGGGGGCAGCTGACATGATCTGGGGGTGGGTGTCATGGGGCAAAGAGAGTAAGTAGCCGGGGAGAGGCAGAGGCTTGTTTGCATGGCCGGGGACGGCATTTGCACACACACGGAGGGAAAGCAGGCATGAACTGGGAGGGGCTGGACTGTTAGTGGGAGCTCCACGTGCACGCTGGGCAGCTTTCTCAGTGGGGGACAGACACGTGCCCGGGTGACACGTACGCACATACACGGAAGACACAGAGCTGAGACGTGAGACAGACCAGTGAGAAGTGGTCACGGGCACGCACACGTGCCCGTCCATGTGGGGACTCCCCAGCTCTGCCCACGGAGGGCACCTGGAAGCCGTGACACCCCCACAGTGATGAGCCCCGACGGGGGAGTCAATGGCCACTGTGAGATTGATTTCATTTCACACCACAGGCCCCGAACGCCATGTCTGCAGCTGGTGAACAGCACATCTGCAATTCTCTAGCAGACGAATGGTTCCCGGACACGCGCCCGCCACCTTGAGCTTCTGGAAGCAGCCAATCCTGCTACTCGCTCACCCACACTTGGCAGAAGGAGAGACTCAGATGATTCTCACCAAAGTGCTCGTTCCCAGGACCAGACAAGGCAGCTACTACAGACTCAACTGAGGTCGGCAAAGTACGTGGGCCAGGTGGGCCCAATCTGGCCCACTGTTTGGTTTTATAAATAAAGTTTTATTTATTGGAACACAGCCACGCACATCCATTTACAAATAACTACAGTGGCCATGAGGCTGAGCTGAATCGTTGGCAACAGAGACCTCATCCCCAAAGCTGGAAATATTTGCTGTCTGCCTGGCCCTTCACAGGAAGTCCGCCCGCCTCTCGATGAAGCGGACTTCAGGGTGGGCTGGCAGCTCTCGATGACACGAGACATGTCACTTCCTCTTTGTATAAAGACTTCTGGCATTTCTCAGGCACACTATCAGCAGGCACCACCATGCTCCCTGTCGCCTCCAGCCTTTGAGCGGCCACGTCCTCTGCATCTCCCTCCTTCATAAAGCAGTGCCTTCACCCTTCTGACCCGAGAGGCCCCCTCAGCCTATCCCACTCCGGCCCATTTTCCTTTAAACAAGACATCATCCACAGGGAGGATCTCCTTGCCGTGAGTCAATGATTCTCAACTGGGCACAATTCTTTCCTTCCCCAGGGGACACCAGGTGATGTCTGGGGACGTCTGTGGTCGCCACGACTGGGGCGCTACTGGCACCGAGGAGTGGTGGTCTGGGATGCTGCTCAGACCTCCCCCCAGGACCCAGGATCCCACCAGAGAATGGCCTGGCCCCGTGTAAGCAGTGCAGGGGTGGAGCAGCGGGGAGGGACCCTGCCTTAAGCTTCAAGTAGCAACATCCAAGATGTCTGGGCAGCAAGGCTCAGAGCTGAGCTAAGGTGTCCACCTGGCGGGGGGAGGCCTGGCCACACCCTGCTTTGGGGATCAGGGTTCAGGTCCTCACCAGCCTCTGCTTTCCTGCACTCTGAAGCAAAAAACCACAGGGGCCAGGGACTGCCAGACACCTGGTGAAGGGGACGCCGGCAAGGCCTCATCCCACAGACACGTTCACAGTGCTGTGGCATGAGTGGGGCACAGGGAACAGATCCGACCTCTCCTTGTAAAGTTCACAGTCCCATAAGGAAGCGTGTGATCCCGCAAACACAGAATCAGAAACCAGGATGCCAGGTCTGAAGGAAAAGTGCAGAAAGTCACGAATGCATGTACAGGAGTCCTGATTTCCCTCAGGGAGGGTCAGGAGGTGACTTTTAAAAAGAGAAGGCTGCATAGGAGCTGCAGGGGGCGGGGAAGGGAGGGACATATTAATCCACAAACCCACCGATGCATTCTCACTTTTTGGACTTGCATTGAGAAGGGGGGGGTGTCTGTGGCCCAGCTGGGGGTGGGGGGTGGTTCTCCAGGGATCTGGACATTATGAAGTGGCTGCCCCCCCCACCCCCCGCTCACAAGTGACCAGACATGACACGGGACCATCGGTGCGATCATCACCTCTCCAATTTTGCAGGGGCCCAGGAAAAGGAGGCGCTGGGGCTGAGCCCTGCGCTGTCTCTAGGCAGCAGTGTCCACAGCATCCCACACCAGGCCCAGGGCCCACCACAGGGAGGCCTGCCTTCTGCTGCACCAGGGCCACCCACGGGGCCTGCTCAGACTGCCTGGGGTTGGCCAGACGCTTCCACTCAGCTCCCCGACATCCTTTTTGCTTTTAATTTCTATTTAAAATTTTTTTTCTTTACATTTTGAAATCATTATAGATTCATAGGTTGCAAAAAAAAAGTGTAGTGGAGCTCCGGCCCAGCCTCCCCCAAAGCTGATGACTTGCGTATAGTTAGTACCATAACCGAACAAATGTTCAGAAAGATGACGTCGGTACAATGCACAGAGTCTATGCGACGATCTGTGTGTGTCTCTCTAGGCAACTTGTGCACACACGTAGGTTCATGTCCCCCCACTGTCACGATGCCCTCCTGCTGTCCCAGCAGCCCCCCTCCTCCTCAACGCTAGCCCTTCCCCACCGCACTGACCCCGTGTCCACAGTCCTCAGCAGGACACAGCAAGCCGGGGCCAGCGGCACCCACAGCGGGTTCCACGGCCACCTGGGGTGTGTCCCGGGAGCGCTCAGTTGGTTTAACACGCGCGGCGGGTCAACGTGCCACATCGTGCCAACAGGACAACGGACAAAGCCCCCGGGTGCAGCAAAGACTGGACAAATCTCTACACCCCCCCCCCGTCACAAAAACACTCCTCAAACAGGACAGAAGGGAAGTTCTGCAACCTGACGGAGGGCCTCCACGGAAGCCACAGCCACGCTTGTACCCACGACGAAAGCCTGCAGACCCGGGGAGGGCAGGGGTGCCCACTGCTCAGTGTCATGCTGGACATCCCAGCCAGGGTGGCTGGGCCAGGAGGTGACATAAGAGGCTTCCAGATGGGAGAGGAAGCCAGAGAACCACGTTTGCACTGCACACGACGCCATCTGGTGCGGCAGGGGCAAAAACTCACAGCAGCCACACAGCGTACAACACGCTGCCTGGGAACCTCGCGGGCATGCAGGGCGCAGCCTTTCCCCAGTGTGGCGGGGGTGTGGGAGGGGCTGCCGGGTGACGGGAGTCCTGCTGAGCCACGCCTGGCCTTTGTGTCCCCATCAGCTAGAAGGGCATCAGATTGACCAGTCGCGCGGAGATCATGCCACGTGGGCTCTCTGCACGGGGACAGGTTGTAGACCTCACAAAGCACGTCAAGAGTTGTTGTTTTTTGCCTTTTTTTTTTTTTTAAGTCAACAGCTGCCCAGGGCGGTCAAAGGGCCTGTTCCTCCACTGGGAACAGGGTGGGGACAGAGGACAGCTAGAGCTGGACGCCAGCCCTGTGGGAACGTCGTCCCATCTGGGGCTGTATTTCTTCTCCATCCTCCTCTGACCTTCGCTCCAAACTGCCTGCTGACGTAGCAGTCGTGTCGTGGGAACCCCAAACTTGGGGTCTAGTGCTCTGTGAAGCCGGCCACCCCCCAGACTCTGCAGCGGGCATCTTTCCCTCCAGGCCCCCTTGGCTTCACGGTACCATTCTTCGGCCTGGTTGCTGCGCTGTGACACGAGGGCCCATGCTGTTCCCAGGGCCGGCCGACTCCCGGGTCCTCTTCCTTGCGGCTCCTCAGTCTCGGGCCTGTTCTCGACCTTCCCGCACCGTTCCCATCTCTACTTCTCGAATTGCTCCTTCCTCCCGGGACGTGGCCGTGGATCTGGCACCCCTGGGCCCTGTGCCGTGGCTGCACACACACTGCCCTGGGGACCGACCCCGAGCCCATGACGCCCAGGGAGGGAACCAGACACAGAAGGTCACATGATGTGTGAGTCCACGCGTGTGACACGTCCAGAACAGGCACACCCACAGGCGGGAAGGGGGCTCGTGGGGGCTGGGGGCTGGGGAGGGGTAGGGTGGTGACCACTGATGGGGGCAGGGTGCCCTTTGGGGTGATGGAATGTTCTGGAATGAGATGGGGGTCATGGTTGTGAATTCCGCAAATATACTAAAAACTGTTGAATTCTACACTTAAGATGGGTGAAGTTTATAAGTGTAAATCTTATCTCAATAAGGTGTTAGAAAATAAATGACAGGCAACAACATTATCAAGAGGTCGGGCCCTTAATCTAAATGGATTTTTCGAGTGCATTGGTTTTTTAAATGCATCATAAAATAGAAAGATTAGAAGCGCTATGGAACAAACAGACCAGGGGACGAAGAGGAGGTCAGCGTTCAGTTTCACTCTGTCAAGCACATAATCACGTTCACGTATTTTATAGAAGAGGAAACAGGCTTAGCAGTGTTGGCCATGCGAATTACATGCCAGCAGAGCCGTCCTGTCTGTCTGCATTCATCCATCCATCCCCGTCCTATCTGTCCATCCATCCACCTGTCCTATCCGTCCATCCATCCACCTGACCTGTCTGTCTGCATCCATCTATCCATCCACCTGTCTTATCTGTCCGTCCATCCACCTGTCCTATCCGTCCGTCCATCCACCTGTCCTATCTGTCCATCCATCCACCAGTCCTGTCTGTCTGTATCTGTCCATCCACCCTTCCACCTCCCCCCACACCATCCACGGTCCATGGAAGAGAATCAGCAGAACAGCAAGTAGAATCCAGGGCTTGCAAACCACCGTCCAACACTATTCTTATCCTTCGTAAATGTCAATACCTATTTATGTTTGCAAAGTTGACTGCAACGGTAAGTACATCGCTCCTTGGCTTCCTGACGCTCCCGGTAACCTAGCAACCCTCGTCTGTCTGAGGACACGGGAGCATCCCGCACAGCATGCCTGCCTCACACACAAGCACTCCACGCTCACAGAGCTTGTGGGAATGGATGACGCACAGGTTAGAAATAATCAAGGCTCCCCGCCATGCCTTTCTGGATTTGTGAGGAATACTCCTACGTGCCTCCACTATTTGCCAGCAAGCCTCCCCACCTCCACTCTGCCCTGCTTTCTTTCCTGGGAGCTGCCGGCAACACACACGGGGTGTGGCGGGGGCACCCTGCACACCCCGGGGCACGTTCAGGAGGCAGGCTGCCGCCCAGCGCTCCCACACCACCCCGCCTGGACGGCTTCAGGGCAGACCTCGCTCTACTGAAGCCCAGGCTGGCATTTAAGAGAAAAACACGATCTCTGCTGCTTCTTTATGACTCTTGGGCTGTTCCTAGAGCTCACCACCCCGAGACTGGGAGTCGCACGCCAAGCCCCCCGACTGAGCCAGCCCAGCTCCCCTGGACCCTGCCATTCTCACTTCATCTCTCGTCCGTTTGTGCCTGAGCATTTAAAGCAAATCCAAACAGCACGTGACTTCACCCGTACATGCTTCAGTGTTGCTCTAGGCATTGAAATCTCTGAATCCCCGTCGTGTAACCACAACGCCACTCTTGCACCCAAAATTCACGAGGGTATTCTCGTCTACTCCCCAGTCTGTGAGCAAAGGGCCCTGATGGTCAAGAACGTCTTTTCCCGGCTCGTTTGTTCAAATCCGGAGCCAGCGAGGCCTGTGTGTTGCATTTGCTTGGCATGTTTCTTCGCTCCCCCTTTCTGTCAATTATTAGTTAAAAAAAAAAATAGTTCTGGTTTTCAGAATCCTTTTAGGCTTACAGAAAAATGGTGAGGATAGTGCAGTTCCCACAGACCCACCTCTCGCCGCTCCTATTACAAACTCCCGGCATTACTGTGGTACGTTTGTCCCGATTACTGAGCCAACACTGACACATTATTATTAACTAAAACCCATACTTCCTTCGGATTTCTTTAGTATTTCCCCAACATCCTTTTCTCCCGTAGGAGCCCACACAGGACTCTGTTTTGCACACACGTGTGGCGATGGTTAGCTGTATGTGTCCACCGGAGTGGCGTGTCTGAGGGACCCACCTGAGTCCGCGGCCCGGGGCACGAAGGCCGCCCTCCCCCGTGAGCGTGGGCCTCTCCAACCCACTGAAGGCCTGAACACAAGAGGTGGAGTCTGTGAGAACGTGCTCTCTGTCCGACTGTCCAGCTTACACCGGCCTTGTCCTGCATTTTGGACTTGGACTCAGACCGGGACTTGCTCCATCAGCCCTGCGGGGTTTCCAGCAGGCCAACTGCTATTCTCGGACCTTCTGAGCCTCCCTAACTGCCTGGGGCAATTCCTTATAAAAGCTCTATTGATCTGTATATCCTGTTGGTTCTGTTTCTCTGGAGAACCCAGATCATACAGCTATCGTGCCTCCTTAGGTCTCTCAGGACTGAGAGAGTTTCTCAAATTTTCCTTGTTTTTCACTACCTGGGCAGTTTTGAGGAGGACTGGCTAGGAATTTTGTAGGAAGTCCCTCAATTAGGGTTTGTCTCATGCTTTTCTCACATGATTAGACTTGGGTGATGGACTCTGGGGAGGAGAACCACAGAGCACTCTTTTCAGCCCAGTGTACGAAGAGTACATTCTTCATGGACATGACATCAGAAGCACAGGAAACAAAAGAAAAAATAAATTGAACTTCATTAAAATTAGAAACTTTTTTTTTTAGAGAGAGAGAGAATGAGTGGAAGGGAGGGGCAGAGGGAGGAGAGAGAGAACCCTAAGCAGGCTCCATGCCTAGTGCAGAGCCTGATGCAGGGCTTGATCTCACAACCCTGAGATCATGACCTGAGCTGAAGCCAAGAGTCAGACACTTAACGGACTGTGCCATCCAGGCGCTCCAAATTTAAAAGTTTTGTGCATCAGAGGACATTTCCGATACAGCAAGAGGCAACCCAAAGAATGGGAGAAAATGTTTGCAAATCATATATCCAATAAGGGATTAGTATATAGAATACATAAAGAACTCCTACTATTAAATGAGCAACAGTTTGATTAAAACGAGCACCCAAATGGACGTTTCTCCAGAGAAGACCTACAAATAGCCAGGAAGCACATGAAGAGACACGCAGCACCATTAATCATTAGAGAACGCAAGTCAGAACCACAGTGAGATGCCACTTCACAGCCATTAGGACGGCTGTTATAAAAACAAAAAGGCAATAACAGAAATAACAAGACTGGTGGAAAATATTATGAAAATATTATGAAGCTTCCTCAAAAAACTAAATATAGGGGGCGCCTGGGTGGCACAGCGGTTGAGCGTCTGCCTTCGGCTCAGGGCGTGATCCCGGCGTTATGGGATCGAGGCCCCACATCAGGCTCTTCCTCTATGAGCCTGCTTCTTCCTCTCCCACTCTCCCTGCTGTGTTCCCTCTCTCGCTGGCTGTCTCTATCTCTGTCGAATAAATAAATAAAATCTTAAAAAAAAAAACAACTAAATATAAAATTACCATAGGGTCCAGAAATTCCACTTCTGGGTGGGTATATATCTAAAAGAATGGAAAGCAGGGACTTGAACATATCCTTGCACACCCGTGTTCACAGCAGCACCCTCCACAGCAGCCTAAAGGGGAGGCAGCCCAGGTGTCTGTCCACAGATGAAGGACACACCATGCGGTCCATCCACATGCTGGAACACGAGCCAGCCCTGGAAGGGAGCCTGACAGTGGCCACGACGTGGAGGGACCCTGAGGACACCGGGCTCAGCGAGAGCAGCCAGACCCAGAAGGACACATCCCACAGGACCCCACTCCCAGGGGGTCCCCAGAGGAGTCCCGTCCACACAGACAGAGAGGAGCTGGTGGGAGCCAGGGCTGGGGCCGGGGGTGGAGAATCCGCTTCCTGGGGACAGAGTCTCCGTGTGGGGAGACGGAACGTTCTGGAGACGGAGGGTGGGGTGGCTGCAGGACGGGGTGAGTGTGCTTCATGCCGAGGGCTGTGCACTGGGAGACGGTTACGATGACAAATGTTACGCTGCATGTATTTTACATTTTACATATGTTGTTTAAAAGACCAGACTCTTCAGGCTTCATCGTCAGCGAAAGACTCAGGCACCACCCAGCTGTGCAGAGACAGAGGAACACCTCGGGTCTGCCTCTGTCTGGGTCTTGGGGGCTTCTCCGAGCATGGTAGCCATGGCCCCATTCTCACCCTAAGTGGCTTAGAACCTGGAGCTAAGGAGTCAACATAAAACGAGGTCCCACAGATCTGGGGAGCCGACCGGAAGCCGAGCCGCTGTGAAAGGCTATGCTCTCAAGCCGGGTCACGCAGGGCCACCCAGCTAAGGCTCAGGATGGCAGGTCTGAGCACACCGGGTGCTGCTGTACACCTGCCTCTGCGTGGGGCCTGTGCCTGGGCAAAGCCTGTGAGAAAGTCGCAGGGGGAAACGGGAGCGCCGAGGACAGCAGGAACACCGGCCTGTACGTAGCACAGACTCTGGCCAGGCCTTCGACTTAGCTTTTCCCTAAGTTCTCCAATTGAATGCTCACGACTGCTCCGTGCCATAGATGGCTCTTAGCCTACCCCCCAAACACACCCATCATCCCTTTGTATGAACGGGGAAGCTGAGATGCAGGAAAACCAAGAAACTAGCCTAAGTCTCATCATGACAATTTGTGGCCAGCGCTGGACTGGACGGTTGTCCACCCCGCCCACACCGTCGGTGCGGGTTAAATCTGGGGAACGGGGTTTGCCGTGGGAGATTTCCGTTTCCTCGCGCCCATACTGTTACATGTATTCATTAACACATCCACAGCGGGTGCGAGATTCAACTCTCGGGGAGGCGACAACGGTGTTGCTCTTAGAGCATGTCAGACGCAGTGGGTACAGGTATGCGAACAGACACACGGCATCCCCGAGCCCTTCACCTCCCACGGGTCTCCCGTACACAGAATCTTCTTCTCAGCTTTTTGCTTTCCGGGACCTCACTTCTTGCGAGTCGTGAGCAGCCTCCAGTGGTCTACAGCTGAGTTTAGCAGGGCCACACGAACACGGGGCATCTGGAGGCACGATGCGCTTCCACCCGCGGCTGGCTGTGTGTTTTCTGATGAACGTTCAGGAAAAGAAAGTCCCCAAAGGGGGTGGTCACGAGAAAGAGAAACAAGGCTGAGAAAGCACGGCCTTACACCGCACCAGTATCGCTTCTGTATTCTTTCCTTGCAGTGAAGGGGAAAAAACTCGAAGCTGAACTAAAAGGTCATATCACCTCCAGCTGGAAAGATATCTAGTTTCTAGAAACATCTCCAAAAATGGGAAGCTGGGTTTCCAGCGTAGTTTCCACTGGGTGTGGGTGAGGAAGGGGCTGCAGGGAGAGACGGGACACTGCAGGAAGTGGGGTCCCTTCTGGGCCGGGAAGACCCAGGCCGCGGGGCTCTGCAGCTGGCCAGGTGTGCGGTGGAGCGTGCCCTCCAGGCGTACTTGTGGTACAGAACACCACGTGGCACCTTGCTGGATGGCCGCCGGCCCGCCTGCTGTCCTGGGCTGACCTTGGGGAGCACTGCACTTTCCCTCGCTGACCTGGGGAATGTCTGTCCTCGTGAAGATTCACGCTGAGATCTGAGGTTTCGATTACACCAAAATAAATACAGCACTGGGCCCACCTTTTCCTTGATGAATCCAAATAAAGCAGGCTGGTTTCTGGAAGCATCTCAAGGGTTTCCAGCGGAGAAAGTGTGGCCCTGCCGGCCTCCAGGACGCAGACGGTGGGAGCTGAGTGGACAGCCCCTGAGGCAGCCCTGCATGTAGCTGTTCCGTCTCCCAGGGGTCCCAAAGTCAGGGAAGCTTGGGCACCTCTCTGAACTCAGGTGAGGTCCGTAACATGTCCAAGTTAGAAGGCAACATGGAAATCCTGGTATGAAGGGTCTGTCACCAATGAAGGGGGCTCCTGGGAGCCCCAAACAACAAGAAACTCCCTGACTGAAAGACCCGGGACACAAGGACTCCCAGGGCTGAGTGCAAGTGGGAGCACCAGGCCTCACCTGCAGATCTCAGACCCCAAGGGCTAGGAACTTGCTAGAATGGGCTTCTCCCTGGGGCACTGTGGACATTTGGTGCTGGGTCATTCTTTGGGGTGGGACACCCCAGGCAATGTGGGGGTTGGCAGCATTCCTGGCCCCCTTCTCGATGCCAGGAGCCCCCCAGTTGTGACGACCACAGACGTCCCAGATGCCACCTGTGTTCCCAGGGTGAGAGCCCTGGTCTGGAACTCACAACACCTGAGCAAGCAACTGTCCTTTTTCAGTCTGAGGAGCACACGCTGCATCTCCCGCAAGATTGATCAGGGGCTTCCGCTCCCCAGCTTTGCAGTCCTGGGCAGGTCAGAGCCCTGTGCTGTGACTGCTCCCAGAGAGGCCCACGCCACAGCCACGCTGGGCGAGGGACACACGAGCAGACGGTGGCGAAGATGAGGCACAGTTTTGCAGGGACATGAGCAACAAACTGCCCTTCTCAGTCTGTGTCCCCTCGAGAAAGGCCCTGACTGGAAACACGTCAGCAAGAACTAGAGAGACAGGAGCGAGGCGGGGACAGAGCTGAACACAGCACCTGCTCTTGGGGGTTCCAGGCCTTCCAAAGCCGTCTTCTGCGCTCGAGAGCCTGCGGGTGGGGCTCACCCCTCAAGGAATATTCCTGATGTATTTGGCACGGGATCCGATTCGCAGAAACTCGGGGGGCTGCCACCAGGGGCGGACCATCGCGTCCTGGGGGAGTGAAGATGAGTGTCATCATTGGCACGTGCAGTGGCACGGAATCCGGGGTTGCGAGCTAGGTTAACAATAAAACATGAGGGGCGCCTGGGGGGCTCAGTCGGTGAAGCACCTGTCTTCAGCTCAGGTCATGATCCTGGGGTCCTGGGATGGAGCCCCGCATCAGGCTCCCTGCTCAGCGGAGAGCCTGCTTCTCCCTCTCCCTCTGCTGCTCCCCTTGCTTGTGCTCTCTTTCGCTGTCTCTCTGTCAAATAAATAAATCTTCAAAAAAATAAAAATAAAATAAAAATAAAAAATAAAAAATACCCCCCCCAAAACCAAACATGAGACAAATTTTGTACACAGAGCAGGGTCTGACTCCCACCCACCATTTGCGACTGCAGGGGCGGGGTCTGTGCCCAGAGTCAGGCAGGCGGCGCGGACCGCAGTCCCCCATCCAGCCCCATTGCAGGAACCCTCACGGGGAAGAGCTTTGCAGGGTGTGACCAGTGTCCCTGCTCTTACTACTTGCGATAACATGGCCCTCTATGCCAGCCATCTGCTTCCACGTGCAGGTGAGGGAAGAGCAGACTGTCCCATCCCGGGAGGGAAAGCCCCTGGAAGTCGGACTCACGGAGCAGGGCTGGCTCACCATAGCCCACAGGTTCTGCCTTCCCTCAATGCTAATCTTTTCAAAGCCTTAATCAGAGGAGCACTCTCCCAGCAGCTGAGAGCACGCGCTCCGGGCCCTGCGGGTCGGGACCCTGAGTCCCAGCTGCTCACGGGCTGTGGGATCTGGGCCAACAGAATCCAAACGGATTTCCTGGCTTCTCACCTATAAGACAAGGTGAGCAGCGCAAGAGCTCCTGGATCCGTTATTCCAGTGACTTGTAAAGGTTCTGGTCCCAGGACCCATTTCTACCATTCCAGACGATCGAGGCTCCGTGTGTGATACCACCACGCCAGCCGCAGACACACGAGCACGTGCACCCTCCCGTCTGCTGCCCCTGCTCCGCCACCCGCTCTCTGGGGCAGGGACTGGAGGCCTCTTCCTCGCCACGTCCCCACCGCTGGGCAGCAGCAGAGGCCCCTGCAGCCGGGCAGCCGACCGTACCAACCTGGTGCAAGATTCTGTCCAGGAAGAGAAAGGGTGCTGGGAAGCCCCACGGCCCTAGCGCTCCCTCCTGGAGCTGCAGGGAGCCCTTCGGAGACCTGTGTGGGGAGGAAGCCTGCTGAGCCCTGAGATACGCCAGGCTTCTGACCCGGGCTTCCCCGTCCCACGCCCTGGCTTTGCTCCACCGGCGCCCCATACTCCCTGAAGCAGACACTGCCTCCCTTCTGCAGGGGGGAAGCTGCCTGCAAGGGCTCCAGGCTCCACCAGCACCCCCCCGCCCCCCCGCCGAGCCAGCGGAGCCGGTGAGCGGGCGGGCGGGCGCGGGGACACCTTGGGCTGGGGCCTGGGGCAGCTGAGCGGGAGCCACTACGCAATCGTAACAGCATGTGCTGCCTCCAGCGGTATTCTGGGAATCCAAATTAATCCCAGACACCGGGTGGCAAGGCAGAAGCAGAAGCTGATCTCGGTCCGGGCAGCAGGCCACCCATGTCCTCCTTTTTCCTCGATCAAAACTGCCTTTTATAGCCAGCACGATGGGGAACAACTGGGAGGGCTTAAGGGCAAGAGAAGCTGGAGCCAGAAGTGCAGGGCGCGCAGGGAGTGACTAAATCAAGGCTGGAGCCCAGACCGGGTACAGCGGAGCCGAGAGGCTGAGGGTCCAGGGCGTCTGCAGGGGGGAAGGCACAAGGCCTGGGGGAGCGTCCTGCCATGAGCTCCGGGAGGGTCGGTGCGCTACCCACCTTCCTCGCTTCCCAAGAGGGAGATGCGGTGCACCAAGGGCAAAGCTGAGGTTCGCAGGCGCACCTGTGTTCTCCCCATTCCGCGGGGCTGGAGGGGGCTGGTGGTGGCTCTCTGGGCTGCAAATGCCGGACAGTCCCGGGCTCAGAAATGCAAACTCAGGGCCATGTTTCCGGAGCCTGGAGCGGAGACAGAACAAAACCGGGCAGGGTTCAGGCTCGCCGGCGATGGTGGAATCCGGAGCCCAGCTACCTGGGGAGCGTGAGCGGGCGAGGCAGTCAGGAGCAGCAGCAGAGTTCGGGAGCGTTATGTAAGCGTGCTCGTCTTCACTGTGCAGAGTTCTGAGCTCTTCGCAGGGCGCCGGGCCGAGAGGGAGTCCAGTTTGTCTTGCCTGATCTAGTTCACAGGTGCGCGAACTGAACCCAGCAGTCGGGGGCCCCTCTGTTTTAAGCGGCTGCAAGTTTTCGGCCCCGTGCCTCCGAGCCGTGGTGCGGACACCTTTTCCCACGCCCCCCATGTCGCACCCGAGGGGTACCCCACATTCAGGGGTACCCCACATTCAGTGTGGCCTGTCAGGATGCTTTCCCCAGAGGAACATAGGACAGCGGGGGGAAGAGAACAGCCGCGGTGGGTTCCTGCCCCCCAGAAACAGCAGGCCCCAGGGTCCCAGGAGAGCAGCCGAATTCTGGTACAGCTATGGAAATGCAAACCCTCCGCGCAGCCCGATGGTTCCTGCAGCTGCTGTAACAAATCGCACTGATCTGGTGACTTAGAACAGCACACACTGATTCCTGCAGCTCTGAAGGCCAGAGGTCAACCAGTGTCGCTGGGCCGAGCTCCCTCGGAGGCTCCAGGGAGGGTTCTTCCTGCGTCCTCCAGCTCCTGGCACCAGGCGCCCCGTGGCTTGTGGCCGTGTCCCTGGTCTCTGCCTGTGGTCACACAGGATCTCCCCATGTGTCAAATCTCCTTCTGCCTCTGTCTTACAAGGACACTTTATGATTGCACCCGGAAAATCCCTCCATTTCAAAAGACTTAATTTAGTCACACCTGCAAAACCGTGGTCCTATCAGGTGCCACATTCCCAGGTTCCAGGGATTTAGGACCTGCTATCTCTGGGGGCCTTTCTTCTCTGAGCACAAAGTCTTCCTAGGGCCCACGTGTGTGCGCACAGGAAGAGCTCCCCTGCCTGGCAGCTGGGCGCACCTGTGTCAGGAGCGGGGAGGGCAGCTGGGGATGTCTGGGGGCAAAGAAGGGAAGGCCCCGTCTGGCCAGTGAGGAAGCCCACTGCTCCACGGCACTGCGACAGTGATCGCTGCCCCATGCTCTCAATGTGCTGAGGGCCCACGTGTCCTCCATGTTAAAAACAGTCAAATGGTAGCAATATTTTTTAAAATGAAGTTGGGAAATAAAGTCCACATGGAGTCAGGTTCCCATGGGGGCTTGGCCTGGCCCTGGGGACCCCACCGGCAGTGCCCCCTTCCTGTCACACTGACACAGCGGTGCCATCGCCGGCTGCAGGGGAGCCGGCCTGGCGTGGTGTGTAACCACCAAACACACACGACGGGCTTTCTGGGGAGCAGCCCCGGGGTCAGCGAAACGCAGAGCCGCAGCCGACAGCAGCGCAACCAGCTCCTTCCTGGCCGGCAGCCAGAGAGCACCCAGAAAGCCCGCGGGGGTCTGTGACACCTCCTGGAGGAGGCTCACAGCTCAGATGGCATTTGAGAAGAAAGGTCAGGCAGAGCCTGCTGGCTGCCTCCATGACAGAGCAAACCGCACGGAGTTGGCCGCAGGTGGCGAGGAGGTGGGGCTGAGGAAGGAGGAGGAAAACCGAAACAAGAGAGTAATATGATTCAGCACAGGCCCTGCCCACACACGAGCTGCCCTGTGAGAAACAGAAACCCGGACACCGTGCAACGCAAGGCTTGAAGGCTGGAACAGCAGACGGGGCCGGGCAGGCTTTCTGCACACACGCGCGCGCGCACACGCACACACGGAGCATGGAGATCCCGGCGGAGGCGCACGGACGGGCCAGCGCTGAGCGTACAGCACGAGAAGCTCCCCAGTGACGCAGGTTTGTACTCCGAGACAGGCAGTGGCTCAGGTGTCCCCAGACGCAGGCACACCCGTGCTGTCCCGAGGCGGAGACCCTGGCAGAGCTCCCCTCGCTTCCACCTGCTATCCGGTCCAGGTGATCCGGGCCTCCCCCAGCATCTGCTGCTCCTGCAGAGAGCCATGGGGGCGAGCCCCACAGTCCCTCCTGGGGCAAGCGAAAGTGCAGCACACGGTGGCCCTGGCCGCCCAGGTCTGCGGTTTGCCAGCACCCTCTCGGCCAGCACCAAGGCCGCCGTCAGATGCCCACAGGCCTGTGAACGCGGTGAAATCCACATGCCCGACCTAAAGCCACACTTCCTTCTGCCTACTTAGAATTTTAAAAAAATTTTTATTTATATTTTAAGTAGGCTCCATGCTGGGTGGAGATCAAGACCTGAGCCAAGATCAAGAGTTAGATGCTAACAGCCACCCAGGCGCCCCTGCCCACATTTTTAAAAAAATTCAGATAAGAGTTGCATAAAATAAAATGAATCATTTTAAAGGGAACATCTCAGTCGCATTGAGTGTATTCACAGTTGTGCAACCACCACCTCTACCATTTCCAGAACATTCCATCGCCCCAAAAGGAAACCCCATCCCCATTGGCCGTCAGCCCCCCCTCCCCAGCCCCCACGAGCCCCCTTCCCATCTGTGGACAGGCCTGTTCTGGACGTGTCACACACGTGGACTCACACATCGTGGGGCCTTCTGTGTCTGGTTCCCTCCCGGAGCGTCGTGGGCTCGGGGTCAGCCCCCGGGGCAGCGTGTGTGGGCGCCTTCCTGTTCCTGGCTGAGTGACCTGCCCGTGTGTGGCAACACCTTCACTGTCTCCACCTTCTGGCTCCTGTGAATCGTGCTGCTGGGAACACACGTGTGTGCATCCTTATTTGACCATCTCTGCAGCTCTTCTGGGGACCTTCTTAGGACTGGAGCTTCAGGGCCAGCGGGCTCCCTCTGCAGCTCTGCTGTCCCTCCACGGCCCAGAGCAGGCCTCGTGACTGGCCCCGCGCGCGCCTGGCGTCCCAGCAGCACAATCACGCCGTGTGCAGGCATGCATGCGTCTGCGTCTGACGGATATCTGCACGCCCTCAGGTGACAGGCACTGCGGATCCTGCATGACGGCCATGAGACTCGGGCGCGAGACCAGAGGGACGCCCGAAACCCAAACATTGAGGGAACTGAGTTGCAAAAAATCAAAATGAACGCAGAAAATCCATGATGAATGAAATGCTGACATTTAAAATCAAAACAGGACTGGTAACCAGGCCGTGAGAACCAGGCTGGAGCCTGAACCATGAGGAAAACCTGGGTGCCCGACCCTGTCCGCGCTTCATTCACGATTTGAAATTTGGTTCATCGTGGGCTTTCGCGTTGACTTTGAATTATTAATGGAAATAACAAATAGTGTTCTGTTACAATGTTCTACTTTCACATAAAATCAAATTCAAACAAACTGGAATGAGTCAGTTAACGTTATCACAAGTTTTTTCTTTTATGTTAAATTGCTGTTTCTCTTGATCCCTGAGGTTCTCGGTGTGGCCTCAGGCTGTGCCCGTGGGGTGAGTGCCCACTGGCCGCACCCGGCCCCAGCCCTGGACCAGGAAGGGGCCGGCACAACCCGGAAGGCCCTACAGGAAATGAGGTGTTGTCTGTTGGTCCCGAGGCAGAGGGGAGTGGGTGGGGGCTGGCGTGTTATTTTTCTCAGCCCCCGTTTCCCTGTCGACAACACAGGGGTCATGACAAAGCCTCTGCTGCTGGTGGGGTCGGTTTTCAGGGAATGCCAGTCTCTGTCTCAGCCTTAGGGCCCTTAGGACCAACTTACCAAAGAAGTGGGCTTAGGGCAGGTGGCCCCCCAAACACGTGCAGCAGGATGCACGTGCTGGTGAGGGCTAGTGTCCCTCTGGACACGTGTGGAGGGGAGGGGAGGAGGCCACCGGCCCGTCCACAACTCAGCAGAGCCCCCTCGGGGAGCTTCCCGCCACCTGCCACAGGGGAGGCTTCAAGGAAGCAGGTCAGCCCTTTCTCAGAAAATGATCTGCTCTGCCGAAGGCACCAGCGGGGACGTCCCTCAGTCCCGCGTGGCCCAGGGCCGAGCCCAGTCAGCGCACCAACCAGGTCTGTGTCTGCTCCCACAGCCTGCCCTCTCCCCGCCCTTGGCCTGGGTGGGATTCCTGCCCCCAGACAGCAAGCAGGAGGTGCCACCAGTGCTCCTCCCCAGTGTGGGGCCCAGAGGGGTGTTATGGGTTAAACTGTGTCCCCACCCCAAATTCACGTGTTGACATCCTAGTGCCCAGCAGGTCAGAACGGGAAATTATTTGGAAATGGGGTGGTCGCAGGGGTACTTAGTTCAGGTGAGGTCACACTGGAGTAGGGTGGACCCTAAAGCAATGACGGGTGTCCTTATAAAAAGGGGACATGCGTTGGGGCGCCTGGGTGGCACAGCGGTTTAGGCGTCTGCCTTTGTCTCAGGGTGTGATCCTGGCGTTGTGGGATCGAGCCCCACATCAGGCTCTTCCGCTGTGAGCCTGCTTCTTCCTCTCCCACTCCCCCTGCTTGTGTTCCCTCTCTCACTGGCTGTCTCTATCTCTGTCGAATAAATAAATAAAATCTTTAAAAAAAAAAAGGGGGGGGACATGTGGACCCAGACAGGCAGGGAGAAGCCCCGCGACAATGGGGCAGAGATGGGGGTGACGCTTCTATGGGCCAAGGCATGCCGAGATTACCAGTGACACCCTCCCCCGTGAAGCTGGGGGGCCTGGGACAGGTTTTCAGCAGGAACCCGCACTAGGACCCCTTGTTCTCGGACTTACGGCTCCGGAGCCGGTGGAAGATACATTTCCCTCGTTTCAGCATCTAGGTTATGGCAGTTTGGTACAGCCACCCCGGGAGACCGAGACACGGGGCTAATACCCTAGAAGGTCTGACAGGATCCAGCAGTGTTTGGGTCTCCACCCCAAACCCCCAGACACTCCCCTGGTTGGATCAAGAGGACGACGCCTCAGGAAGTGCACCTGGCAAGGGGCCCGGCCCCAGGGGTGGCTCAGGTGGCCTAAGAAACGCGGCAAAAACCAGCCTTAACTTTTGCAAGATGCTGACCCATTTCAAGAGGGACGAAAGCACATTGGGGGCACATTCCTCCCAGGACAGCTGGGTTTCTGGGGAGCCCGGGGTGCACACACCTGTCTCCTGCGCGCTCAGTGAGACTCTCATTCCCAAAAGGCAGCAGAGGGCAGACACTCAAAACCAGAGCCAGGCAGCAGCTGGCGCAAGATATCCCTGGCCCTGGTGGCATTTCATGCTGGTGTGAAAGCAATGCAGGGCGGGTTCCCTTTCCCCGCCGGCCCCCCTGCTGCTGAGCCCCGGCCACCCCGCCTAGACCCTTAGGGAGCCACTCCGTCCAGTGATCTGGCCCCTGGTGAGAGCATCGACAATGCAGTGGGAGATGACGACTGGGAATCGGGATCACGCACGTCTCTGCACAGACTGACTCAAGGGGACAGGAATTCCGCCGGAGGGTGTCTAGACTGCGGTGTTTCTGGGATGCAGGAACCCGGAGCCAGAAGCACTAGCCCGTGGGGTGGGCTGTGCTGCCACCTGGCGGCCACGGCTGCACGGCCGGTGTATGAAGAGGGAGGCCGTGCAAACCTGCACTTATTTGTGGCAGGGTGAGACCCCTGACCCCCAGGACGCTGCGCTCTGCGACCACCAGTTTCCTGAGGTCCCAGGATACTGCACACATCTAACTACACACGCTCAGTGGGGTGACTCACAGACGCTCGTTTATACGGTGCGACCCTTGGGGTTTGTTCTGTGTCTAGTATGAGCAGGGACTGAACTTGGTTTATTTTCCCAAAATAAGGAATGCAGGGTCTCCCCATCCTGGCACTGTTGACATGGGGGTGGGTTACTCTTTTTGGGGTGTCCTGGGCACTGTGGGGGGGGAGCATCCCTGGCCTGCACCCCTGGATGCCAGGCGCAGCCCAGTCGTGACAACCACAGATGCCTCCACACATGGCCCCGTGGTCCCTGGGCACAGTCATCTGGGTCAGAAACTCTGCACAGGTGTTTTTGTTTTTGTTTTTTTATTGGAACCAAATGTCCCTTCTTGGAAGCAGAAACTATCCAGGCAGCCCCTGTCCTCCCACCTGGGAGGAGCCCCCTGTCAGGGCTGGGTGGCGTTGGCAGAGCACGGGAATGAGGGCTGGAGGAAACCCCACCTGCTCGGCCACGGGGCAAGGCACAGCCCGGGCAGAGGCCACTGTGCCTGGGATGGGAACATAGGCACTCGATAGGTCCATGGGCCCAGGGTGGAGGCGGGTCTGTCCCAGGAGGGACATCCCACCAGGAGGGCTCACCTGTTGCCCCAAAATTCTGCTTCTGGATTTTGTTTTAAAGGTCCTTAAGTAGGACCCTCCCCCTCCCGGCTTCTCCTGGAGCAGCAGCACGTGGGAACTTTGGCTGGCGGGTAGCACGTCTGGCTTTGTAGCCCCTCCGTCCACACAACAATATGGGAGATTATATTCGAGAACTGCATCTGGGTAAAGGTGAATATAAACCAGGCTGGGTTCGTTATTAAACATTCACTAGTATGTTAGTCACTTTTTGTTCGCTGATTTTATTATTTTTTTAAAGATTTTATTTACTTGACAGCAAGAAAGAGCGCGGGAGGGGGGCAGCGCAGAGGGAGAAGCACAGGGAGCCCGATGTGGGACTCCATCCCAGGACCCTGAGATCATGACCTGAGCCGAAGACAGACGCCTAATCGGACGAGCCACACAGGTGCCCCTTGTTCACTTATTTTAAAAGAAGTTAAAATCAACACATTTTGGTGGGCCATGGACTGCATCTGTGGGCCCTGGGTGTGGGGCCTCCCCTCCCACCCAGGCTGGGGCTGGACGTGCCCAGCTCCCGGGTGTCTGCTTTGAAGCCTGGGCCCAGCCTGGGGCGCTCCTGCCCCCAGGAGACGTGGGCGACACCTGTGGACATCCGTGGCTGTTCCTGGCGTCGAGGGGGTGGGGCCAGTGATGCCGCTGAACCCCCCCCACCAGTGCCCAGGACTGTGAACGAGCTGCCCTGTAGTGCTGAGACTCTGGGCTATGCCAGTTAACTCCGACTGCAGAGCTGGGGGGTGTGCTCTGCTGCTGAGCTAAGAAGACTCCCACCAAGATGACAGACGCGGACAGACAGAAGGCTGCAGCCAGGGTGACTTCTAAAGCAGCAGCACAAGAGACCACCTGTGGAGCCCCGTCCCCCCGGGCACAGCCCCAGGGCTTCAGGGGCAGGGAACCACACTGGGAGCCAGCCCAGAGCTGGGGAGATCCAGGGAGGTGGGGAGGAGGTCTGCACTGCACACAAGCCAGGTCACAGGGCACCAGGTGGAATGCTGGAGACCCCGCACAAGGTTCTGTGTGTTAAAATGCACAAAACACGAAAGCTACCATTCTAACTGTTCAATTCAGTGGCATCTGTGCAACCCACACCTCTATCTAGTTCCAGAACATTCCATCCCCCCAAAAGGAAACTCACCCCCCAGCCCCCAGCCCCCACGAGCCCCCTTCCCGTCCATGGAGGAGCCTGCTCTGGACGTGTCACACACGTGGACGCACACGCCATGTGGCCTTCTGTGTCTGGTTCCCTCCCTGAGCGTCGTGGGCTCGGGGTCCGTCCCCGGGGCAGTGTGTGTGGGGGCTCACTCCTGCTTGCAGCTGAGGGACGTGCCCACGTGTGGGGGACACTGGGGTCATTCCCACCTCAGGGCTGTTGCGAAGTGTGCTGCTGTTTGCACACCTGTTTTCCATTCCTTTGGGTGTGGACCCAGGACGGGAAATGCTGGGTCACCTGGTAACCTGTGTTTACCTGCAAACCATCCTCCACGGCAGCCACCCCTGGCGCGTTAGTGCGCTGCCAAGGTGCACTGCTCGTTTTCCAGCAGCACAAGCATCCGCACCTGCCACAGGCGTGGCCTCGTGGAGACTCTCAAGAGATGGGTGCCTCCTGCCCCCCCACACCCTTACAGGGCACTCCTGAAAGTGGTTATGCCCGGCCTGGCAGCAGCAAGGCCCACCACGCATCCCGGGCAGACACAGCAGGGCCACCACGTCCGCTCCCCGTGGGTCCCCGTCCCCCCGTACCGGCAAGGCCCTGCTGACGTTCTTCGCTGCGAGGCTGCTGGCGCCGGCTCAGGGGCTGACCTGAGTTGACAGAACGTGACAGGAGTGTTCTTGGGGCGAAGAACCGTGAGCAGACCCCCACACTGTGGAAAGGGAGCTGGAGAAAGCACAGGGCTGGGGCTGCGGGCCTGGCTCTGAGCCTCAGTTTCCCCCACGGTAGTCACAGGATAAGCCCAGCCTGCCCTGCTGGCCGTGAGGGGCACTGTCAGAGAACACGGAAGGTGCTGGCAGGTGAGATCCTCTCACAGATGGGCCACCCAACACGTGAGCACTGCAAACCTACCACATGCTATACCCGAATATGCAGGAAGGCAGGGTTCCGTCCCCAGCACGGCGGACGTGGAGGTCAGCTATTCCCTGAGCAGCACCCCAGCCCCCACTCCTTCAGTGTCCCCAGTTGCGACAACCACACACATCACCGAACATGGCCCTGCGTCCCCCGGGGAGCCCCTCTGCGTTAAGGGATCCCATCGACCCCCAAAGGACTTTACGTTCCCTAGTCATCTGACACAAATTCTAAAGTTTGAAAGTTTGCCTCCAAAACGACTCAATGTCCCCATGTGGTGGGATCACGATGGGTCTCTGGAGGAAACCCTCTGACTCAGAGGTAGGCAAACCATGGCTCAGAGAGGTGGGGGGGGTGCCCTCGTAAATAAAGTTTTATTGGCACACGGCCCATTCATTTACAAGGGTACAACTGAGTAGTCTTGACAGAGACAGTCTGGCCCACAAAGCCGAAAACATTCACCAAATCTGGCCCTTTCCGGGGAAGGTTCGCAAACCTGGTCTAGGCAACGCTAAATAGGTTGCACGTTCTATACAGGGCAGGTACACACGCACACAAACCCTCATGGAAAACAGAGATCGTCTCACTTGGTGGCACTGGGGCAGTTCAGAAGGACGGGTGCAGTGGGGAGAGGGAGGTGGGGTTCCAAGATGAGCCGGAGAAAAGAGGTCTGGCTGAAAATGCACCTCGGAGCAAAGACCCTAAAGGGGAGGGGCAGGGGTGGGATATTTGGAGGGAAGGTGGCCCACGGGGCAGCTCGTGCAAATGTGTGGGAGGGGAGGGGGTGGCGAGCGAGGCCAAAGAGGCTGACAGGCCAAGTGACCACTTTGAGGTGTTTGGCTCTAGTCTTCAGGAGACTGGGAGGGGGGCACACTGCCAGGGAAGTCACGTGACCTGACGAAGCTTCTGGGCTGCTTCTGCCTGCTGCTGAACTGGCCTTTCTTTTCTGCACGTGACACAGCCCTGACTCAGCCGGCCTACATGGTGGCCTGGAAGTGGGACCTACCGCTCCTTCTGGACACTGGGGCAGATTTGCAGGAGCTGACCTCTCGGCCTGTCCCAGCCCCACCCGGAGCTTGCTGGAAAGGGCGCCCTCCCCCCAGGCTCCCTCCGGGTGTAGGCGAGCTTCCTGGAAGCCCCAGGCACACAGCCACAGTGGCCACGGCCACGCCACAGCCTGCTGACATCCTGCCAGCCCGCTGCCAGCAGGACCTTCGGCGGCCATGGGAGGGCCCTGAGGAAGCGTCACAGGTGTCTGCACCGTGCCCCCCACCCCACTCTTGCAGAGGACAGCTTCTCCCGGCTCACCCAGGCTCCCCGCTCACCCAGGCTACCCGCTCACGCAGGCTCCCGGCTCACGCAGGCGGCCGGCTCACGCAGGTGGCACAGGAGCTCCGGCCCACACCAGAACAGGAGGCATTACTGTGAACAGCCAGTGAACCCGCGTCCCCATGACTCCCCACCCACCACAGAGCAGAGGGGGCCCCCGCCAATATCCTGGCATCATCCTGTGACATCGGGGACCAGAATCACAGAATCTCAGGGCTAGCGAGAGGCCAGACACAGCACTGGGCTGGGGCGTTCTCTGGGGAGCGTCCTGGGTGCTGTGGGGGCTGAGCAGCACCTGTGGCCCCACCCCTCGGTGCCAGGAACACCCCCAGTTGTGGCGACCACAGATGTCCCTACATGGCCCCGTGTCTTGCAGGCAGAACCAGCCCCGCTGAGACCCCCTGCCTCGGTCCAATGATAGAAACGACTTTGGAAGCAGCCGGTCAGACTTCAGGGCACTGTGTCGGCACCGGAAGTGTTTGAGCAACAGGGCGAGGGGCTGTGCAGGTCCCAGTTCCCAGGCTGGAGTGTGCGAAGCTCTCAGCGCAGACACTATTTCTGGCTGCCTGATCCCTGGAAGGCACAGTTCCCAGCCCTTGTGCTTCCCACCAAGAACCAGCAGTGGACCCTGGGTCCCGCAGCCTTCCTGGCATGGCTGCTTGGGGGCTCCACGAGTCCCCAGGCCCGTCCCCAGCAGGTGCTGTACCCTGAGGGCATGGCTCCCTGCCCTCCCTTTGTCAAAGAGCCTGGATGAGGGGTGGCTCTCACCTGGGCTGACTGTCCCCAGGGGACATCTGTGGTTGTCGCACTGGGGGTGCTCCGGACATTGAGGGGGTGGGGGTCGGGGATGCCGCACAGCCCCCACAGTGTCCAGCACGGCCCTGAACATCCACAGTCCTGAGAGGAGACTCCCTTCATTAAGTATTGACGAAAAATTGAGTCTGATCCCTGCTACACTCGACACCAGAGCAAGACAGTAGACACCAGAGGTCAGAGGGTACAAACCAGGGTGAGCCCGGCATCTCTCCACCGACTGGGGTCATGTACTCCATCTGCATATCAGGAACATCCTGACTGGGAAGGGGAGAAAAGGTGCAAGCCTACGACGGCCAGGCAGAGGCTCCCGGGAGACCGGGCCTGCCTGGGGGACAGCGCTTGGCTGACACCAACCCCCNCCTGAGAGGAGACTCCCTTCATTAAGTATTGACGAAAAATTGAGTCTGATCCCTGCTACACTCGACACCAGAGCAAGACAGTAGACACCAGAGGTCAGAGGGTACAAACCAGGGTGAGCCCGGCATCTCTCCACCGACTGGGGTCATGTACTCCATCTGCATATCAGGAACATCCTGACTGGGAAGGGGAGAAAAGGTGCAAGCCTACGACGGCCAGGCAGAGGCTCCCGGGAGACCGGGCCTGCCTGGGGGACAGCGCTTGGCTGACACCAACCCCGGGTCTCTGTGACAGAGTGCGGGGTGAAGCCGAGCTCCAGTGTCCCCTTTGAGAACTTGCCCCTGCGGCCCCGACTCTGCTCTGCTGGGAGCCTCCGCCCGTCAACCCAATCAAAAGCACGGGACCAGCCCCGCCGGAGGGCCATCCCCAGGGCACCTGGCCATGAGCCTCATGACTGTCCCCACCCTGCAACACCAGGCTCCCTCCCCTTTTGCCTCCAACGCTCCTCCCCATCCCTGGCGGGTCTACCTGGATGTCCTTCCTCAGAGACCTTCCTGGATCCCCAGCGCCCCCCCCATCACCCGCACCTCTCCCAGGTCCGGCAACCATGACTGTCTCTGGCG
>NC_048221.1:1731088-1775562 GCF_002007445.2 Ailuropoda melanoleuca
CCTGCTTCATCTGCACAGGCCAGGTCTCGCCCTCGCTGCCCCGCCCTGCGATCCTGCCACAGACACAGTTATGGCCCTCCCCCTCCCCGGACCCCAACACCCCAGAGCAGGACCCACCCCAAGGGGCCGCTCAGCCGCAAGATCAACACAATTCACAGAAGGGGAAAAGTCCAAATCATTTTCCATCCAAGCAAATTAGAGAGCTCTCAGGCAAGAATGCAACACTTCAAGCCACTAAAAGTAAAGGAAAAGGGGCCAGGACGGCTCAGTCAGGAGAGCGTGCGACTCTTGATCTCAGGGTTGTGAGTTCGAGCCCCATGTTGGCCGCAGAGGTTGCTTAAAAATAAAAATCTTTTTTGGGGCGCCTGGGTGGCGCAGTCGTTAAGCGTCTGCCTTCGGCTCAGGGCGTGATCCCGGCGTTGTGGGATCGAGCCCCCCATCGGGCTCCTCTGCTGTGAGCCTGCTTCTTCCTTTCCCACTCCCCCTGCTTGTGTTCCCTCTCTTGCTGGCTATCTCTATCTCTGTTAAATAAATAAATAAATAATCTTTAAAAATAAAATAAAATAAATAAAAATCTTTTTAAAAAAATAAATAAAAGCAAAAGCAAGATTTCAAGGGGATGTCCCAGGTGTCGGAAGGCTTCCAGGCCCTTGGTGCCGGCCACCTCAGGGGCCCTGGGGGCTTCCTCGCGCCACTGGTACCCCTGGCTGGGAAGCCGGCACGGGGCACAGAACCCACCTGCAGGGTGGAGACCGCGGGCCGCACTCAGGCTGTTCTGTGAGCCTGGGCAAACTCTCCCAGCTGTTTCCACCTTCCTTTATAAAAGGGGTTAAGGGTGGGGGTGAAGGCTCCCCTCCTGGCAGGACTCCCCGAAGCTCAGGCCACAGCTCGGCTAAGGGACTCACACATAGAGGCCCATCTGTGCCCATCTGGGCCTCCTCCTGGGGGAGACCCGTCCCCCCTTCCCTCCTGCACAGCCTCCCTGATGGAGGACTGAGTTCACCCCCCACCTCCCATGGTGGGTTGAAGAGAGTGTCCCCTCCCCAGTTCATGTCCACAAGAACCTCAGAAGGTGACTGACAGGAACTGAATCATGTCCCCCAGATTCCTATGTCGAAGCCCAAACCCCCAGTGGGACTGTACTTGGAGACGGGACCTTTAAAGAGGTGATTGATTTAAATGAGGTCACAAAGGTGGCCCTAGTCCAGTATGACCGTGTCCTTGCAGGAAGAGCAGGGTGGGACACAGACACGCACAGAGGGACGACTGGGTGAGGAGACGGGGAGGGACAGGGAGGGACGGTGTCTGCACGCCCAGGACAGCCGCCTCGGCAGACCCCCGGATCTCAGACCTCCCGCCTCCGCACCCTGAGAACACAGCCACTGTCTACACCGCCCCGTCCACGGCGCTTTGTCAAAGCAGCCGGAGCAAGCTCTGCAGTGACCACCTCAGAAGAGAGGGAGGGTCTCTGCGGGTGTAACTGGTTATGTTAAAACGAGACCCCGCAGGATTAGGGTGGGCCCTGAGCCAGGCACTGGCGTCCTTATCAGAAGAGGAGAGACACACACAGAGGCCGAGGCTGCCCAGATGCAGCCACAAGCCACTGGGTGCTGGGCCCCAGGAGCTGGAGGGGGCAGGAAGGACACTCCCCTGGAGCCTGGGGAGGGAGCGTGGCCCCATTACACCTCGACCTCAAACTTCTGACCCCAGAATGTGGGAGAAAGAAATCCTGTGGTTCTCAGCCCCCTGGTTTGTAGTCTTGTTACAGCGACCCCAGGACACTCCCCGTGCCTCTCTGGTCTCCCCGCCCCCACCCTGACTGCTTACAGAGCCGCCAGCTCAACCCACCCTGCATGCCAGAAGCCACCGTGAGGATCTGAAGGAGACCACCGCCCACCCTTGTCCTCCGAAGCACTCCCCCTGCCCTCAGGTGAATGCCGCATGGTGCGTTCTGCAGACTACCTTTCTTTTTTTAAAAGAATACTGTGATGGGCTCTATTAGTCCATTCTGGCTGCTGTCACAGAACAGCACAGACAGGGCACCCTAAGCCACAGACATTACTTCTCAGGGTTCGGGAGGCGGGAAGTCTGAGATCATGGGGCCGCAGGGTCGATCCCTGGTGGGGATGTGTTTCCTCGCAGGTGGCCCCCTCCTCGCTGTGTCTGGGACAGAGTGCCCTGATCTCTCTCCTACCTTACCAGGACGCTGATCCCACCATGGGGGTCCCACCCTCGCGACCTTGCCTAACACCAATCCCCTCCCAAACCAGCCCATTGGTAAGGGCTTCTACAGAGGAATTTGGGGGACACACACATCCGGCCCCTAACAAGGACGCACATTACCATTATTACGCACCCGCTTTGGAGAGGCCCTCCGAGGCTGGGCAGCACTGAGCCAGTGAGCTTCCCTGGAGCCCCGCCCACACAGGCCTGGCCACCTGACAGCCCCTCCTACCCTCCCTCTGAGCCCCGCCTTTCAGGGGCTTCACGTTTGTGCTTCTGGCAGGTGCCCGACTCCACCCTGCAAGAATTAAGGGTCAGAAATGGTGCCTGGGAGGCGGGGCATGACCAGGGAAAGACCCAGAAACCGGTACTGGTTGCTTCCAGGCAGGGAGGCCGAGAGCACAGGGGGAGGGAGAGGTCATTCTCGTCCTACACCATTTGCACCTTGGGAACCTTCATCCCATGGCATCTTTATTTGTGCAAAAAGTCCATTTTTCTTCCTAGGGGTGTGTGGGTCCAAGCAAGGGTGGGTGAGGGAGAAGCGATATCTTGGATTCTGCAGCTCAGACTGGGCTCCCCTGTGTCCTGAGGGGCAGACAGGTGACCTCCAGGCTGGGGTGAGGGGTCAAAGCAGGACAAAACGTATTTTATCCCCAAAAGAAGTGAAAGCAGGGACTCAAACAGGTATTTGCACCCCTGTGTTCACAGCAGCACAATTCACAACAGCCAAAAAAAAAAGGTGGGAACAGCTCAAGCGTCCACTGATGGATGAATGAACATAATATGGTTGTCCATATGCTGGAACACAATCCAGCCTTAGAAAGGAGGGACCCTGACACCTGCCACGATGTGGACGGACCCCAAGGACACCGCTCAGCGAGAGCAGCCAGACCCAGAAGGACACATCCCTCAGGACCCCACTCTCAGGGGGTCCCCAGAGGAGTCCCGTCCACACAGACAGACAGGAGCTGATGGGAGCCAGGGCTGGGGCAGGGGGTGGGGAGTCCGTGCTTCCTGGGGACAGAGTCTCTGTGTGGGGAGATGGAACGTTCTGGAGACGGAGGGTGGGGGTGGCTGCAGGACGGGGTGAGTGTGCTTCATGCCGCTGGGCTGTGCACTTGAAGACGGTTAAGATCATGAATTTTATGTGTATTTTACCACCAAAGAAAGAAAGAAAGAAGACCTGCAAATGCTCAGGAGGCCATCTCTGTCCTGGTCCCACGTGTGGCACAACACAGCCTGTGCATGGACACAGTGGCCCCGGCGGCCTTGATCTCTGCCGGGCTCCCTCCAGGAGGCGGTGAAGCAAGTCGGTCTTCTGGGAAGCGTGCAGAGACCAGCTCGGCCAACCTTCCCCGTAAGTGCCAGGAAGGGGAACGCAGGTGGGGGGCCAGGAAACCTGGCCCCTCCGGCCCGGCCCCGCCATGGCCCAGGTGTTCACTGGGCGTGGAGAGGTCCGCTCCGTGGGCCGGGCCGTCCTGCCCAGGGAACAGGAAAACAAGGTCAGCTCGGGACACAGAATACTGCCCAGCTGGGGTCCTTTCTGGTGGATGCAGGCTGGGCCTGCAGAGGGTGGACTGTTTGTTACTTTCCCAGGGGCGCAGCTCTAGGCCAGGGGGCACGCTCTGTCCACGTGGTTCTGCCCCTTCTTTCTCATCCATCAGAGAGAAGAGCGCCGGGATAGGAGCAGGGGTCCAGGGCTCGCCACCTGCCTGCCGAAGGGCCTGGGGCTTCCCTGTCAGTCCCAGCGTTTCCATGGATACCAGAGAAGCAGGATGAACTCGGGGTTCTTTGGGAAGGAGGGAGGCAGAGCCCAAAGGGGAAGGGCCCGGGGAGAGTGACCTCCAATGACCACAGGCTAAGGAACGTGCTGCCTGTTTATCCAGAGCCCTGGCCGTGCCCAGACCTGGGCAGCTGCTTACCTCATCGACTCCCTGCAATGGCCCTGGGCGTCAGGGTGGTTGTTACCCCAGTTTCACCAAAGGGAAAGGGGGGGGGGGGGGACAGGTGCCTGCTGACACAGTCTCAGAGCTGTGAGGGGCTGAGCTTCCTGGGCCTGGCTCCAGCACCCAAGGCCACCCACCCCCCCCAGCTGGCCTGAAGCCCACAGGGACCTCTGCTCACCACCACTGGGGGCACGGAGCATCCTCACCTTCTCTGGTTTCCTAATCTAGAAAACAAGGTCAGTGCATCGTGGCCACAGGTGGGCCTGGAACCCGGGGGATGACGCCCAGCCTCTGCCCTTGGCCTCCTTGCCTCCTTTCCCTCAGCCTGTGCCCTTGGTCCTGGCACCAGCTCCACTGCTGTGCACCTAGAAGGGCTCCCTGGCCCCGGCAGCTCCAGGACATCATCAACCTCAACTCAGCCATCACTTCCTCCAGGAAGGCCTCCCTGAACACCTGCTCTCACTCTCCAGCAGTGCTGTCAGCATCAGTTTGCTCAATGGGGGTCTCACCCAGGGCAGTCCTGCCCCAGGGGACTCTGGGTGACGTAGGGATGTCTGTGGCTGTCACGACTGGCGGCGGGGGAGCTCTGGCCTCGAATGTGTGGGGCCAGGGATCCTGCTTGACCCCCACCCCCAGTGCCCAAGACGCGGCCCAGTGTCCGCAGTGCCCAGGGGGCCAGCTGGCTCTACCCCACGGCACCGGGACACAGAAGGCCTGGTTAATGGTTTGCCAGGGGGACCAGCAGATGTGCCCCAGCCCAAATCCCGGGTGCTACCCGCGTACTCCGTGTGCCTGTCCTCACACCCACAGCCTTTACTCCTGTCAAGGACGCCCACAGCTGGCAGCCTGGTGCCGGAAACACCCACTGGGAGTGCTGCCAGACCTTGCTGTCCGTCCCTCCGGCGGCTCCTGGCTTTGCGAGCCTCCTGTGGGCCAGAGAGTGCCCAGCTCTGAGAGGCCGCCTCCCCTAGGAGCAGAGGTCCCGATGAGTGGGAACATGAGTCAGGGAGCCAGGGAACAGCACGTCGCATTCCAGGAGGCTAATGAGCTCAGAGCTCAGCTCCGGTGATGACTGTGCCGAGGACGCCGCATGTGATCATTACTCCTTCTGGGTTCTGTCCACAGTCCCTGACGTGTCGCCAGTCCAGGTCACAGACTTCCCTCTCGGTGCAGGAGGTCAGGTGAGGACCAGGCCAGAGCCTTCTCTCCTTCTTTCACTCACTTGTTAAGCACCTGTGAGTGGTCGGACAAAATCCCTGACCCGGAGAAGCTTCTAGTCTGGCCCAGGGGGCAGATGCAGCTGATCTGAACATCGCAAGACACCGACCACGTGGCCCCAGGCAAGTCACTCAGCCCCTGTGCCACCGTCTTCTCATCCGTGACACGGACACGACAGGGCCCTTCACTCAGGGTCTCGGCGGCCTGACCTCCAAGGCCTGGTGGGGCTGGGCTCTCATCTGCAGCTGCGGGACCGGAGGTCCTGGACGGGCGCTGCTCCGAGCATTCACGATGCGGCCACTCACTGTCTTCAAGGCTGCGGAATGTCCGCTGCTCCTGCTCTTTCCGTCTCCGTCTCTTTCTTTATTTTGGTAAAAAACACACAACCATCTCACCCGTTTTTATACATACAGCTCATTATCGTTACAATATTCTTGTCGATGCGCGACGGATGTGTACAACTCTCTCACCTTACAAACCCCAAGCAGTTCAACACTAACTCCCGCCCCCCCCCCCCCCGTCCTCCAGCCCCCCCCCCCCGCACCCGTGAGCCTGAATACTCCGGATATGCTTCTGGTCTCTTTCAAGAGCTGGCCTGATTAGGTCAGGCCCACCCGGGTACCATCTCGTCTGATGAACCCCAAGTCAACTGATTAGGGCTCTTCCTAGATGTGCAAAATCCCTTTCGCCATTTCACATTAGCCTAACCGCAAGAGTGGCACCCCGTCTATTCCCAGGTTCCTTGCACCCGAAGAGCAGGGATTAGGGTGTGGACACCAGAGGGCGCCCACCTGGGGCACCATCTTGGAAAACGCAGCCCTCACTGCCACTGTCAGTATCGTGATGAGGAGGAAACACACAGCCCCCCACCACGGGGAACACCTTCGATGCGTCAGACCCTGTGAGGCACGGAGAAGACAGCCGAGAACCTTGGGGTAAGTGGAGGCAGGCTTCGTTCCAGCAAGGGGCTGTCGTTGTAGGCCTCCAGGGTTGGGCAGGACAGACGGGGGAGTTGAGGACAGGGTCTGTCCCCTGGAAGGAACTGGAGTCTCTCACTATCACTGCGGCCCCCCGTGGATGCCAGGATGGCAGTGGGGTCGGCGGGCCCAGCCTCCGTGCTGAGGAAGGTCAGGCGAGCTGCCCGGGGGCGCATGCGTCTGGGAGGTGCACCTGGGTTTGAACCTGAGCCTCCGGCACTGGCCCTTCTGCAAACAGACCCACCGGAAGGGCTGGCTGCCTGAAGAGGGGCCGGCAAGGCCCCCCCAGAGTTGTGGCGGGGGAGGGCATGGCCCGGAGCACCGGGCGTGGCCCACGGTGCCATTGAGGCAGACGCTTCTGTGTCCGTTTCCGGCGGCTGCCCCCACAGGCATCACGCACACGCGTGAGAGCAGCTCTGTCAGCTTCACAGGCATGTGACAGTCCCGCACACTCGACGGGGCAAAGCTGAATCTGCGTGTGTGGCAAACAGCAGGGAACAGCGCACACACAGTCCCCATGCCGACTGCCTGGTTTTGCACTATTAGTGATGGGAGATGCCACCACCGGGGGTAGCTGGACAGAGGGGGCACGGGCCGTGCCGGGCGAGAGCTTGTAACTTCCTGGGGACCTGAAATTATTTCAAAATACAAGTTTTTAAAAAATTAGGTGAAGCCATGTATACATTTAGGTGTAAACTGGGACAAGATATGCTGTGCCTTCTCCAAACACCCCCTCTCTCCCCAAGTCCTGAGCCCCCCCGCCAGGGTCCTGGCAATACTCCCGGCAAGCAGGGGCTGGGAGGCAGACAAGGGTGAAGACTCCGCCCGAGCAGCCCCAGCTGAGGCTCAGGCCAGGCTGTGTCTCGAATGACTCTACTCCCTTCCTCCCCTTTGTGGCCAACAGGATTCCAAGAGCCCCTAGATCCCTGCTCCCAGGTGAGTGCACTGCATGGACTAACCCTGAGTGTGGACGGGGCCTGGGAGCGTGATAAGATACCATCCCTTGCTTAGACGACTTGTATGGAAGAAGGGGTTTGAACGATGGAATTAAGCCTTCAAATCGGTCAACTCTGAGTTAATTAAAAAGGGAACGCACCTGGGTGGGCCTGGCCTCATCAGGTGAGCCTTCAAAGGGTCAGGGACCTTCCTAACGTGAGAGACTAGGAGTGTGAGGAGGCCAGTGGAGGAGACCATGTGGCTTGGACAGGGCCTGAGAGTGGCCTCTAAGAGCTCAGGGTGGGCTCTTGCTGGCTGCTAGCACAACAAGCTGAATCCTGCCGACAACCAGAGTGATCATGGAGTGGCTTCTATCTTCACCGTGCCTCCATGAGCACTCGCTCTCGCTGAGCCTGGTGATGCCCCGAGCACAGCACCAGCCACGCCGTCCACACTGTTGACCTGCAGAAGCAGGAGCTGATAAACAGGGTGGAGCCGGGTGTGTGGTCACCCGTTACACACTCTCTGTGAGACGGAAGGACAGAGTGCCCTGGGTTTTCCGATCACTGTCAGGGTCAGTCACATACAGGGGTGTTCCTCTCTCAGACATTCCAAAGCCTGGGGAGCAGTGAGCCGGGAATCGTGCATGAAGACCAAGATACATCCTTCCTAGTAAGAAACCTTACTAGAAACCACAGTATCACCCCTCCAAAGGCCTCACCTCCGGTTACCAGTGCATGGGGGACACCAGTGACTATTAGAGACCACCGGTGATTCCGTCTGTGGCCATTAGAGGCAAGCCCCCAATAACCCATGGACCTGCATCTGGAGCCCCCACTCAGGCCTCTGCCAGGCTGAAGTCAGCACAGCTCTTGGGCCCCCAGGTCCCTCTTCCTGCTTCCCACTGCTGAGCACGCCCCAGCGGGCCTTCTCCAGGCCGTGCCTGAGCCTTATGTCCCGTGGACCCCCTCTGTCCCGTGGACTCCGTGTCCTGGGTCCTGCATCGGGGGCTTCTGCAGGCAGCTACGAGCAGTTTGGCCCGGTGGGGCCCCAGCACTGAGACGTTTGCAAACTGAAAGCATGAAGTGGGAAGGGAGGAAATGAGCCACCAGCCCACTGGCTCCAAGGGAATCGGGCTGAGAATGGGCCCTGGGAAGATGCAGGGACCCCACTGCCCAGCACATGGCTCCCGTCTCCCCCGCCCCCACCTTCCTGTCATATGTGACTGTCGCCCTGTGTGTGTTTTGAGTCAAGAGGCTGCAGCTGGATGACTAGCGAAGGGCACGTGTGCGCCATGCCCTGCCCCGAGGGAAGCTGACTGTGCGAGCGGTTGCCCAGCAACATCCCTGTGCCCACGGAGGCGTGGTCTCCGCCCCTGTGTGGCCACTGGGTTGCTCTGGTTCTAGCGGCCCCGCTGAGGGGGCCCCTACTCCAACAATCCCCCATGTGAATGCGCTGGGGTCCTGTTAAATGGGTAAAATCAGGTGGTGGTAGCACTAGCCAGCCCGTGAGATAGAACCTTCTGGCACACCTTGACCCATAGGGTCTGGGAAACAACAGGGGTGGAAACCAGGCAGTGGTACACGTGGACAAGAAGGTGTGATCTTGACGCCCCCTCGAAGGCGAGAGTCCTGTGCAGCCGGGATTTCTCCCCTCGCTGTGGTGGACAATGGGGCGGGTCACTCTCTGGGGGCGTCCTGGGTGCCGTGGGGGGCTGAGCAGCATCCCTGGCCCAAGCACCCAGTCGTAACGGCCACAGATCTCCCATGACGGGGCCCCGGGGCCCCGGGGCCCCTGGGGCCTCACAGCCCCGGGGGAGCACCCGCAGGGGAGGGTCACGCTCTTGCGTGAGCTGCCCCTGCTGCCTTGGGAAGCACCAGCATCCCCGTCTGCCAGCTCAGAGCCCGCAAGCTGCAGGGAGGGGTTCCGGGCGCCGTGGGCTGCGGCAGGGCCCCGAATTATGCATGTTCTGTATGTGCTTTCTGTTGGGACGGCGGCGGCAGTCCATGACCTTTCGTGAGCAGAACGTTTTAGGTTTCAACTATCTTGGCAGTTCTTGCAGGAGAACAGCTTGTCTGCAGAAAGAACTGATAACAACTGCATTTCCACATGCCTGGGACAGACCTGAAGTGGGTAACCTGCGGGACGGACGCTCTGACGAGCAGGCTGGGACGGGGGTCTGCTCCACACAAGGGCCCCTCTGGAGACAAAAGGCTCCAGCCACGGGGCGCCTGGGTGGCACAGCGGTTAAGCGTCTGCCTTTGGCTCAGGGCGTGATCCCGGCGTTCTGGGATCAAGGCCCACATCAGGCTCCTCCGCTATGAGCCTGCTTCTTCCTCTCCCACTCCCCCTGCTTGTGTTCCCTCTCTCGTTGGCTATCTCTATCTCTGTCAAATAAATAAATAAAATGTAAAAAAAAAAAAAAAAAAAAAAAGGCTCCAGCCGAGCTTGCAGAGCTTGCAGCGGGCGGGAATGCTCAAAAGCTCCCAGGACAATAGGGAGCCATCAGAAAAACACTCTGCTGTTTGAAGGTCACGGAGTTCTTTTGTACTCTCTGCTGTGTCCTTGTCCAGAGCGTTCTCCCCCTCCCCCGGCACCATGGGGTGGGGGGAGCAGGCCACTCCGCGGGGGGCGTCCTGGGCACGGTGGTGGCTGAGCGGCGTCCCTGGCCCCACCCACTCAGTGCTACACCTGCAGTATGACGACCACAGATGTCCCTGGACACTGCCCAGTGTCCCCTGGGGGCAAGAGCGCCCTCAGTTAAGAATCATAGATTTAACCTAATATATACAAAATCTCATTTCCACAGTGGCCCCAGTTCGGGTGCTCGGGGCTGCCGGTAGTTCGTGCCTACCACGCTGGAAATCGCAGCTCTGGACACCGGATTCAGCTCAAAGACGATGTCTCATCCAAAGGAAAGCTAGCACCATGAGGGCCCAGGACACCCGAGCCCAGGTGACTCCCGAGGGAAAGTCTAGTGCCCTCAGGGGACAGGGGGTCTGAGCTGTCCCAGGCAGCTGCCAGGCTGGTGCAACACTGGCTTGCCGCTCCAGGAGGCGAGCATCAGCTCCAGCCTCCAGAGCTTCCCAGGCAGCAGGAAGACCCACCCAGTGGCCAGGATCCCCGTTAAAGACAGAGTGTGAGAGAAACCATTAGGGCAGGGTTCTTGTCCTGTCCCCAGGGGACCACAGGTCATGTCTGGGGACATCTGCGGTTGTTTCCATGGTGGAGCGCCTGGCATCGAGTGGGTGGGGCCAGGGAGGCTGCCCCGCCCCCACAGCACTGGGGACACCGCCAGAGAGTGACCCACCTGATGTCCGCAGTGCTGAGGCAGGGGAAGCCGCAGTGGGTCCCCAGGTCCTGCTAGGACGTCAGCTCTGCGGGAGCCAAGGGTTTTCCCTGTTCTGGTCATTGCCATTTCCCCAGAGCCCGGCCCAGGCACCCACTCAGAAACCCCTGCTGAGGGAAGGGACCAAGTCTGTGGGAGGGCTACCCCATATCCAGGCAGTAAGCACGCAGCCGACTGCACTAGCAGGTGTGACACAGGCCAGACACTAGGCCACAGGTGCTGCACGGCGACACTGGACAGATTCCAGGCCCTGGACGCCTGCGGGGGCTGCTGACGGTTGGTGCTGTCCCCAAAGGAAGGGCTGTGTGGGGCTGGAGCCACCAGCTGCTGCTCCAGAGGAGGGAGGAGGGAACGTTCCAGAAGCAAGGCTCAGTCTTCAAGGTGGGGGTGCAGCAGCCAGGCTGCCCACCCCCGATCTTGTGTCTTCGCTTCTGTGCCAAAGCTTCTGCTATGCCAGACCGTGCCCGGGTCCAGGGTGGGTTTGGGGGTGCAGGTGCCCCAAGGTCACAAAGCCAGCGCTTCCCTCCTCCCTCCTCCACCCAATGGAAGGGGCCCGCTGGCAGATGCTGGTCCCAATCAGGGGAGGCTCGGGATCTGCAAGGTGGGGGGCGAGGGGGCCTGGGACAGGGTGACCAGGGAAACCTCGGGGCTGGAATGTCCTGAAGAATGGGACAGGGTGGTCACAGAGCTCCAAGAGGGGCAAGTGGAGGGCTGGAAACACCTGAGGCGCGGGCCTGCACCTGCCTGCCCCGCCTCAGCTCCACTCACACGCGGCTGGAGGCCTGGCCTGTGGACCTTCTCTGCCCCCTCGTGGCCGCCAGGGGGAACTGCAGCACTGTCGCCCAGAACCCCACCCAACACCCCAGGAGCAAACAACCCAAACTCCTGCTAGTCCTTTAGCTCTGGTATCTGCTGGAGGGCTGGTCCTGCCACAGGAGAGGTGGCGGCAGCCTTCGCTTGGCGACACCCGGCTCCTCAGAGATGGTAAACCCTGGCCAGGTGCCCACAGACACCTCACACAGCGCCTGAGCTCTGCGAGTGACTATTTAGTTAAAACAGGACCAGGGAAAGCCTGGCATTCCCCCTCCAAGGAGTTCCTGCAGGAGAGCCCCTGCCAGATCTGCCCACAGCGGGCCAGCTCACCGATTCATTCTGTGCCCCTCCCCCAGTGCCCCTCCCCTCGCCACGCTGCCCAGTGTCCCCCACCCCACCCCGTACGGTGGGGCTCAGACCCAGCAGTGAGTCTGCGTTGAAGATTTAAGTATAAAAGATGCAATCTGAACAAAAGGCAGGTGCATTGCTTTCTAGCATCTTGAAATTTGGGGGAATGCCAAAGAAAACACAAGGGCAAGTGC
Organism: Ailuropoda melanoleuca; assembly: GCF_002007445.2. Lineage (NCBI taxonomy): Eukaryota > Metazoa > Chordata > Mammalia > Carnivora > Ursidae > Ailuropoda > Ailuropoda melanoleuca. The sequence goes on from NC_048221.1 coordinate 1,743,093, forward strand.
CAGTGTGCTCGATCCATAGGAGAAAGCCCACGGTGAGTCCAGTGGACGGCCCACTCAGAGCAATATTCACAGCAGGTGTCACGGACACCAGGCGGCGTCCACACACAGAAAGCGGAAAGTTCAAACACCACGTATGAAGAGCTCAAGAACGTCGCTGACGAGGCGGAGAGACCCCCTCCAGGAAGGTCCGTAAGGGCACTCACAGAAGGCATAGCTGGGGGCTGCAGAATCCCCAGCAACCCGACCCACCAGCCCTGAAACCGGCCCGTCTGCTCAGACGGCCGGGGAGACAACCGAGGAGACCGGCACACGGGGAGACAACCGAGGAGACCGGCACACGGGGAGACAACTGAGGAGACCGGCACTTGCGGAGGGCGACACCCTGATGCTCTCCCTCCCTCCCACGCACGGCAGACCTACGAATGGGAGTTCGCCCCCAACGACAACCGGCCAAGGACTCACCACGTTTGCATGAACACATTCCTCGCAGAATGTAAAAAGAGAGAGAGAAAAGAAAAACAGGAAAACAAACACCCCCACAGACCAATTAAATCAAGTGTAAAATTATTTCAAAAGGAGTGACTAACAATTTGCCTGTGATGTGGAATGCCAAGCCGGCATCAGGAAAGATGAGGGAAAACGCAGGTATACTGACAAGGAAAAGCGGCCCATCAGGCAGAAGGAGCACGTTCAAGAGTAAACCCTATTTATCCAGAATCACGCATGTGGATGGAACTCACGGAGGGATGGGGGGAGAACGCTCACCAAGACGCCATCACACTGTCACTGGGCGGGCACGCTGTCACCAGGTGGGGGCTCTGGGCGCCTGGCTTCTCCTTTGCCTGCACTGTCCTTTCCACAGGACGTCAGTCCACCTCCACCGGCCAGCTGCGGTCTCCAAACACCCCCCTGGCTGGCAACTCTGTGACACGGGCGCCACAGGGGAGGTCATCTGCATGGGACCAGCTGGGCACCCACACATCACACCCAGACCGGGGCTCCCATCGCAGCTCCTGGCCTCTGTCCTCAGAGATGGCCTCTCTCCTGAGTGAAGCCACACACGTCCCCTGTAGCCTTACTGAGGTGCACGTTACAGTCCCCAGAACTCGCCGGCTGGAAGCACACAAGGCGAGGAGTCTCTGGTAAGAGACCGCCCCTCACGTAGCTCCTGGTGCACACCCACAGCAAGTCCCCACTCCCACCCCAGCCCCTGGAGGCCACCAAGCACCTTCCTGCCCCTGCGGACGGGCCTTTTCTAGAAACTTTATGGAGACAGACCACGGGATGTGCGTCTTCAGGGTCTGCCTCCTTTTCTGACGTTTTTTCATTTAAACACGCGCACACACAGCTTGGGGATATCCAACATTATAAAGACATCCGATGTCCCTCAAACGTACTGACAAATGAAACACAACCCTAATCAAAGTCCCATCAGAATTTCTGCCGGAAACTGAAGTTGATTTTAAAGCCCACAGGACAGAGGACACCGCAGGAGAGCAGCAGAGCCCTCCATGGGCAGGTGGAAGGGGAGCCTGGGGGCGGCCGCAGGCCACTGCAGCCTGCCCCCGCTCACTATCACACCGCCCCTTCTCCCACAGGACAAAAGCCACCCAACACCCTTTGTGAACGAGACGGACGGACAGAGAGCAGGACCCGAGCTCAGAGTCCTCCCCAGGCCCCGTGGTGCCTCACAGTCGCCAGGACGGGCGCCAGGTTTGAGAGATCCGTCCCGTCCAGACACTTGGCTCTGCTCCAGGCAGTGGCTCCACACGGGCTACCCTCCACACCGAGCCAAGCTCCTCCCTCTCTCCGGCCCGGCCACGCACATCCCACGTTCACTTCGACAGCAGAGGAAGAAAATGTCACGACACTGACCTGTGCACGAGGCCGAGCTGTCTCCAGCGCCGAGGTTCAGGAACCACACGTCAGCTCCCTGCAAGAAAAACGGAACACCTCACTGGAACATCACTGGGCCAGAAACACGTGTCCATCGGCGGTGGCAGCGAGAAGGATCTCGAGCTCATGGTCAGACCGCCATAAAGACCATCCAGGGGTTCTGCCCATCAGCGGCCCTGCCAGCCTCGGGGAAAGGCCTCCTGGTGCAGAGGTGGGACTTAAGGCAATTTGCCAGAAAGGTCTGTGAGAAGTTTGCAAGGTCATGGCTGCTAAATTGTCCAAAGGCTCAAAGAATGAAAGGATCACACAATCACGCCTTTCATGCTTTGTAAAGATGTTTGCCCACATCACTTGACCCTCACGGTCATTCTGTGAGGAAGAGGTGGAAACTGAGTCAAGCCCCTGCCCCAGGGCACCCACCAACTCATTGGGGTCGGCCTAAGGAGACGTGAGGACCAAATACCAAGTGGTGTCTTGGATGGGGTCCCGGGACAGGAAAAAGACATTAGGGGCAAACTGCTGAAATCTGAACAAAGTGGGGCTGGGTTCACGGAAGTGCATGGTTGACACAAACAGACCGTGGGTCCAGGAGGTGTGGGGGAGACTGGGCGATGGACAGACAGGAACTCTCTTTGAAACTCTCCTGAAAATCTAAAATTATTTTAAAATTAAAAGGTTATGGGACACCTGGGTGGCTCAGTCAGTGAAGCGTCTGCCTTCGGCTCAGGTCATGATCCTGGGGTCCTGGGATCGAGCCCCGCGCAGGGTACCCTGCTCCACAGGGAGCCTGCTTCTCTCTCTACCTGCCACTCGCCCTGCTTGCACTCTCTTGCTCTCACGAATACATTTAAAACTTTTGAAACAATAAAATTAAGTTATTTTAAAACACGTAATTCTGGGGGCTCCTGGGTGGCGCAGTCAGTTAAGCGTCCGACCCTTGGTTTCAGATCAGGTCATGATCTTGGGGTTGTGGGATGGAGCCCCACGTCAGGCTCTGCGCTCAGTGAGGAGTCGGCTTGGGATTCTCTCTCCCTCTGCTGCTCCCCATGCTCTCTCTCTCTCAAATAAATACATCTTTTAAAAAATTACTCAGTTCAAAGATTTAATGCTGGTTCCCTTTCCGGGAGTTTGGGCCACTTTGTTGTCAACCAGGGGCTGCGATGAAGAACTGAACTTCCCACTGTCACCTGAAGGTGGCGCCGGGAGCTCAGAAACGCCTCAATCGTGGGCGGGGGGGGGGGGGGGGTGGATACGGCTGCCGCCCCGGAGGCCACACCAGAGGATGAGCGAGGAAGGCCAGAGCAATTATGCCCCCGACCAAGAGGCCGCGACTTGCCTCAACATTGCAGGGGCCATCTATGTACATGATCCTTCAAGTTTTTATTTCTGAATCAATTAAAGACTCACAAGACGTTGCAAAACCAGTGCAGAGGGTCCTGGGCACCCTGAGCCCAGCTGCACCCACGGTGGCTCCTTACACAACTGGGGGAGGCTGTCAAAACCCGCAAAGTGACTGATGACCAGCATCGTTATCTAAGTCTTACTGAGATGGGTTCTCAGCCACACGGCAAGTGCACAATAAAGTGCTTTTTAAGTCTTTTCTGAGTGTGCAACTATTACCACTACCAACCTTAGGGCTTTTCATCATCCCTAAAGAAACCCCATCCCCATTAACGGTCACTCCCCACCCCTCCCGCCCCCGGCCCCCACGAACCCCCTTCCCGTCTGTGGAGGAGCCTGTTCTGGACGTGTCACACACGTGGACTCACACGCCATGGGGCCTTCTGTGTCTCGTTCCCTCCCTGAGTGTCGTGGGCTCGGGGTCCATCCCCGGGAGCAGTGCCTGTCGGTGCCTCTCCCCTGTTTGTGGCCGAGTGACCCTCCTGTGCCTGGTGGACACACTGCGTGTATCCCTTCGCGACTGATGGGACACTTGGGTGTCTCCACCTCCTGGCTGATGTGACTCGTGCTGCTGTGAACATGGTGTCATGAATCCTTTCAAAGGTGGGTTCTCACCCTGCCTTCACCTGCACCAACTGCAGATCTCCCCGCCCCCAGCCCGCAGCACCAACGCGCACTTGAACTTGCGCACCTAGGCGACCACCACAGACGCCCCCACCTTGGCTGCGCTCGGCCCAGGCCAGCTTGAGCAACACACCCTATGGCTCTGTCCCAGGGCCCACGAGACCGCAGACTGCCGGTTGCACCAGCTGGCGCCCGGTTGTCCCTGTGACCTTCATCCAGGCAAAGATGCGGGCTTTCACTTTCCCCGTCAGAGGGAACCACAAGCCCTCCCGAAGGGCCAGCAGCGGCATGAGGAGCTGGGACCCGGCAGCAGGACAGGCTTCAGAATTTGCAGAGCTGGAAGCCAAATGAAACCGGGATCCCTCGTTCAAAAATTATGCGGAACTTGAGAACGACAGCAGAGCCTGCTGACCCCACGCAGACCCCGGCCCGAGGCACCGCCGGGGAGGCAGGCCGACCTCAGGCACAGACTAAGAAAGCTCGGGGGGAAGTGCCCGGTGCCGAGGGAGAGCTAAACCACACCTGGAAATGGACACGGTTTCCAACGGTGTCCATCGGGGCGCCCGCATTGGAAGGACTACCCGGGCAGCACTTCTTACAACCTGGGACCCTCACCTTGTCCACACGCTTCCTTTGTCTTTGCCTTTCCTTTACATTGAGATCGAATTCACAGACCATAACCTTCACCCTTTGCAAGTGTCCAATTCAGTGGCTTTTAGGATATCTGCAAAGTTGTCCAGCCACTGCACCGACTCCAGGATGTGGTCCTTGGCCCTCGAGGAGCCCCGGGGCTGCTGGCACTGCCAGAATCGAGGGTTTCAGTCCAGCATCCCAGGAGGGGTGAGACCCCGCCGTGCAGGGGCTGCATCTGTTCTGCCAGCCGCCAGGCTTCACCGCACCCCGCACAGCACGTGCGCCGTTACCACGGGGTTTCCTGACCCCCAGCCGGCGCGGAGGGGAGGCCTGCGGAGCTGAGGGAAGCTGGGGAGAACCGGTCGCTCCCACAGAGCTGGGCGACATGGGCCAGGTCCCCCCCGGAGGCTCGCCTGTGACACGGGAAGGGCCAGAACCCCGCTGTGTGTCTGTGGGACGGGCACAGGGGCTCGGTGAGCGCAGGCCTGGCCTGGAGCGAGCCTGGTCACACAGGTCCCCATTCTCGGCGGCAGTCATCAGCGGCATCATTCGTCAATGGGAAAAGGGAAGACGAAACACATGGATCACAAGCCAAGGGCGCTCCAGGGGTTTCCACCATTAATTTCCCAGCGGTTTCGACTTTCCTTGTAATTCTGAAAGGGTTCGACAGATTCGAAGCCCAATGTCTCTGAATGGTGAGTGGGGGGCATGGGCAGCAGGACCCTTAGCTCCCAACCCTGGAGATCTGAAACTGCCAAAAGCAGGGCCGTGAAACCGGATATTAGGGGAGATGACAGGTAGACCCCTGATGAAGAAGTCACATTGGGCTGCGCCCCTGAGAGCCCATCGTCAGTAACTCTGGATTAAGGAACTGAGGAGCCAGCCCGAACTGACACAGGACGTCTCATCTGGGAGGAAGGCACGCCACAACCCACTTTGTTCAATCAGAGCCTCCAGGATTTTTCCAGAGGGTTGGCACAGCCCTGCTAAGCGCAAACGCAACTGCCCCTCCATCTAGAATTCAGGGCATCCCCCCCGCACCCCGGCACTGTGGTCATTCTCTGTGTGGGGTGGGGGGAGGGGGCAACCTGGGCGCTGGGGGGGACCGAGCAGCATCCCACAGCCACTCGATGCCAGGACAACCCCAGTCATGATGACCAGAGTCCCTGCAGGGAAGGAGGAGCCCTGCTCGACAGCCTACACAACAGCTTCCTGAAGCTTCTATTTGAGGTTCTGTGCCCAACTGGACACACTAGCTCATGAGCTGCTGCCACCTCTGAGTGCCCTGTCCCCTCTTGGGGTGTAAATCCCTTTTCGGGTAGAACCCCGTTATCAATCTCCCGGGCCAGGGGGTGGCAACGACTGAACCCGAATGTCAACTAGGACTTCGGTTAATGGACACATATCAATATTGGCTCATCCATGACCACAAACGTGCCGCGCTAAAGCAAGATGGGAATGGGGAAACGTGGAGGGACGGGGGCTGTGTGGGAACTCTATCTTCGCTCCATTTTTCCATAACCCTAATGCCACTCTAAAAAGCAGTCTATTAAGAGGGGGTCTTGAAGGGACAAATTAAATTCTGATTTTAGAAAGGAGGAAGGGAGCCGGGAGGGGAGAGGGAGCCCATCTTAGAACAGATGATCGCTAAGTGCTGACACTTCACCAGTCGGTCCTTCAACGAGCCGTTATTAACCAGACCCAGAGAGAAGCTCGGTCAGTCCTGGCCAAGTGCATTCCCTAATTTCCCCTCCAAAGCTCTTGCGAGTACCGTTAACGATACACTTCGGTGAGGGTCAGCCTCCCCTGAATGCTCAGGCCCGGACTAACCTACACCAGAGCCCCCACCCCCCACCCTGGCCCAGGGACCGGAGCGGATCAGAGCCCTAATAGAATCAGGCGCAAACCACCTCCCTCCGATTACTCCCAATTCCCATTTGGCCAACAGAAAGCATACTGTGGCTGGTGACTAGCTGATTTCTGCAAGATGGCACCAAGCAGACATCACTGTCCAAGACACCCACGGGGCCCTGCCACCAACAGGGTCTGATACCAGGGGCCCTGAGAGCAGGGGCCGTGACAGCGATGGGGCCCCGGATCAGCGGAGGGCAGACGTGCCTGCCATCAGCACTGACTCACCTGACGTCTACACCTGGACGTTCAGTCAACCATCACAGGTTGCTAATGGTAAGCACTGAGCAGCACTGGATTTTTCATTTTCTTGTTTTCCCAACATCTATCAACTTGATAATCTGGGGAGACACAGGAGCCCAATGGGACACGAGAAATTCAACGAGGGGAGAGCAGCCTAACAACAGGGGTGAGAAAATGAAATCTTTGGATTTCATGAATTATCACAACGTAAATGCCAGCACCTAGTTCCTGAAACTGAATGAAGCCACTGCCTTCACCTCCTTCCCTCTGAAGCAGGGTCTCTCCCTACCCCCGCCCCCCAACTGCACCGCTGACTCTCCGTGGGGCCTCCCGGGTGCTGTGGGGGGGTTGAGCAGCACCCCGTGACCCCCCTCGCTGGAGGCCAAGAGCACCCCAGTCGTGAGGAGCCCGATATCCCCAGGCACCCCCCATCGCCCCAGGGGCCAACTCAGCCCCCAGTGGAGATGGGCCACCCGGACCCGGCAGAGGGCAGAGGGCAGATGGCAGATCTCCCCCTGCCCAGGCTGCAGTTCACTTCTCTGGGAAATGAGTGGGTGGGACGGGGGCGTCTGAGCCCCCCTTGACTTCCCACACTGACACGCCCCGCCCTGCCGCAGGAGTGCTTGCCTGCGTGGAGGCTCGATACAGCAATGCAGCCCGCTGTCCTTCACGCACTGCAGCAATCAGCCCAGCCTTCCCTCGTCACCACAGCAACCATCTAAATGTGTCACCCTGACGAGGCTCTGATTGCAAATGAAGGGGGAGGAGAATCGGACGGTGGGGAGGCGCCCAGGGGGGAGGTGACACAGCTGACAGCAGGCTCTGCCAGGACAGACCCAGGGCAGGCGCCGACACACCCCTGACCAGACCTGACACGAGGGCACCGCTTGCTTGACCCCATGGTTAAAGGTCTCTGGGAGCCAGGAGCCAAGTAGAGAAGGCGGAGGGAGTGCTGCTGCCCTGTGATCTCGGGTCCATGGTGACTCAGAGGCCCTCCCAGCCCTCCCCCCACATAGCCCAGGTGGGGGTCACCTGGTTCCCACCAGGACCATCGGAGTTTATTCTGCTCTCACATGTGGGCAGGGATCTGACTCAATTTTTGTCCAAGTAATTAACACAGGGTCTTCTTCCCCCCAAATCTGGCACTGCTGACACAGCCAGGTCATTCTCTGCTGGGGAGTTCTGGGTGTAGTGGGGGCCGAGCGGCATCCCTGACCCCCGCCCCTTGATGCCAGGAGCCCCTGGCTGTGATGACCACAGATGTCCCCAGACACAGTCCTGGGGGCAGGACTGCTTCCTTGTGCGAGGTCATCAAACCCCACCACCTGGAATTGTAATATATGGAGGGACGCGCAGTTGATTAAGGAGAGAGAAAAGAAAATATGTAGAAACAGATTTCTATTTCCACTCAGAATTAACGGTCACACAGTCCCACGGAAGGGGGTGGTTGGGTATTCTTACATCTGAGAGGCAGCGCTGGGGCGCGCTGTGTGTCCTGACTTCCTGGCTCACGGCCTCCTCCGTGCCTCAGTTTCTCAATCTGTAACACAGAGATGATGGGAGCACTGACCCCACGAGTGCTTTCCAGATTCAACAGCTGAAAATCTGGGAACGCTTGGGTGGCTCAGTTGGTTAAGTGTCTGCCTCCGGCTCGGGTCATGATCCCAGGGTCCTGGGATCAAGCCCCACATCGGGCTCCTGGCTCAGCGGGGATCCTGCTTCTCCCTCTCCCTCTGCCTGACACTCCCCCTGCTTGTGCTCTCTCTCTTTCAAATAAACAAGCAAAATCCTTTAAAAAAACGAACAGCAGAACATCTGTAAGACGCTTCCATCAGCACCTGACATTGTTAATAGTGCACAGCTGCTTTATCATCGGAGCGCTGCGTTACATAAGACGCGTCACAGAGTAAGTCACACGCCATGACTTCATCACTCAGAACTCGCGGTACCAGCTTTGTGGACAAGACCAGGGCCCAGCAAAGTGTTCCCGCGAAGGGCCAGATGGTCAAGACTTCTGGCTTTGTGAGGCAGGTGTTTTCTGTCGTTACTACTCAGCCTGACTGTAGTAGACAAAGGGGGCGGCCATGTGCCAATAAAACTACAAAAGCAGGTCTGGATTCAGCACACAGGCTGCAGCTTGTGACCCCCGGAACAGAAGATGGTCTGTTAAAACATGGCACTGTTTTAGCCACAGATACTCAGAGCCAGACACCACTGCGGAGAGAGCGTTCCGATCTCATCCCGAAACTGGACCCTGCCTGGGTCACATGGAAAAGCTCCACGCTGCCCCAGACCATCACCCAGCGAAACTATCTCAGACCGTCCGGCACAGAGAACACTCACAGCCACAGAGCTGCCACCTTTAAATTCCTAAGACGGCGGTTGCTCTCCCATCACCTTGAAAAAAATCCAGCCCCTGACTTGGTAGTAAATACCTCTTCTTTATTGACTGGCTAGCAAGCCTTGGCTGCAAAGGGCACCCAAAATGTCTAGACCTGGTGAGCAAAATCACCACTGGTAACAGCCCACGTGACCCACCCCCAGAGTGGGACATGGTTTACAGACATGGAAGGTCTGAGAACCCGCCACAGCCCAGGGGGCCTGAGACATGACAAATGAACGTCATGTGGGGTCCTGGATGAGGTTCTGGGGCAGAAAAAGAGAAATTAGGGGAAAAGTAGAGAAATCCAAGGTATGGAGTTCAGTTAATAACGACATACCAATATTGGTCTATTATCTGTGACAAACGTAGCGCACCGAGGGAAGATGGCGAGTGCAGGGGACCTGGGTGTGGGCTCCGTGGGAACTCTGTGCTGCCTGCCCCATTTCTCTGGGGATCGCAAACTATTCTAAAATGAAAGTTTACTGAAAAAGAGAAGAGTAGAGAGTGACAATGGGCAATTAGCTGCTGATGCCGGGGAACACTTCAAAGTGTGACTGAGGGAGCATTAAGTCCCTGTGACAGCGCCTAATAATGACATGATTATATAAAACCTAGAAGAGAAAGACGGTAAAAACAGGATATGCTAATCAACAGGGGAAGTTCGCTCTTGTGACAGGAACAGGGGCGGGGGAAGACAGGTGGCTGAGCTGTCCCCGGGGCAGCCACGCAGCCACGGTGCACCCACCATGGGGTCCTGCTGGAGCAAGCCTCTCTGGCAGCTCAGGCTGACCCGGGCACTGTGGCACATTCGCTCAGGAGGGCCTGCTCAGCCACGGTGCACCCACCATGGGGTCCTGCTGGAGCAAGCCTCTCTGGCAGCTCAGGCTGACCCGGGCACTGTGGCACATTCGCTCAGGAGGCCTGCTCAGCCACGGTGCACCCACCATGGGGTCCTGCTGGAGCAAGCCTCTCTGGCAGCTCAGGCTGACCCGGGCACTGTGGCACATTCGCTCAGGAGGCCTGCTCAGCCACGGTGCACCCACCATGGGGTCCTGCTGGAGCAAGCCTCTCTGGCAGCTCAGGCTGACCCGGGCACTGTGGCACATTCGCTCAGGAGGCCTGCTCAGCCACGGTGCACCCACCATGGGGTCCTGCTGGAGCAAGCCTCTCTGGCAGCTCAGGCTGACCCGGGCACTGTGGCACATTCGCTCAGGAGGCCTGCTCCCACGGTGCACCCACCATGGGGTCCTGCTGGAGCAAGCCTCTCTGGCAGCTCAGGCTGACCCGGGCACTGTGGCACATTCGCTCAGGAGGCCTGCAGCCAGCGCCCGGGCCCGGAGGAGGGCAAAGGTTTATGGATGGAGAATTCCGGAAAATAAGAGGGAAGCTGTGGGCCAAAGAAAGAAAGACAACTAATAGAACGGGGCATCCTGGTCTTTGCAATTACCTTTTCAACACTTTCATCCACACCAGGGTCTCCCCCGCTGGGGCCCACAGATATTCAGGGCTGGTTCATTCTCTGAGGGGCATCCCAGGCACTGTGGGGGCTGAGCAGCACCCCTGGCCCCACCCCCTCCATGCGAGGAGCACCCCCAGTCGTGACAACCACAGACGTCCCCAGACATCACCCGGTGTCCCCTGTGGGCAGAATCATCCCAGATGAGAACTACCATCCTACAGTACCTAACAATCTCCACACAACCCATAAGGAGTATAATTATCCCTGCTCTACAGATGGGGAAACTGAGGCTCAGAGAGGGGATGAAACCAGCCTGAGAAGAAGAAAGGGATAGTCATGTGTCAAATATCACTTTTAATAAGGAGAGGCCTCTGAATTGGGAAGGAGGCAATGCTGATCTATCTGGCCCACCACTTGGTTTGTAAATAAAGTTTTATTCAAACACAGCCATGCCCATTCACTTATACACCATCTATGGCACATCTGTACCTACAAAGACTGCTGGCCTGCAAAGCTGAAAATACCTACCCTCTGGCCCTTTACAGAAAGTCTGTGGACTCCTCACAGAGAGCTGGACATCACTGCTTCAAGGCCCTGCAGGGCTTCCTTTTCAGATTCTCAGTGTAAGTGCGCAGGGAACGTTCCGTTGGAGGAATGCACACAACACAGACAGCCGCCCTGGAAGTGCAGCAAATCTGGCCTGCTTCTGCTTGGTTCTGGCCCAGGAGGCCTGCCCCGTGCTCCACTCCCTCCGAGGCCAGAAGACGGTCTGCCCCTCCCCATCCTCCTTCCAGGGAGCGCGTGTCATCGTAGGTGTGCGGGGACTGTCGGGTGAGTGGCAGCTGGCAGCACGCCAACCCATCTGCCTTCGAGGCTCCGGTGTGTGGGCTGTGCTGTCACCTCAACCCTGCTCTCACGTGGGATTCAGCGGAGGCTTCTGCTCTGAGCTGGGGCTCGCCTGACTCTGCAGGTCGGCCCTGCAGCCTCCGGAGGGTAAAACATGCTGAGTGAGGACAGGCTACCAGCTCATCCTCCCAGAGTTCCAGCTGCCTCGGCACAGCTCTGTGCCGAGACCCACAGAATGTTCTAGAATCTGAAGGTCACCTTGCTCCACGCTTTCTACCCCCAGCACTGGGGGCACTGGGGACAGGTCACTCTCTGGAGGAGTGGGCACTCTGGAGGGCTAAGTGGCATCCCTGGCCCCACCCACTCGATGCCAGGACCACTCCAGCCATGACCACGAAAAATGTCCCCAAATTGGCCAGTGGCAAATAGGGAAACTGTTTGCTCTCTAAAAGTAACTCCTGGAGGGACACACTGGACCTGACTCCACCCAACACTCAGAGGCCAAACCAGGGAGGCTCAGTGGTGCCACAAAACCAGAACTCTGGTGCAGCAGCCCTGAGACCCCGAGACGGTCCACGCCCAGCAGGTCCCACACGTGCAGTCTGCTGGGGGCGCCGTCTGTTTCCTAAAGCTTGCGTCCTTCCTGATCCAAGCCTCACCAACGGAATGCGTTACCCGGGGTGCCCGTAACAAACGACCACAGACTGGGCAGCTTAAAACCACAGGGACTTCTCTCCCACCTCTGGAGCCAGAAGCCCGAGACCCAGGCCTGGTCGACGACGACAATCTGGAGGAAGGAGGCCCGAGGCCGCCTGTCTGTCTGCCCCAGATGCCGGTGGATCTGAGCCTCACACACCTAGCAGCGGCCAGCTGTGTCCTTCACATCAACCACAAAGTGCTCCCAGGTAACTTTCCCTCCCCAGCATTCCAACATGCTTTTCTGACTTCCAGCCACCTCCTGGGGGACTGTGTGGGAATGAGCTGTCACAGGGACATTCCCCTACAAGGGTGGATGGCCACAGCAGGGGTGGGGGGATGGAGTGTGCCACGCTCCAGCAGCCCGTCCTGGGGTCACAAGTGTGAGATGGGTCCCAGGGCAGGCAGGTGGTGACAATGTGGGGTCCTAGAGAGAGGACACCTGGCTCGCTTTGTTACCACATGGGAAGTGGCCTGATGTCGTCAGCTCTTCAAGCAGCCTGAGGAGCTGGGTGGTCTTTCATTATAAAATCCCCTGATTTTTAAATGTTGGCAGTAATTCACAGTTTAAAACCCCCGGGTTCTGGCTCAGCCAGTGGATCAAGGCCAATACCAGCTGTGGACGGCATGAGCCCCTCTGTGTGTTCTTCCCCAAAACCACAACCCTAGTCTGACCGTGAGAAAACACCAGACAAACCCAGATCCGGGATGCTCTGCAAAGCTGCTGACCTGTCTTCTGCATGACCGGCCAGGCATGCAAGACAAGAAAAGTCAGAGAGACTGTCTCAGCCCAGAGGGGCCTAAGGAGACAGACAACTAAATGTCATGTGGGGTCCTGGGGGGGTTCTGGGGCAGAAAAGGGACATTTTCTGGGAGATGGGAAAGAACAAGAAAATCTAAGTAAAGTATGGACTTAAGTTAATCATAATGTATTAATATTGGTTCAATATTTGAGACAAATGTACGACACCGATGTAAGACACTAACACCAGGGGGCACTGGGTGTGGGCTATATGGGAACTCTCTGTACTGTCTTTGCAGCTTTTCTGTAAATTCAAAACTACACCAGGGATAAAAGGAAGGCTTGCAAAGTGCAAACCAGGTGTGTTACTGTAACACATTGCAGGGTGTTCGCGACTGCCTCGTACCTTGCTGTTAAAGGCCCAATGCGTCTTCCAAACTCAACGGGCTGGTCCTCAGAAGTGACCACCAAATAAATATGAATATATAGCCATAATAATTTTTTTAGAAATTAAAAAAATGCTGGGATGGTCAAGTTCCCAGGTGTGAGGAAAGGGTTTACTCTATGAACCAGCAGACCCAAGTAGGAGAGCAATAAATAGTTGAAAGGTAGGGAGCCCCCTGGGGGACATGAGCCCAGCCCTTCATGGTACAGAGGGGCACAGAGGTCCCTGGCCACCAGCAGCCTCCCATCCAAGGAGGGCCTCAAAACCACATCAGTGGGCACCTCTGAGTGCTGCCGTCTGAGCTGGGGCCCCGAGGACCCTGATGCCACTTCACCCTCACACCAACATGGCTGCAAGGTCGGGAACCACTCCCTTTCTATTTTGTTAAGGAAGAAAGCTGTTTGTTTGGGGTTTGTCTTCTAAGCTAAACAAAACGTAAAATACTGCCCAAAGCCAGTAAGAGGCAAAGGAGGAATTCAAACTCAGGTTTAACTCTAAAGCTCATGAAGGGAGAGATCTGGTGTAACCCAGTGGATCCCCCCAGAGACACTCAATGCCTGGAGACGCTAGGAGTGCTCCTGGTATGGAAGGGGTGGGGCCAGGGATGCTACCCAACCTCGACAGTGCCCAGGGTGGCCCACAAACAACGACTCAGCCCCAATGTCCACAGTGCCGAAGGGGTGAGCCCCTGATGGACAGGGAAGGAGTAACAGCTTATCATACGCGCAGACCTATACGTGCTAACACTGTAAGAGACCCAAGACATTGGTAAGGACAAGAACTGCAGACTAGTACATCAGCCAGCACAAGCCATCTGAGTCACATTTTCTTGAAAAGGTACATTTGTGCGTGTACTTGCATATGCAAAGGGGAAAATATTCTAGAAGAAAACAGCAGAACTGTTAACAGTTACAACAGTGACTAGGACTGAGGGGATGGAGGTTTATTCTTTGTTTTATGCCCTTACATATAATTTGAAATTTTATTTACCATGAGCTAACTGATAATTCAAAAATTACTTCTACTAACTGGGGATTTGATTAATTATCTAGCCCAAAATGTCAATAGTGTCTAGGTCGAGAAACCCAGATGCATGGAAAATATAGAGACATGACCACTGAAGTAATATGTTAAAGATTACTTCCCCAGAGAAAGGAAGCAGAGAAATGGGAAACCTGAGAAAGCTTCATGATTAGAAGGGAAAAACAAAGGAAACTATCAATGCAGACCAACATGTAAGACAGAAGGAACTACAGTTGGGGATAGGAGATGGCATCCAAGCTGTGAAATCAAACAGAGTGGCAGCTACGGACTCCCACACAGGAAACGTGAGGGCAGATTTCAATTCAAGTGCACAGCCCAACCCATGCTTTAAAGTCTATTCCAGGGGCACCTGGGTGGCTCAGTCAGTTAAGCCTCTGCCTTCAGCTCAGGTCATGATCCCAGGGTCCTGGGATTGAGTCCCACATGGGGTTCCCTGCTCAGCGGGGAACCTGCTTCTCCCTCTCCCTTCCCATGCTTCTGCATGCTCTCAATCTCTCAATCTCTCTCTCAAATAAATAAACTCTTGAATTAAATAAAATAAAGTCTGTTCCATGGGGGTCTCTGGGTGGCTCAGTCAGTAGAACATGTGACTCTTGATCTCAGGGACGTGAATTCAAGCCCCATGTTGGGTGTAGAGATTACTTAAAAATAAAATCTAAAAAGAAAAAAATAAAGTCTGCTCCATGGAAATTGAGTCCATGTGAAGACTGAGCCCTTGCGGAGCTCAGCTCCAGGAATCTGCTTCCCAGTAGGCAGAGGTACAATCACACGCAGTCAGGGAGCAGGCAGTCCCACCTACTACCGCACAGAGAAGGAGTCTAGTGCCCCCACAGAACGCAGCTACCATACAGAACACCTCCACACATAACGTACTGGGCGTTGGCCACAAACTTTCTAGAAAAGTACACTTGGAGCTTTTAGCTCTGAGCTTTTGGCCTCAGTAAGTAGCTTCTTAATTACAAGGGAAAAACGAGGTATATTTTCTCTGCCATTTTTATTTAATATTCTATCATTGGCATTTTCTTTCTTTTTTTTAACCTTTTTTAAAGATTTTATTCACTTATTTGAGAGAGAGAGAGAGAGCACAAGCGGGGAGGAGGGGCAGAGGGAGAAGAGAAGCAGGCTCCCCGCTGAGCAGGGAGCCCGATGTGGGGCTCGATCCCAGGACGCTGAGATCATGACCTGAGCCAAAGTCAGATACCTAACTGACTGAGCCACCCACACACCCCAATCCTTGGCATTTTCTAAGTATTCTTTGAAAACAGTTTTTTTTATGGCTGCCCATAAATTTACATCGAGTTAATATACCGTAATTGATGAACCATCTTTCTTACTATTAGGTATCTAGACTGTTCCCAATTTCTGCTTTACTAATGCTAAAGTGAACATCATTATACCCATCTCTAATTACTTCCTTAGTCTACATTTTTAGAGATGAAATTATGGGATCAGAGAGCATTAAATATTTTTAAGGTTCTTGAAAACACACAACTCAGTTATTGTTGAGAAGGATTACACCATTTTATTCTATCCCCCTGTCTACACCCTCGTCATCACTGGTATTATTTTTTATTACTCCTCACCTATTATAAAGGTGAAAAATAGAATCTTATTTTTTTCAAAAAACTTTTTTACTTTGGAATATGTTTAGATTTGCAGAAGAATTGTAAAGATAATACAGACAATTCCTATATCCCTCACCCAGCTTCCCTTAATGTTAACAACTCATATAACCAAGGTACATTTGTTACAACCAAGACAACATCGCTTCTCGGCCTTTTGGCTAAGATCAACTGCTACAACCAAGACAACAACATTGCTACATTACTATTAACCAAAACCCCCAGTTTATTCAGATTTCACTGGTTTTTCCACTAATGGCCCTTTTCTGCTCTAGGATCCCATCTAGGGTACCACTTTGCATTTATCACACTTTCTGTATGTTGTCCCTAATCCTTAGAACAACCTTATAACCTAAGGTTTAACATCTTTGTTTTGCTGATAAGATGGGGGTTCAGAGAGGTAAAGTGACTTGCCAAAGTCACACAGCTGGTGAGCCCCACGGCCCGGAACCAGGCCACACCTGAAAGACTCCAGATCCGGGAATACCGTGAGCATGGTTCCCTCTCTCTCATTCCATCCTCACCTCCTTCAAATGTGCAAAGGCTGGTCTCTAATTCCCCACTAGCAAACGAGGTGAGCCAAGCAAGGCGATGTAAGTTGGGTAATTAACCCACATGACAGAATCAAGTCATTAGTTCTTCCCTTCCAATAGCCACCCTGGGAAACTATCTCAAAGCAATATGCATCCTCGGGAATCACCTTCGGAGAGAGTAAAACTCTTATACCTGTGAAATATGGTCCCACAACTTAGCAATGACCTCTCCCACTCAACCACAACCGGCCTGCTCCCGTTGGGCCATCCACATTACTCAGCCGAGAGTGACCTCTGGCTGGGTGGAGGGCACTCAGATGGTCCCCCAGTGATCCCCAACTCTGGTACTCACGTCTTGTGTCAGCACCTGCCCCTGAGTGTAGGCAGGCCCGTGGCTTGCTTCTAACCTCCAGAACGTGGCAGAGGCGATGGGATGTCACTTCCATGACTATCTGACATGACAGAGTAACTCCCATCTTGCTAAAAGACTGTCCCTTTGCTGCTGCGACAAAGCAGGTTGCCAGTGACCAGCAGCCAAAAAACTGAGAGCGGCCTCCAGGTACCAGCCACGCGAGCGGGCTTGGAAGTAGACCCGTTCCAGTTGAGACAAGTCCACAGCTCAGGCTGGCAGTTTGACTGCAGCTAAGCTGCACCCAGATCCCTGACCCACAGACACGGGGAGATGATAAGCACGTTTCCAGCCACTAAGTTTGTCGTGATTTGTTATGCAGCATTAGCAGATAAACACAGCCTGTTTCCCAAATTCAAATCTACCTTCAAAAGATCAACATGTGGGGGCGCCTGAGTGGCTCCGTTGGTTGGGTGTCCAACCCGTAATTATGGCTCAGGTCATGATCTCATGTGTCATGGGATTGAGCCCCGAGTCAGGCTCCACGCTCAGTGCGGAGTCGGTGTGAGATTCTCTCCCTCTGCCCCTCCCCCCACTCCCATGCCTGCACACATGCTCTCTCTCTCTCAAATAAAATCTTTGGGAAAAATGGATAAAAATCTGAAATGTATTCGAAACCTACAGATTTGTATATCTGAAAACCCAAGAGCAGCGCACTCCTGAAGGCACTCACAACTGCAGCATGTGAGAACCACAAATTCTCCCAAGGTGACCGATAATGCGGAGGACACCTGCTTTGATGTGAAATCTGGGGGTGGTGAAGAAAACACAGATTTCCTCAGCTGATGTTCATAACTCAGATGCTTGTGTTCAATAGCATAGCACACACTCCATCAGGCGGTTTTTGTACATGACGGAGTTTGAAAGCTGCTCTGCTGTATACCACCAAAAAGAAAAACTGATTCAGGAAATAACACTATACATTATATATATCGTACTACTTTTCTTAAAACAGAACTGCTATAACGCCTCCCCCTCTGGCTGAGACTAGAATAGATAAAATCCTGATTTCTACACACTTGGGATTGGTAATGTTTTAACACATGGGAAATGCTATGCACTTGCAAACTGCTGTATATTCTTCAAACATATTTCCAACCGTGCCAACCACCCCAACAGTTGGAAGTGTTCACAAATGAACCAAAACAGATCACATTCTTGGGGACAGATGCACTGTGGAAACTAAAGGGTCTCTCTGCTGCAGGGGGGGCCTAACTGAACCCCTGAACCATCACAGAAAACAGAAGTGTGGCTTTTGTGAAACACCAGGGCTCAGGGAACACGTGGATAGGTGAGGGCTATGGCCATGGTCAGTGTTGCCCAATGAAAACTGGTAACTGTAAAGACCACAAAATGTTGTCAGCAAGGAGAAGAGGTTGCTCAGAGGTAAAGAAGCAGGGAACATTATTTCCCAGACAAGGCTGGTTAGTGGCCAGAAATATTACAGTGCATGGCCCCTCTCCTGAGGGCAGCTCCGAAGGACAGCCATGACCTCGACTGGTTCCTGTGTGAGTCTCGATGTGTGAAGAACCACTGGGAAAGCACTTCCCCAGGGTCCTATAGGACACAAGACAAACACATGAAAGACATGTATTCCTTGCACATAGTTCTCAACAGGAGAAGCGGGACAATTCTGCCCCTGGGGGACATTAGGCCATGCTTGGGGACATCTGTGGTTGTCACGATGGGGTGCTCCCAGCATCGAGGGGCTGGGGCCAGGGATGCTGCTCAGGTCCCCCAGCGCCGGGGACGCACTCCCAGAGAGTGACCTGCCCCAATGTCAGCAGTGCAGGGATGAAGGGGGTGACCCTGCTCAGTCTGGCCCTTAGATCTAAAGGGACTCCTTCCTCTTTATTACAGAGCCAAATCTATGTCACCACCACAGAGGGGAAAATGGCTGCTTAATTACATTTCCATATGTGCTACGGAGAGTTTCCCTAGGGAAGGTGGCCAGTAACGTCACCTGGAGACAGGACTCCGCTGTGCATCTCCCGAGCAGCCTAAGCCCAGCTGTGAGCCCCAAGTGTCCCTCTGTCAACTGGATATCCCAGAGCACTTCAAAATCTCAAACATGTTTTCTTTAGCTTTGATCCCTTTACAAACAATGAGGGGCGGTCCTGCCCCCAGGAGACACTGTGCAGTGTCCGAGGATGGCTGGGGTGGTCACACCTGGGGGCAGGGGGCTGAGAACCCCCGCAATGTCAGCAGTGCTGAGGGGAGACCCTGGCTCCCCGGCAGCATGTCTGGAGGAGGAGGACCAGGCAGAGGGTCGGAGTGCACAGCGGGCATCGCACCTGCAAGATAAACCCCGCAGAGCAGGTGGCACACCCACAGCGCTTGCCACGATCTCATCTCATCGCCACCGTGACTCAGAGCTAAGTGTTCTCACTTCCCCATTTACAGGTGAGGAAACCTGGAGGGAGAGCCCCCAGGAAGCTGGCGAGGGCTTCCGGGTTGGCTGGGTTATTCTTCCACACTGCGGTCACTGTGTGCTCATCCTATGACCTGGGGCAGGCTCTGCGACGGCTCGGCTTTCCAACCCGGAGCGCTGGGAACAAGGGCCCTCGCCTGAAACGTGGGCAGGGTCTCTTGCTCCCAGCACTGTGGGCACCCGGAGCCAGATCATTCTCTGGGGTGGGGCCGTCCCAGTTTAAGAGTTAGGTCAACGACTTCATGGCCGTGAGGGCGTCGGGCACAGAGGGGGTACTCAGTGAATGGTTCAGCTCTTTTTAATCTTTCTGGGGGTTGGGGGTGTAAGGAGGCCGGGCCCAGCGTGGCGCACTCCCGACGGGGGGTCAGCCCCGAGCCCTCCGAAGCATCTGTGTGAGGCGCCAGCATTCCCCTTACTGGCCAGGCAGAGCCCTGCTCCTGGACAAGGGTGCAGACAGGATGCCACCCTCCACAGAACCCAGGGGGGCCTGCGTGCTGCCACTCTCCCACAAACCATCACCGGGACATCCAGAAACTCCTAATCCTCGGCCGCCTGCATCTGACCACCAGGGCCTCTGTATGGCGTGCCTGGGGTCCAGTCGCTTGTGTGTGGCTCTGAGCGGAAAGGGGGTGGGTGGCTGCCGCTGCCGCCAACAATGGTCGCAGCAAAATGCACGTGCGAGACGGGTGTGCAGCACCAGTGGCCCCTGGACCTGAGGTGGGGGATGCTTTGGCCGCTTGTGTCTCGGGGCACACGCCATCCCCTCCTGGGCTCGGGTACGGAGGCAGAACGGTGAGAATGGAGAAACCACGGAATGCAACCACCCAGGGATGGAACAGTTACCAGCCGGTGGGTCGTCCGTTGGGGTCCTCCGGCAACCTGGCCATGCGCGGCATACCCCACATCACCTGTCATGGGGAAGCGAGACCAACTCCTTACTCTGCTCCCACGAGTGCCCTGACCTGGGACGGGGCAGGGGGTTGAAAAATGTGTGTGCCTCAGTTTCCCCTTCTGCAACACAGATAGGGGTCCAGCCTGGCGAGGCAAGGAGA
The DNA here is from genome assembly GCF_002007445.2 of Ailuropoda melanoleuca. Taxonomy (NCBI): domain Eukaryota; kingdom Metazoa; phylum Chordata; class Mammalia; order Carnivora; family Ursidae; genus Ailuropoda; species Ailuropoda melanoleuca. Next base: position 1,763,463 of record NC_048221.1, read on the forward strand.
GCAGGCAGCTCTGTCCACACGTCACCCCTGACCCCATCCGGCTTCGTGGAAGCCCACTGCTAGGAGCCTCAGCTCCTGGAGTGGCCTCTGCTGTCAAGTCCACACCCACCACAAGGGAATCCCACTCCCACATGCAGCCCGGGGTCACCCAGCCTCTGCCACGCCGTCTTCAACAACCAGGGACCAATAGCTTCCCAAATGAGTCCAGGTTCTAAGCCAGAGCAGCCACTGTGGCTTCTGTCCACACGCCACCAGGAACGGGCCTGATGCCTGCAGTGGCAGTTACTTTAAACACACGTAATAACAGCACAATCAGAACAGTGACCACCACACCCTCCCAACCCTTAGGACGATCCGGGGGGCGGGTGGGGGGGGCTCCTACTCCTTTGTGTCCATGGGGAAACAGAAATAGAGAGATTCAAATCACACAGGGAGAAAGTCACCCAGGGCTGAGCAGCAATTCCAACCCTGAAGCCTCACTATGCCACAATGCCCTCTGCGTTCCAGAAGGTTCCAGAAAGTCCCGTAATTCCCAACCTTTCACCTCTTCCGTACGTCAGTTCCCGGGTCCCTGTTCCTCGGCAGTGCCACACTTTAACCTTACTCACCGCTTCCTCCCAGAGACCCAGGAGCACCTTCCTGCCCTCCCGACCTAAGCGGCACACACGTCCGCTTAAGGCTCAGGGCTGGCAAGACCAAAGTCAAGGGTGGTGACTGCTCAGCCGCTCTGGACGCAGAGGAATTCACGCCCTTGTGCCAGACTCACAAGGACGGGACTTAAAATGAGAACGTGTTTGTGATCACGGCTCCACGGGGCTTGACCTAAGGCAGAGGGAGGGGAGGGGCTCTAGGGAAGAAAACAGGGCCATTCCCCCAGGGCCCTTAACCGTCAATGGTCTCAAGCTCTGAAATATGACCGCTTAGACCAAGAGGTGTTTGGGGGTGTGGCGGGGGGGGTTGATAAAGTACACAAAATAGAAAATTTACAATTTTAACCAAAGTATACATTTCAGTGGCATCTAGTATATTCACGGAGTTGTGCAACCATCACCTCTAACTAGTTCCAGAACATTCCATCTCCCCAAAAGGAAACCCTGTCCCCATCATTCGTTACTCCCCTTCCCCAGCCTCCAGCCCCCACGAGCTCCCTTCCTGTCCGTGGAGGAACCTGCTCTGGACGTGTCACGCACATGGACTCACACGCCACATGGCCTTCTGTGTCTGGTTCCCTCCCTGAGCGTCGTGGGCTCGGGGTCCGTCCCTGGGGCAGCGTGTGTGGGTGCTGCGCTCCTGTTCACAGCCCAGTGATGCTCTCGTGTGCGGTGGACACTCTGTGCGTATCCCTTTATCCGTCGATGGACACTTGGGTGTTTCCACTTGGCGGCTGTTGTGAATCCTGCAGCTGTGAACATGCGTGGGCAGGGCTTTGTGTGGACGCGTGTTCTCATTTCTCTTGGGTGGACGCCCAGGAGTGGAATCGCTGGGTGGGACGAACACCCCACCTTTAACTTTTTTGAGGAACCGCCCAACCGCCTTCCAGAGCAGCCACCTCCTCACGCTCCCCCAGCCCCGTGCGGGCTCCAGGTTGTCCCCGTCCTTGACAACACTTGCTAGTGTCCGTCTGCTGGATTCTGGCCGTCCTGACGGGGTGAAATGCTGTCTCACTGTGGTTTTCATTTGCATTTCCCTGAGAGCTAAATGACACTGAGCATCGTTTTATGTGAGACCAATAATTTTTAAATTTTTTAAAATTTTTATTTTAAGTAGGCTCCATGGCCAACGTGGGGCTTGAATTCAAGATCCTGAGATCAAGAGTCATGTGCTCCCCCGAATGAACCGGCCAGACACCCCGAGACCAATTATTTTTAATACGAGGAACCAGGAACCTGGGAGCTGGCTCCCCACGCTCAGTTCCACGGCTAGAAGGAAGTGTGGCGGCCCGTCCCCGAGACACAAAATCCTACGCAAGATGCTGATGGCGCAGTCAGGAAGAGCTAAAGCGGGGGAGCCCCAGGGCTAGGGTCCTTCCTGGCGCGGCTCCCCCATTCTGAACCTCAGTGCACTCATCTGAAGATAGGACCCCAGATGGGCACCTCAGGGATTTGCTCTTGGGGTCAGTAAAGCCCTGGGTGGAAAGCCCCGCACACAATGTGAAACGAGACAAGAGTGGCCAGCAAGTCACCTTGACGTGGAGCAGGAGAAGAGGGGAGGGAGAGGGCGAGACACCAACAAACAAAAATGGGAGCTCAGTCTAAACAAAACCGGGCCAGGCCCCCTGGCGACTGCAGACAGAGATGGCTGGGAGTCCAGAGGTTCAGAGCCTCGGGCGCTAGAGGACACTGGACGCGGGGGTCAGGGAGAGCAGGGAGAGGCAGAGAGGCGGCCCCAGGGGGGCCGGGCGGACCGTGAGCAAGTGGCGTGTGCCAGTGTGTCCACGCAGAGGGCATTCCAGGCCAGGGAAAGAGAGGCAAGACCCCAGGGTGGGGGCAGGGAGAAAATCCAGCCATGCTGAGAAAGCTGCCCCAGGCGGGCTGGCGCGGGGACCTGCCAGCCAAGGCTCAAGGCAGAAACGAGGATGGGGGCAGGGAGGAAATGAACGGAATCAGCCAGAGGGACTCAAATCCGTCCAGAGCCCCCAGGGCTGAGCTGTGAAAGCAGCAGCAAATGGACCAAAGTCCCACCAGGCACAGAAGCACAATCAGTAAGTTTAATAATAGGTGACGGGCCCCACGATGCCGCTCCTGGGCATCCAGCGGCACTGAAACAGCTGTCCACACAGAAGCCTGAACATACACGCTCACAGCGTCACAGCCACAACAGCCACAAAGTATCCAGCAACGGACGCAGGGACAAAGACAACGCGATGCAGTCATACAGCAGAAGACCGTTTGGACATAAAACATGAACATGAACGGACCCTGAGCCCACGACGCTCGGGGAGGGAACCAGACACAGAAGCCCACATGCTGTGTGATTCTACGCGTCTGAACGAGCAGACCCACAGACAGGAAGGGGGCTCGTGGGTGCTGGGGGCCTGGGGGAGGGGGTGGGGAGTCTGTGCTTCCTGGGGACAGAGTCTCCGTGTGGGGAGATGGAAAGTTCTGGAGACGGAGGGTGGGGGTGGCTGGTAGGGCGGCATGAGTGTGCTTCATGCCGCTGAGCTGTGCACTTAGAGATGATTAAAGATAACAAATGTTATGTTGTAAAAGAATTAATGTTAACTGGTACACAACTGTCCAGCAATATTCCAACAGCCAAGAAGTGGGAACGACCTGAATGTCCATCGCCAGCTGAATAGACACACACACGGTCGCCCCCGCTCGGGAGCAAGGCGCCCACACACGCTGCCCCGGGNACACCCACCCCCACCAGCTTGCATGCTTTCTTTCTCTCTAAAATAAATAAATAAATATTTAAAAGAAAGAAAGAAAGAAAGAAAGAAAGGAAAGAAAGAAAGAAAGAAAACAATGGTTAAGACGGTGAATTTGATGTTATGGGTAATTTGGGTGGAGATGGGTGCAGGGGACACCGGAGCTGCACTGACAGAGATGGAGGGAGAGGTAGACGGGGACGATGTCTGGTGTGCGGCAGGTGCTCAATCCGTGCTGACGGCCACAGCTGACAGGTCCCCTCCCCTGGAGACGCAGGACACAGGGCGCATGGTGGGGGTAGCCGTACCCCCAGCACCTGGCACCATCCCGTGGCCGGCGTCTGAGGATCATGAGGCCGCTAAGGAAAGGCCTCAGTGCAGCCAGGCAGCTCCCTGCCCCAGGCGGCTGGAGGGAACCCCATCCTTCCTGCAGGGCGCCCCCACCCCGCTGCCCAGCTCCACTTTCAAAGGACACCCAAACACCTCCCCACAAAACAGCCTGCTTTCCAGCAATCCTTGGCTCCCCCAAACGCTGCACTGACATGTGAACAAAGACCCACGGTGTCCTTTGGGCAGCAGGTGGACCGGTCAGGAAGGTAGGAACACCAGCGCCATGAGGCGGTTTCTGGCCTTGGGCAGCAGGTGCCCCAGCTCTGCTCCCAGATCTGCTCTCAGATCTAAAGCTCCCCCACCTTTTATTAAAATGTGGCACCTACGCAGAGCTGTGACAAGCGCTCAGGGCCGGCGTGTGCTTGTCTCAACCACCAGCAGTGGGACCTGTTCACACCCCTCACCAATGCATGGGTTTGGGACAGGTGGGACTCACGTGTCTCAAATCAGAAGGGAGATGGTCTCCCCAACACCCTGCAGTGTCCAAGGCCACAGCATGTGAGACGATGATTTCCCAACTCCCCCAAATTATCTCCAGCACCACCTGCATTGGGTATGGCAGAGCCAGGACAGAACCTACATCAGGCAGTGAAGGTGGACGAAAGCTGGCAGGACAGAGAAGGGGGAATCCAGCATGGGAGAGCCAGCTGTCCCGGGCCCCGGGGTTCCCTCAGCAGAAGGAAGGAAGGGTGGAAGGACACGCATCCAGGCCTCTGAGCACCTGGTGGGTGGGCAAACATGACCTGTGACTCTTGACCAAGGTCAACAGCATCAGTGACCTGTGCGTGTCGGGGGCCCCTGGTCCCTGCTGCGATGTGCTGACAGGGGCCCTCACCACTGTGTGCTCTGCCCCAAACCCCGTAACCCTGGTCTGATCACAAGGAAACATCAAGCAAGTCCAGATTGGGGGTCGTTGTGCAAAATTCCTAACCAGGCGTCCTCAAGACTGTCCAGGCGTAAAAGACAAGGAAGGTCAGAGAGGCTGTCTCAGCCCAGAGGGCCTAGTACCACGTGGCGTCCTGAGGCAGAAAAGGTCGTTAGAGGAAGAGTGAAATCCGGACAAAGCATGGGTTTTGGTTAATAGCAATGCGCACAGGTTAACTTCGGAGGGCAACAAAGGCGCCAGGGGGAATACAGGATGTTAGCCAGCACGGCGGTTCGGAGGGGTACATGGGAACTCTACGCGCTGCCTTCGAGACTTTTCCAACACCTAAAATTAGCCCAGAGTTAAAATGTTATAGAAGAAAAAAACGCATCTCAGAACTCGGCGCATGATCTTTCTCAGCCCCCTTGGACACTTACCTAACCTTGTGCCCCACTTCTCAGCTAGGGGACTAGGAGCTGAGAGGCAAGGGGACTGGGCCAATTTGGGAATGAGAAGCTGAGGCAAGGATGGGACCAAGGTCCCCTATCCTCCTAAGCCCCAAACCCACATGCGGCGGTTTGAGGCTTGTGAATGCTGTGGGCATGGCTTTGTTTCCTTTACACAGAGCTGAGGGGCCCCTGGAACCCGTCAGTGAGACACAGAGACAGGGAGAGAGAAGAAAGACGGGGCTCCAATCTCTTTCTTAAACAGCAATGTCCGGCCCACCCACAAAGCCCCCCAGCCCCATTTCCTCCCATCTCCTCTTGCTGCCAATTGAAACAACCTTCCATTCCCAAAGCAGCAGTCTGCCAAGAGACAAAAGGAAAGAAAAGAAACAAGCCTTCCGTTTCTCACCCTGGCCTCGAATATTTAAAACTGCCTACCTGAAGAATGAGCGCTTGTCAGCGCTCAGCCCAAAGACAGAGGCGTTTCTAAGTTCGGTGGGTGTGGAACAGAGACTCGTCCTTGGCTTCAGACGACGAAATTCACTGTGACCCGGCTGGGTTTTCAAACCTGGCTCCGGGCAAACTGTCACTCTTGGACATCATTCTAAAAAAACCGCCCATCGCCTGACGTCAAAATTGTCCATCTGAATATGTGTTTGGAAGACCGTCACTTCATTGCGTTGCTGTTTTATTTTTATTTACTTGATAGTCTTTTTCAGTTTAGAGCTAAAAGGCAGGAGCATGAGACATTCTATATGCAGTTTTACGTGTGTGCGTCTTTAAGTAACGTGATAATAAACATAACTGGCACTTCAAAATGGGATCTATTTGGAGCTATCGGATGCCATGGTTCATCAAATCTAAGATGCCATTATTTCTAAGATTGGCTGTTACATCTCGTGACACTAAAGAAAATAAATAATCAGGCTTACTAAGTATGGCACGCTGTTTTAGGGGAAAAAATCATCCTACGCGTCTGTCCCCAAATCATTAACCTCTGCTCAACCAGGAGGCTATGGGGGTATGAGCTCCCAGCAAGACAGCATCCGAGGCAGCTCTCTGTGGCGTGAACCATCACTTGCTCTCCCAAGACCGATGCTAAAATGAACGGATAAAGCTGAACTATGAAATCCCAAGTTCAAGTCCCAGCACCGCCATGAACCCATGAAACCGGGCCTGTTTCCTCATCTGTAAATCCCGCCAGTTAGACTAGCGGGGCTGACAAACTTTTCTCTGTAGGGCCAGAGACTTGGTATTTTTAACTTTGCGAGCTACACGGTCTCCTGAATGCCATGGTAGACGACACGTCAACCAATGTGTGTGGCTCTGTGACCATAAAACTTTATTGGTGGACGCCAAAACTTGAAATCTATATGGTTTTCACATGTCATGATATATTACGCTTTCTTCGATTTTGTTTTGAAACTGCTTCAAATGTAAAAACCATTCTCAGCCCAAGGGCCACATAAAAACAGATGATGAGCTAGATTTGGCCCAAGGGCCGTGGTTCGCCATCACCTGGACTGGACAGTCAGGGGGCTCTTCCAGAACTGACTTTCTAAGACCTTCAATCCCCGGTCTCAACCAGCAGATACATCAACAGCTCTAAAAACCACCCACACCATGTCCAAATGCTCAGCTTGCACTCAGATGCCTCTGGGGTCTTATTTTCTCCTAAATTTCCCCTAGCCACTTCCTACACCTGTGACGTCCAGTACGCAGCACTGAGCACCCGAAAGGGGCTCATCCTGAGACGTCAGACTCCATAGGTGCAAAATACACACCAGATTTTGAAGACTTCGTGCAAAAGAAAGGAGAACAGCTCACTCATACCTCCTTCACATTGATGGCACGTTGAAATGTCAGTATTTTGGATAGAAGGTGTTATGTCAAGTGTCTCATTAAAATCCGTTTCACATATTTTGCTTTTGTGAATGTGGCCAGTGGAGCGTTGACAATCACATAAGAGGTTCGAGTCCTGTTTCTACTCAACGGTACAGTTGCTTGGAGTGGAGACCACGGAAGAACAGTGAATAGAAAACTCCACAGCCTACAGAGCTATCTCTTCTCCAAAAGGTACTCGAGGTTACTAAGCTATTCTTATCACTTTGCCCGTAAAAACAAAATAGTGGAGTGAGGGGGGATGAGTTGGGGGAGCACCGAGGATTTTTTAGGGCACTGAACCTACCCTGTGTGATACCATAATGGTGGGCGCGTGACTTTACCCATTTGCCCAAACCCATGGTGCCACACCAACGGGGAGTCTGAACTTCATCCATGGACACTGGGTGACCATGACATGTCCTTGTAGGTTCACTGGCTGTAACAAATGTCCCGCTCTCACGTGGACGTTGATAATGCGGGAGCCTGGGCAGGGGGACAGGGAGTATATGGGAAATCCCTTCTGCTCAATTTTGTTATGAACCTAAAACTGCTTTAAAAAACAGTCTATTAAAAAAAAACCCAAACATACCTTCAGATTCATAAAATCTTATTAGAAATAGTTCAGCTTAATGTTTCCCAACCAGGGGTGATTCTGCCCCCAGGGGACACTGGGCAGTGTCTGGGGACACCTGTGTTTGTCATGACAGGGGGTGCTCCTGGCGTTGAGTGGGTGGGGTCAGGGATGCTGCTCAGCCCCCAACAGGGCCCAGAACGGCCCCGTAAGGAGGAACCTGACCCAAACGTCAGTAGTGCCAAGGGGGAGACCCTGAGTAAAATGATATGGAAGATTCGGCCCTGCCTTGGGGCTCGCACGAGGGGTGCTGTGCCCCTCCACCTGCCCCCGGGCAAACTCGTCTGTGCGAAGCTCATCTCTGGCCTGTGCTACACACAGGATCCCCACCTCTCCACCCCCCGAAGGCTTCCTTTCTCGCAGCACCTGTGGTGCTCATGGGACACACAGGCCTGGGCCTGTCTCCACCATTCCCAGGGACCCCCACTCAGAGAGCCAGTCCAGGGACAGAAGGGCCCTGGGTCCCCCGTCTCCACGCCTCCCCACGCATGCACACAAGCCTCTCATTCACGTGGCACTCCCGGCGCCTGGCACCCGCTCTGATGCTTAAAATAGGCACACAAGGCAGCCTCTGTTGGGGAAAGGAAGGCAGGCAGGCTTCAGACAAAGGAGACAGCAAACCGCACCGTCCAGGAAAGGGCGCCTGTGCTGAGCGGGTGGCGGGAGGGGCAGGTTTCTGCACTCAAAGTGCGGGTCACGGTAGGAAGGTGAGGGGGGCCGACTCCCATGTTGCCACCAAGGCTGCATGAGGCATTTCGATTTTGTCAAGTGGGTGATGAGTTGGTAGCGGTGGCAGGGAAATGACGACATATCTGTGCCTCACAGAGCAGATTCTGGCCGTGAGGGGCTGCCCACCTGAGCGGGCCACGAGGCCAACCCACGAGCTAGGATGTGTGGCACCAGAGACCACGAAGCACTTAACTCAAGTGGAAAAGAGAGATGCAGAACCCAGAGGGCTCACCCCCAGGCCACCCCCAAGCTTCAGTTCAACAGGCCACCAAGTGCCAGGAAAAAGCCACTTAAATAGCAGCTTGACTGTTCACTGCAAAATGGGGGGGCAGATGTCCACAGCCAGGTGAAGGGAGAAACAAAGCGTGTCCGGTCACGGGTGGAATATTACTCACCCATGAACAGGAGTGAGATGCCCCCCGCGCTGCCCCGGGGACGGACCCCGAGCCCACGACACTCAGGGAGGGAACCAGACACACAAGGCCCCACAGTATGTGAGTCCACGTGTGTGACACGTCCAGAAGAGGCTCCTCCACGATGGGAAGGGGGCTCATGGGGGTTGAGGGCCAGGGGCTGGGGAGGGCAGGGAACAGGGAGTGAAGGTTAATGGTTATAGGGATCTTATATGAGTGATGGAAGGCTCTAAAGGTTTATGGGGATGGTTACACAGCTCCATAAACTTCCCCCCAAAACAGAAGTCTATGCTTAAAATGGCTGAGTTTTATGACATGGAAATTGTAACTCAACTGCAAAATGAAAAGCAGTAAGATCTTCCCCCTTGCAAAGTTCTCAAGGAATACTAGTAGCCATTTCTGGAAGAGTCTCAGAGCTGCAGGAAGCCCCCCTGTGTGCCAGCTGGCAGGGTGGACGAGGAGGAGGATGGAGGCCCCCCCCGCCCCCGGGAACAAGTCACTCCACCTTTTCAGCAACCCCAACAGGTCTCCAAGGTGTTCTGGGTAACACACGCCATGACTTTCCTCTAGACCCTGAAGAGAGAGAGACCATGACGAAGGGCAGCCCAGAGAGAAGCAATGAAAAGCCAGGTCCAGAACTGTGGAAAAGAACAGCAGGAAGCAGAGAGAGCCTCCTTGAAGTGCAGAGGCCAGCCGTTAACGGATCCAGGCGCGCGGCGGACGCGAGAGAAACCTTCCCCGAACAAAGATCCAGTTGGGCAGTCACCTGCTCCTGCCCAGCACAAAGGAGGGCAGGGGGTAACTCTGTATCAACACCCAGAAACCGTGCAACTGTCCTGGTAACCGTCCTCTCTAGAAAGCTCCAGAAACTTCCAGGGTCATGGAGGCCACGCACAACGACCCTTTTGTAGGAAACTACAAAGGGCTTCAAGAATAGGAATGACCTAGTAAATGCCATTTTAAAGACTATTCTTGGTTTCCAGATGCAAATGAGAAGATCTGTAACAACACCTTGAACGGAAGCAGCAACCTCTTACTCTACTCCGTGGTGTACAAAATAACGCGCCCATTCAGTCAACACAAAGCTGAGTCTGTCCGAGGTAATTCATATTCCATCGTCCTTCCCTTCAAACCACTGGGCCCCGCGCTTCACACAGCACAAAATGTGAACGGAAAACAATGGCATCACAGGATACTTTCTAAGGAAGACCGAGCGTCACCCGTACAGCTCCGGCATCTCTGCAAGCCTCACGTGCAGGGTCAAAACCAGGGAAACAAATCCAAACAGTGGCATCTTTCAACGCTTGCAACGTAGCAATTCATCCCGTGGGCGAGAGCACTCTAGTGCGTGTGCAGAAGCCACACAGAAGACCCACGGAGAAAGAAGCTGGCATCGCTCAAATCCTCTAAAAGCATTTTTCCTCTCAAAATGAGAGCATTACATGACTTACAAAGCAACCCCAAACCTGAGTGGCCGAACTTCCTAAGGATCAAAGGTGATCCAGGGGGAAAATAACCTCATTTTGCCTAGAGCAGGGGGGTTCTCCACTGGGGTGATGCTGTACCGAGGGGGCGCTGGGCAGTAGTCTGCGGACGTCTGTGGTTGTCACGACTTAGGGTGCTGCTGGCGTGAAGTGGGTGGGACCAGTGGGTGCCCCAGAGACAGCAACCCCGCTCCGACGTCAGCAGTGCCAAGCGGAGAGACCCGGGTCCATCATATGAGCTCCATTTGTCAAGTTCATATATTTAAAGAGCATTAACTGCAGCCCAGTGGTCCCCTTTGGGGTACAGATTGGATTGGCTCCTGGGGGGTAAACCTAAATCAGAATGACCCATGCAACATCTCTTAAGTGGGTGTGCCTGTTTCTGGACAAACCTTCAGAATCTCCTTGTCTCGGACCCTTCTTCCTTTTTCATTTTTTTCCTCAATTTAATGAATTGGACCTCCCCCCGCCGCCCAGAGATTCTTTTTAAAAGCTCCAGGGGTGATCTCATGTGTACTCCAAGGCTAAAGGACTGGAGTCAAACTCCAGCTGATTCCTTCCCTCTCCACCTCTCCCCTCCCCTCTGTAACAACCCAGTAATTCTACCCACCCACCTTCCCCCTCCCAAAAAAGCCCTTAATTTAGAACATTATTATCAACGCCTCACGTCCCCTGCCATGTGCCAGGAGCGTGCTAGGTGCGTGCATTCCCTCATCTGACCCCCCAGCACTCCTGGGAGGTGCCTGCTACTGCTTTCTTATTCCCATTTCACGGAGGAGCAAAGTAAACTCCCAGAGGCCCCACGGCCCGCCAGCAGCTGGAGCCCAGCGGGGAACACAGGCCCGCCGTCCAGAGCCCACTACACTCTTCATTTCCGTAAGACCTCAGCCCCCGACTGAACAAGTTTGTGAACTTGGCTTCTCTGCACCCGGACACCTAGCAACAGTCAAAGCCTCTGAGCTGCTGTTCATCACGCCTGTCTTCTCCCGCCCACCTTCCAGCCCCTAGCAACCCCCGCTCCCCAGGAAAAACAAAGCGCCACCCACATCCCTCAATACCATCGTCCCCAAAACTCCCACCTTGGTTCCTCGTTCTGGAGCCCAAAAATTCCTGAAAAATTCAGTCACCGACATGAACCTTTCTGCTTAAACCCTACATCCTAGAAGTTGACCTCCCAAAGTATGTTGGAGTCCCATCTCCTCCAGCTCACGGTCGCCCAGGGGTTTCTGCCTACCCCCCTCCTACACTGAATGATTAGCCCCCCAAAAGTAGGGGGAAAGTGGCCTCCACAATCCTTGTAATTGACTTCTAACCAAGACCCCCATTTCCTCCTGACTAGTCGTCCTCCCCAAAACACCAGCACCAGGTTTCTCAGCCCTCCATCACTGGGCCCCCAGGGCCCTTAGACCCCTGCTGAAAGTGGCCTGGCCCTCCCCTCACTGGGCCACCTTTCTCAGCTCGCCTTGAAGGGGGACTCCTCAATCACTCCTCCCTCGGTCCGCAGCTCCACCCCTGGCTGCACTCCTCAGTCTCCTCCCCGCCTGCCTGCGACCCCAAACTCCCACCACAGCCTCCTCCCCAACTAACCTCCACTTTCAACTCCACTCCCAGCCCCTCCTCAAATAACCCCCACTTTCAATCCTAGCACTATTCCCCCTCCCTTGCTAACCTCGACCCCCAACTCCACCCCCACCCTTCCCCTGTCGACCTCCACTGCAGTCCGAGCCAGGACCCCCAACTACAGCCCCAGCCCCTTCTTCACTAACCGCGACCCCCAACTCTGGACCGGACCCCCGGCCCCAGCCCCTTCCTCACTGACCGCGACCCCCAACTCTGGACGGGACCCGCGGCCCCAGCCCCTTCCTCACTGACCGCGCCCCCCAACCCG
>NC_048221.1:1775666-1778248 GCF_002007445.2 Ailuropoda melanoleuca
CTGGCCAGCGAGCCCGCTCCCTCCGCGGGGCGGGGCCGGAGGGCGGGGGACGGGCACCGGCAGCCAGCGCGGCCAATCGGGATCCCCGGCGGCGGGAGGCCCCGGCCGGGGCGGGGCATAGGGAAGGCAGCGGGGTAGGCTGCACCCAGGCGAGGGGGCGGGGCGAGGGGAGCGGGCGGGGCCAGGAGGCGGAGCGTTGAGTGACACCGCCGCCGGCCACCCGCGAGCGGGGACCGCGTGGGGGGCGGGGCTATGCTGATTGGCAAATAGGCCCGCTGTGGTGGACTCCACCGCCCGCGACGAGCGGATTTCCAGAGGAGACTCGGTGACGTCAGTGGGGTGCGAGGCGCTTCGCGAATTCGAATCCAAAAGCCTAGCTCCTGGGCCTCACTTGCGGGAGAGGTATATCCCTTACTCATAGGTCATTTGACCTGCGGGGCAATAATAACTGCCCCCTTATTTTGAACCCTCTGCATAAGGCCAAGAGGTGAAATTACATTGTTCCCATTTTACAGAGGTGGTAACTGAGTCTCACGGAGGTTAAACCCAAGGTCATTTGCCCAAGACTTTCTCATAATTTCCAGGGTTTCTCAATTTCCTAACTTCTGGGCCTGGATCTAAAAAAGCAGGTTCAGGGGCGCCTGGGTGGCTCAGATGGTTAAGCCTCTGCCTTAGGCTCAGGTCATGATCTCAGGGTCTTGGGATCCAGCCCCGCATGGGGCTCCTTGCTCAGTGGGGAGTCTGCTTCTCCCTCCGTCTGCCTCTCCCTTCCATTTGTGCTCTCTCTCTGTCTCAAATGAATAAATAAAATCTTTAAAAGATAATTTAGAAAAATGAAAAAGCAGTTTCCTTGGCTCCCACCCAGATTGATTGATCGAGAATCCTGTGGCCACTGGACCCCCTGGAAGGTGTATTTTTAATAAGCTCCCCCGGGGATGTCAGAAAGTCTATGGTATGTCTGCAAAAGCATCAACAGTAAGGGAGGGGAGAATTTCTTACATGGGAAGATGGAGCCACCAGATTCCAAGACTCCTAGAACTTTGTGCAATATACTGATATTCTGTGATCTGAGCCTCTGGCCTCCCAGCTGAGCCCCCCCCCCAGGGCTCCTGTCATCCCTGCAGGAACCTCCCCACTCATCCCCTTCAGTACACAGAGAGAACCAGGAGCCTGGGGGCCAGCATCTCACTCCTCAGCCCACATCTCCACAAAGGAATTGTTACCTAAACAAGGGTCAAAAACTGGTGGCCCCCAGGTGGGATGTGGCCCCAAAATCCTTTAAAAATATAAGTTCATTGCTAACATTTTAAAATAAGGACATTTCACAAAAAAAGAAATCTAGATTTCCAGGTCCTCTTGAAAAATCAGAAGGTCTGGCCATTCCTGGGCTGGTTGGGGGAAGTGGCTGAGCAGGCTTCACCCAAGGACATTGCCGTCATGTGGCCCCAAAGACCGAGCAGGACCAGGACTGCGGTGAGGCCAGAAAGGCACTCTTCTGAAATCCCAGACCTAAAGGGGTACCAATACAAAACAAAACAAAACACAAAAAACCTTGCTATCAAGATAAATACTGTGTTAATGCAATGTTTTAAAAATTCAAAACATGGGGCGCCTGGGTGGCACAGTGGTTGGGTGTCTGCCTTCGGCTCAGGGCGTGATCCCGGCGTTATGGGATCGAGCCCCACATCAGGCTCCTCTGCTGTGGGCCTGCTTCTTCCTCTCCCACTCCCCCTGCTTGTGTTCCCTCTCTCGCTGGCTGTCTCTATCTCTGTCGAATAAATAAATAAAATATTTAAAAAAANAAAAAATAAAAATAAAAATAAAAATTCAAAACAAATGCAGAAAGAATCCAGGATGAACAGAACACCAAAATGTGACAGTAAGACAAGATCTGATGGCACATTCGTGCCAACCACCTCCCTTGCTCCTCCCAGGCCTTGTCAGATCCCATCTTTATTTAAAATATTGGTATTTTGGGGGGCGCCTGGGTGGCACAGCAGTTGAGCGTCTGCCTTCGGCTCAGGGCGTGGTCCCGGCGTTATGGGATCGAGCCCCACATCAGGCTCTTCCTCTATGAGCCTGCTTCTTCCTCTCCCACTCCCCCTGCTTGTGTTCCTTCTCTCGCTGGCTGTCTCTATCTCTGTCGAATAAAGAAATTAAAAAATCTTTAAAAAAAATAAAATAAAATAAAATAAAATATTGGTATTTTGGGGCACCCGGGTGGCTCAGTCAGNATAAAATATTGGTATTTTGGGGCACCCGGGTGGCTCAGTCAGTGAAGCGTCTGCCTTCGGCTCAGGTCATGATCTCAGGGTCCTGGGATCTAGTCCCACGTCGGGCTCCCTGCTCAGCTCGGAGCCTGCTTCTCTCTCTCCCTCTCCTTCTGTGATCTTTCTCTCAAATAAATAAATAAAATCTTGCTATATATATATTTATATATATACAAATTTATATTTATAGTGTAAATTTATAATATACATGTAAATAATTTAATTTATATTATATATATTTATATTATATATTGGTATTTTTTTCACCATGGTTTCCTTTGCACTAAATATTGCTTTTTTTTTTTTTTAAGG
>NC_048221.1:1778414-1785069 GCF_002007445.2 Ailuropoda melanoleuca
GGGGCGCCTGGGTGGCACAGCGGTTAAGCATCTGCCTTCGGCTCAGGGCGTGATCCTGCCGTTATGGGATCGAGCCCCACATCAGGCTCCTCCGCTAGGAGCCTGCTTCTTCCTCTCCCACTCCCCCTGCTTGTGTTCCCTCTCTCGCTGGCTGTCTCTATCTCTGTCGAATAAATAAAAAATAAAATCTTAAAAAAAAAATAAAAAATAAAAAATAAATAAAATATGTGTCTGGAGGGCTGAGTTTTTAGTGTTCCCCACTTAAGTTTTGTGCTCCTGGTGAGTGCCTCACTCTCCTCACCCTTATTCTGCCCCTGCTTTCGAGTTTGCAAACTCTGCCCCAAGCCAACATTCAGCAGATAGGGAAGCTGAGGCCCTACAGTTTCCTCCTCATGTAAAAGGAGGCTCATAGCACCTGCCATTCCCTACATCTGGAGTAGGGGCTCCAGCAGGGCCTGTGGGGTCTCTCGTGGGGAAGCCACCTGGAGAAGTGCTGAACCGTCCTTGTCACAAACGTTCACTCTTCCCATAGCACCTTCCTTTGTCTCCTTCCCTCACCCCAATCCCTCATCTCCCCCATCCCCCACCTCCTCCCCATTCCCCACCTCCATCCCTCACCTCCTCCCCATCCCTCACCCCCATCCCTCACCTCCCATCCGTCATGTTTATCTTTTGCAGGTGGTGGGCTGCCCTCCCTGACGCCAAAGAAAGGGCACTGATGGGGAATGCAGGGTCCACTTCTTTATTGCAGGAAGACTATTTCTAGAGCAAATGCTACACAGACCCCACAATGTGGGGGGCAGGGGGCACCCACATGCGGGGGGAGAAGGGGCAGGGGTGGAATCACAGCAGCAAGCATGGCCTGGCATGGTCCCCAGAACGAGGGATGCCCAGGCAGGATGGGCCAGCAGCTGGGGCAGGTCAGGCCTCTCCTGCTCCAGAGCCCCTTTCTCCCCAGGGGACCATGGCCTGGGCCAGGGGAAGGCCTGGAGGTGGGCAGGGCCCCAGGGAGATTGTGCTATCAGGGTGTGTCCCTGAGAAAGGGCTGAAGACCCCTGCCCAGCAAGGCCAGGAAACGCTCCCGGGGTGGGGAAGGGAGCAACACCAGCTGCTGGTGGGCCCTGGACCCGCCGCAGGATAAAGGGGCGCAGCTGTGCTCCGGCAGGATGCTACCACCTCTTCCAAGGGCCCGTCCATGTGCCAGGCGGTGACACACACACTTGCACACACACACTCCCTCCCTCTCTACACAGCGTGCCCAGTAAACGTTTGTGGAGTCCCATGAACATAGACAAGACCAAACACACGGCTACCAAGATGGACACAAACAGTCCGTCTTACCTACAAACAGTCCCCATGGGGTCACATGACCATACCTCGACATGGCCTTTCTCACACGCGCGCACACAGGTCAGTCCCAACGCGCATAGGAACACGCCAGCACACACGTGCAGCTCCGTCACCCCCCGGGATGCCCGATGCTGCGAGCAACCCCGGGAGAGACCCACGTGCCAAGGAGCCGCAGGGGGCTGACGTCCAGAGAGCAACAGAGCCCCTCGGGCCTGTGACTGCAGAAAACTTAATGCCACTGACAGCCGCGTGAGCTTGGGAGTAGATGGGTCCCCAGTCAGGCCTTCCAGTGAGACGGCAGCCAGCCCGCACTCTGCTCGCAGCCTTGCGAGGTCCCGAGTGGAAGTCTCAGGCAAGCTGTACCCAGGCTCCTGACCCCCAGGAACAGAGATGACAAACATGTCCAGTTTCTGGTGGCTGGCTTTGTGGTCATTTGTTAGGCACCGACAGCTGACCGCTACAGAGTCTGAGCCGGGAGCCACCTCGCGACAAAGTCACAGGGTCGGTGTTCCTCAGACAGAACAAACAGGTTTACGCTGCGGTCCTATGAATCACGTCACCCACTCCCCAAAATACAACACTTACAGTCACACTGACGCTGGTACGAAGGTTCCCATCGACACAAATCGCCAGTCCTGTCGACGACCACACTGCCCACCCTACGTACAGCCTACACCATCACCACACGGAGACCGTGACGGAGACTTACCACCCAAATGACAGGCACACACACACGTGCACGCACGGACCCATGCTCAGACCCAAGCCGTCTGCCTGTGCGCACCAAGTTACACAAATACGCCATCCGCGCTCCCCCCCCCCAGGCCTACAGCTCACCTCCATGCTCGTCAGACACAGCCCTGCAGGGTCCCGTGGGCGTGCAGGTAGCCGCACACTCTCGGGAAGCACTCAGAACCTCAGGTGGCAGGAGCACCCTGACTCCAGGAGACACACCTTCCTGGGCAGAGCCCCCTTCTCTGGGGCACAGTTGGCAGGGGGCAGTGGGCTGGGCAGAGCTCTGCCTCGATTCCCCTCAGATCCTGCTGGTGCTGGGTCCAGCTGCCTGCCCCTGGATGGGGCCCCAGGTACCCCCTCCCCAGCACCCCATGTGCCCCTGCCTGAGGCTCGGTGGTGACAGGCTGTGCCAATCTGTGGGGGCCGTGTCTGGGAAAGCACCCCATATTCACGCTGGACGGTCCCCTTGAGTTGTGCTGTGGCCATGAGCCAGTCCTAGGCCTCCCCTGCCTGCACCCCGGGACTCACCCCAGGCGGGACAAGGAGTGGGATTCCAGGCTGGTGGGGGGCTGCTGCTGGCTCTGTGGTTATTGCCTGGTGGCCTGAGACCCATCCTGCAAGCCTCCCCCCCACCGAGGCCGTGGGGACAGGGGTGAGGACCGATCTGGGACCTGGGGTGGGGGCACAGGCCAGAGGTCATGAAGGACGGAGCAGGGGCAGTGTGTGGTAAACACCAAAGAGGGGAAAACAAACTCTGAGGTCCATGTGAGTTTCAGCTCCCCCTCCCCAGCAGGGTCACAGTGATCTGATGGGGGAGACACAGGTCTGACTGGGGGCACCCACGGGAAAGAGACAGAGACGGGCAGAGACAGGGAAGACCTGGCGTCCTCGGTCCCAGCAGGGACAGGCAGCTTCCCCATTTTCTCATGTGCGGATCCAGGGGGCCACCTCCAGCACTTGGCTTTGGGGGATGCAGACAGGCCGGGGGGGGGGGCGGGAGGCAGAGCCATGCGGCAGAGCCAGGTTGGAGCCCCAGACCTGCCGCGGGCTCACCGGGGCCTCGGTTTCCCCTGCAGAGGTGTTGGGTGAAGGAAGAGAAGTCGAAGAGATGAGAGGGAGCGAGAAGAAGGTGGGGAGGAGGGCAGGGAGGACCAGAGGGCCAGGAGCAGAGGACTGGAGGACAAGGGGGAGCGGGGGCGTTGGGAGAGGCATGGGCCGGCTGGTGGCGGGCGTTCTGGGCTCACATGAGGATGCATTTGCCCTTGACGCGGTCTGTCCTCTTCTGTTTGCTGGAGCGCTTGCCGTCGATGTTCAGGCTCATGTTCCGGCGTGTCTCCAGCGTGAGCAGCTCCTGGAAAAGCTCCTTGACGTTGTAGTTCATCTTGGCCGACGTCTCCATGAAGGCGCACTTCCACTCCTGGGCCACGGCCTGGGCCTCGCGGGTGTCCACCTCCCGCTGTGTCTCGTCACACTTGTTGCCCACCAGCATGACGGGGATGTCCTCGACGCTGCCCTTGATCTGCACGATGAGCTTGTAGATGGGCCCCAGCTCCTCCAGCGACTGCTTGCTGGTGATGGAGTAGACCAGGATGAAGGCATGGCCCTTGGAGATGGACAGCCGCTGCATGGCCGGGAACTGGTGGCTGCCCGTGGTGTCGGTGATCTGCAGCGTGCACACGCTCTTGTCGCAGCTGATCACCTGCCGGTAGGTGTCCTCGATGGTGGGGATGTAGGTGTCCCGGAAGGTGCCCTTCACGAAGCGGAGCACCAGCGAGCTCTTGCCCACGCCGCCCGCCCCGAACACCACCACTCGGTAGTCGTTGCTCTGCTCAGGCATCTTTCTTGCGGGGGCTGGGGGTCGGGGCCGGGAGGGCTTGTGCCAGCTGCTGGAACCCCAGACCGACCCTGCACAGAGAGGAGTGTCAGGCACAAGGGGCCACAGGGAGGAGGGGTTGGCTCTGGGCCCCTGGGGGTGAGGCGATGGCACGAGGGGCAACTTCTCCTCGGAGAAGGCATCTCTCCTGCGTCCCGGGAAGGCCCTCTGGTTGGTTTGGCTGACTTCGCGATTCCGCCCTGCACGCAGGCTTGGAGCCAGCCCCCTCTGCTTGCTTCCCCAACCCGACAGATTCTGGGGCCCAAGCTCGTTCCCAGAGGACTCTGGCTGGAAGACGTGCAAAGATGCCGATGTGCAGGACACTAACTCCTTTCCTCACCTGCATGCTCCCCGCCCAGGCTGCACTGGCTTCTCCTTTGCTTCCCAGGGCGGCCATGGGCTCTCGGAAGCCAGCAGACCTGGCTCTGTGACCTAGGCAAGCTGCGTTGCCACCCCGAGCCTCAGTTTCCTCCTCTGTGAAATGGTGCCTCTCTCCAGCACCCCCAGACTTCCTGCTCTTCCCTCAGCCCAGAGGCTCTTGAACCTCGTGGAGGCCACGTGGTCGGGCATCTTTAGCCTGCCTGTCCTCTTGGGCCCGGAGGTGACAAACCTGGTGGCCCAGGGAACTGGCACCATAAAGCTCCTCTCCTCTCTCATCCCATAGGTGCAATCCTGAGGCTGGAGGTCCGAGAGTCACAATTTGCAAATCATGGCACTGATTCCTGACAGCGGCCCAGGTCAGAGGTGAGAAAACAAGAACTGGACCCAATGAGAAAGGTCCCCGCTTCCTGCATTCTGCCTCCAGACGAGTCTGGCCTGCCATGGCCTCTGGTTCAAGGTCTGCTGTATCTGGAGGAACAGATCTTCCTAAAAGGGCGTCCTCCTAGCCTGTCTCTCTGCACCTGTACTCAGAGAGGTCCAGTTTCCTTGCCAGGTCACACAGCACAGCAATTCCTGAAATGCTGTGGGTGGGGGAAGAGGCCTGGCCTGGGGGTGGGACAGCAGAAGAGTTGTCCCCAGCATCTGTGTCCTTACTTAGGGAAAGCAGGACACCATTTCCCTTCCTCCTTCCCAGCGGTCTCTGAGGGCCCCTCCGTATGGAGGTAGGTCCACAGTGGGAGGAAGGAGACACGAGGTTGCGCCTGGACCAAGTTACCTCCCTCAGCTGTGTGTAGGCTGTAAGGCTAGGTGGTGTGAAGCTGGTGGTGAGACCCCGGGGTCCCCGAGCCTTGGTTTTGTCACAGTGCCTGCTGAGACAAACAATGTAGAAGCTGGATGAAGCCCAGAGCCAGGCTCCTGGCACCGGGGGCCCTCGGTAAAGATGCACAATTGTAATTATCAATCACGAGGGCTCAGGGTGTAAAGCACTTGGCTGCCAGTGCGTCGTGAAGGCAGGTTCTGAAGGATCAAAAGTACCAGGTTTGCCAAAAACAGGACGATCAAAGTAAGAGGAGACACACACCCCACTTCCGTGTGAGGCACACTTGTACATGCTCACCAGTCCTAACTCCTCATAGACACTAGGCATGTTGGTGACATGCATGGCAGTTCTCAGCATTGGGAGGAAGCTGGGGGGGGGGTGGCGAGGCGAGCTGGCCAGCTCTGCAGGCACTGCCCTTCCCCAGGTGGGCACCCGGAGAAGGGGGCACATGAGAGCGCAGCCAGGCACCACCATAGCTGGCTGGGGACCCAGACCACCCTTGCCCTGCTCTGGGTGCAGACCCCCTGGCAGGACTCCAGGCCCATCAGCAGCAGGACGTCCTCCAGGAGGGGACCTTCTGGGGCCCGAGTCCCTGGAGTAGGAGCCCCCATTCACTAACCCCCAAGTCCATGCCAGGCACCTACCTGGTGCCGTTCGAATCTCACCCTCACCTCCTGTGGGGTGGGGGTAGGGGGTCGTGGGCACCGAGGCTCAGAGGGGGGAGGCCCTGGCTCAAGGTCACAGAGCAGGGAGGCAGCAGAGCAGAGTAGGATTTGAATTGGGCCCTGGTTGGCTATACAGCGCAGGGTCCTCCTGTGCAAGGGAGCCCTCCCTGACACTCCCGGGGGCCAGGAGAGCAGGCCTTGACCCGGGGCGGGGGCGGGGGTGGGAGGGCACAGGACACACACACACACACACACACACACACACACACACACTGCTTAACCAAATGCGGGAGGGGTCTGACCTAGGGACTGCCTAATGACGGGGGCCTGAGGGAGGGGAGGCACACTCAGGGGTCCAGCCCACGGCCCGCTTGGCCAGCGAAGGCTCTCAGCGGTGGGGGAAGGGCCCGACCAAGGGAGGGGCTCCTGGGTGAGGGGCTTGGCTCAGCCGAGGGGCAGGAGGCTGAGCGGGTGCTCCGTGGGAAGACGGGCCCAGGGCCCGCCTGGCCCCTCACGGAGGGGGCTCTGACCGAGCAGGCCCGACCCACCCAGAGAGGGGGATGCGGCGGGCCTGGGGGAGGGGCTGGCTTGGCAGAGGGGCGCGCGGCAAGTACCTCGGGGGCGGGAGGGAGCCCAGGGGGAGCTGTCCAAGGTGGGCGCCCCGAGGGCGGCGCGGCCGGGGCTCCACGGACAGGGGAGGGGGTCCGGGCGGTGGCGGGGGGCCGCCGGGAGCAGGAGGGCCCGGCCCCGCGGCCGCAAGAGTGGGGCTCGGACAAAGGAGGGGCGCGCGGGGAGAGGGCCCCGCGGGCCTCGCGGGTGGGGTGCGGCGGG
>NC_048221.1:1785897-1797520 GCF_002007445.2 Ailuropoda melanoleuca
TTAGTCCTGCTTTCAGGGCTTGGAAGTCCCCATTTCTCCCTGATCCAGCCCCTCCACTTCACCCACAGGCCTCTCCCACCTAGGCGGTCCCACCTGCCTCCTTCCTAGTCTCCCAGAATCACCTCTCCAGCCCTCCTTCCCCCATGGGCATCCAGTGCCCAGCCTCCAACATGGGCCTCCCAAACCCTAATGCTGCCTGTGGCTCCCTTTGCCTCCAGGTCAAATCCCGCTTCTCATCTGAGTCTCCTGCTGGTCCCTGTGGGCTGCTTGGAACTATTCCCTGGGCGCATGTCCCTCCTGCTCTGTCCTGTTGTTGGCCCCGTGGGGGCATCTCAGAGGATGATCTGGCCCCAGCCCCTCATCTTGGGGTGCCCTCAACCAGAGATGGAGACTGCTCAATCGACAGACAGAGAATAACTTCTGGTTTGGGTTGCCATGTCCCAGCCAAGCGCCCCTTTGAGCCTGTGTCCCCATCTGTGAATGAGGATCACTGCTGTCTCACCTTTCGGGGGTGCAGGGAGCAATCAGGATGACGTTCATCTTCGAGGGGCTGCCAGGCACATAGGCGCCCTGAGGCGACAGCCCCTCTCCCTCCCATTCCAATGGCCTGCCTGCCTTGGTCTCCTGAGTGGCCAGCCTGCACTTGGGCCGGGCCTCCAGCCTCTGGCCAGCTCTCTAGCCCCTCCAGGCGCCTGCCCAGGCCAGGCTGACTCATGCGTGGGAGCGTGGGCACAGGCGGCAGCTCCGCTCTGCGGCTGCTATTTATAGCTCCCAGGCCAGGCTCTTGGCCTTGTGCGCCCGGGGAGGACAGGCCTGAGTCCCCTCTGTGCTCTCCCCAGGGCATGGGGGCCCAAACCCCCATTGGAGCACCCCAAACTAGGATAGCAGTGACCCTTGCCTATAGCTGCCTGGGAGAGCCCTGGCTTATGTGAGCAGGGCTGGGAAGAAGCTGGCTGGGGCTGGAACTCGGGTCCATTGGGCTCTGAAGCCACAGCCCAGCCTTCTTGCTGTCCCTGGCTGGTTGTCCCTGTCGTGCAGATATCCTGGGGGACAACTGTTCACCCGCAAAGTCCCAACTCCTCACCTGGCCTGGCCGCCCATGGGACTTCTCCCTGCCTCAAAGCTCTGGGACAGGGGGGCCACACCGGCCTTGCTTATCGCCACCCCACCCAGGGCAGTGCTGCAGGGGGAGGAAGGCGGCTGGGTTGCATTCTCTGCTCTCTCTCTGTGCTCCCAGGATTAATGCAATTATGCGGGCAGAGCAGAGGCCGAGGGTCGTGGTCTCTAGCAGATGCAGTTTGGTTTTTTGTTTGTTTTTAAGTTTGGCGTCAAGATTCGAAAATAAGAAAATCATTTGTCAAAATCTGGTTTGCCTTGGAAAATGAATAGGCTGGCCCTCCCAAGCCTGAATTCTGCCGGTCAGCCTCTCCAGGAACAGGACCCCAGACCCGGGTGAAAGACGCCGGTTCTTCGAAGCCATCTGCTTCGAAGAAGGCAGCCTGGGGTTCCTCCCAAAATACAAGGTGCTGCTCTAATCCTCTCGAGGAGAGGTGGGACTGAAGTCTTCGCCAGGGGCAGGATAAAGCCCTACGATGCCTGGGTGTTTTTACAGACCGCCAGGGCAGCTGTGGGCAGTCAGGAAGACAAAGGAGCACGACTCGCAGAAAGACTCAGCCTTTGCACGGACTGTCCCCCTCCCCCGCACAGCCCCACTGGAAAAGCTCTTTGCCCATCTTCCTGGGACTCCAGTGTGGCCCCCAGGGATGTCCTCCCTGACCACGTTGCTAAAATCATGTGCATTTTCCTTGTCTCTCTCCCTTCGCTTTGCTTTTTCTGTCTTCAGAGAATTTGTTGGCTCGCTGATGCTGCATTTCACATTGATACGTCATCTGTCTCTGTCACCAGGCGAGCTCCATGCATCCCAGGGCAGTGGACCTCACCCTTGGGTGACTCTGGGGTATTTGTCGGGAGATATTCATGGCGGCCATGACTGGGGTGCTCCTGGCATCACATGGGGGGGGCCAGGGATGCTGCTCACCCCCCCCCACACACACACAGGGCCCAGGACAGTCTGGTCTCAGCAGTGCTGGGAGAGAGACCCAGAGTTGGGCATGGATCTCAAACATGTCCCCAGACCGGCAGCATCAGCACCACTTGGGGGCCAGGTGGCAATGTGGACCCTGAAGCCCCGCCCCCAGCCAGAATGCGGCTCTCCAGTGCCGGGGTGGAGCTTGTCAGCCTGAGTGGCTGGGCCTGGACGCGCTCAGAGGGAGGCCCAGCTGGTCCCTGGAGGGGGAGGCCTGCCACCGCGGGGGCTGTTTACTTTGGGCTAAATGTAGTACCCTGGCCATGTCTCCCCTGCTCCGAGGAAGCGGGGGCTCTGAACCGCTCACCCATCCAGCCGGTTCTCTCGAGCCAGGATGGGCACACACCAATCGTTTCAGCCCTCTGCTGGAGTACCGCGGTCAGCCAGGCCGGCTGTTCCTGCCCTAGGAGCCACAGAGACCTTCAGGGTGGCAGGGGCACGGAGGGGATTCTCCCTGCTTCAGCCCAATCTGGCTTTAACACCGCGACAGCCCAGAGAAGAGTTCTAGCCTCTTCAGGGAACAATGCCCATAGCCCTGCAGCGGCCCCCTCCGCGCCTGCAGGAGGCTCCGGGAAGGTCAGATGGGCCGACCACTGGCTTTGCCCCGAAGCAGGCAGGCAGTCAGGGTGGGCATAGCCTGGGGCAGGTGGGATACGTGCCTCTCTTCCTGGCAGGGCCAGAGCCAGTGGCCAGAGCAGGTCTGATGCACCGTGGGCTGGGAGACACCAGCCCATCCACTGCCTGCCTCTGGGGGCTGGAAAGATGCAGACAGGCGGGGAATGGGTGCACCGCCTCCCTGCCCCACGCTAATAACTTCTGCACCGGAGACACAAACAGCCTACAACAGAAGCCCCGACACACTGTTATTAAGGTTGATTCAATCCACGAGGCCGTGGTGCCGCCTTGTAATTTCCCCCTCTTTGTCTCCAGATCAAGGAGGGGAATGTGGTTGACTCCATGCAACCATGGCCTGTGCCCCGAGCCTCCCCGCGGAGAAGACCTCGGAGGGCTGAGGCCTGGGCCAGGGACCTCCTCGTGGAGGAAAATGCTCCGGTGGCCTTGGCTGACGACTGGAGACCAGTCCCAGGGTAACTCTCCTCCTGGCAGAGCTCTCGATGTTGCCCCCAGCCCAGGGCACCCCCCTCATCCTGCCCGCCCAGACCCCTCCTGCCACGGGCCAAGAGAAGCCTAGGCCGAGCAGGTTGCCGGAGGTGGCCTTGACCCAGCCACGTCCATACGGACAGAGTTGGTGCTCGGTGTTCTGTGTGGAGGGTTTGGTCTGGTCAGACAGCAGTGTGTGCTCTTCGGACACACTCACATCCCAGCTAAGGCCCTTGCCGTGTGCCGGACTGTCTGTCAGCAGGCGTCCGCCCCCTTCTCCTCTCTTTCCAACACGCACACGGGATCTCAGAGTGAACTGGCCTCTGCATGGAACCCACTGTCACTTCCTGTGAATTAGAGCAGTGACTCCCTCTCTGTGCCGAGGACAGTCGGCCTGCCGGGTCGTTCTCTGCAGGCTGTCCCAGGTACCGTGGGGGCTGAGCTGCATCCCTGGCCCCACCCACCTGATGCCAGAACCCCCCAAGTGTGACCACCACAGATGTCCTCAGATACCGCCTGGTCTGCCCTGGGGGATCCCCCCACTGAGAACCACGGAGTGAGCAGAAGACCCCCCAAAGGCAGGGATCTCCACTGCTGCCGGCCACGCGACATTTCGTCAATATCACAAAGTTGCACACAGATGGCCTTTTGTGGCTGATGTCCAGTTTCATGCAGGGGCTGGTCCAGGGCCAGCTGGTGATCCATCCACAGCCGTATCCACAGAAAGGCTGCCGTCACCACGTGGCAGTGCTCCTGGGTCCGAGCTGGTGGGGGATGGAGCCCCTGGGCAGGCCTCAGAAGACCCCGGTCTAGGCCGGCCTGGGCCCCGAGAGCCCAGGAAACCTCAGGAGTGAGCGCTGCTGCTCCGGACTTCTGCTGGAGGGCAAAAACAGCCACTCTTACCTCAGTGCAGAGATGGTCTGATCGTTACCTGACACGGGGAAAGCTGACCAAAACCAAGACATTGGCACCCCACAGCTGGCCAACCATGGCAGCTTCTGGAAGCAGGTCCCAGGGCTGACCCTTGCTCCACTGACCAAAGACAGGAGGGGTGGCCAGAAGTGGCCTTGGGGGGCTGCTGCGGCAGGCTGTGTCTCCTACAATACAGCCCCTCAAAACTCTCGGGGCCTGGAAGCAGCTTGCCGGGGCTGGCGGGATCCTAGGGAGAGCAGGTCAGCTGGCAGTGGCCATGGCCCAGCAGATGGAGCGAATCTGAGGACGTTGGGGCCTCAGGTGGTGATGTCTGACTGAGGGGGGTCTTTCCATGGCCCAAAGCTCCTTGCTGGTGTGGTGGTGCCCTTCCTGGGCCCACTGGTTGGGAGGTGGGCTCAGAGCGAGGGCGACATGGCCGTGGAGACATCAGTGGGGGTAGGGAGGGGCCGTCAGGCTGTGGTGTCCCCAGGGCCACCCCAGGGAGCTGATGGCTCGTAGGAGGGTAGGGACCCTGCAGTATGTGTGCTTTTGGCAGCTACAGGGAGTATGGAGCTGGGGTCCCCGGAGCAGACAACCCCAGCCCAGATGAAGGCAGGCTGCAGAACTTGGTGGCTCCGCAGTGACCTGCCCACTCGGGGAAAAGGCGAAGTGGGTGGAGACTTCCAGCTCCTGGGTGAAGTGGGAGCGGACCAAGGCTAACAACATTGCCTTTAGGACACAATGGAAAGGATGATGTCCCCACACCCGTGGCAGTCACTTTCCCAGCACGGGACAGGGTCAGGCCATGTGGGGTTTGGAGATGGGTCCCCAAGAAAAGTCAGACAGCAGTTTCTCGCAGCAGGCCTGACCGTTCTGCAGTGACAGGGTAGGGGCAGGCAGAGCAGAAGTTGGGGCTCTTGGGGTGGTGGCAAACGTTGTCGCCTTGTGCTGGGAGCTGAGCGGCGACAGCAGGCCAGCCCCCGACGTGCCCATGTGGCTGGAGTCGGGGACCAGAGCCCCACCAAGCCCAGGGCCCCAGGGCAGAAGGGGCTTGTGTTCGGGAGGCCCTGCAGGCCAGAAGGGAGGCAGAGGAAGGGAATCAGGTGCTGGAAAGACGCACACCTAGCCCCCGTGCCTGCTGCCGTGTGGCCGAGGGAGCCGGAGAGTGTCTGCGACAGAGCTCAAGCGGCTGAGGCTGCGGGCCCAGCCCAGGCCACCGGCCAGCACTCCCTCCCGCAGCACCTGTGACAGCAAAACCCCCCAGGAAAGGCTTCGGGCCCGGGCTCCCATCCCTGGAGGCCCGCACCGGGGTTGCTGAGACAACAGATGAGTTGAACAGAACGTTGCCAGGGAGCCGGTGCCCAGGGCTTTGGCAGCCCCGCACACGCCCCGCGCTCCCGCACCCGAGGCAGCGTCCGGCTTCATTTGTGTGTCTGTGCGAGGGGTGGGGGGGATCACGGCGCCCCTGCCCCACTGCCCAGAGCCGTGGGCTGAGAACCAGTGGCCAAGCTGGCCCCACCCTGCCTGCGCACTCTTGGATCCACCGAGAGTGTGGGGGGGGGGGCACACCAGAAGGCAGGGAAGAAGAGGGAGGTCCTTAGGTGCCTGGGACCCTGCCCGTCCCCCTGGAGACACTGCCTGCGGCGGCAGGAGTTAGAGCTGCCCCGTGTCACCGCAGCATGGACGCGCCAGACAACAGCTGGGAGCAGAGGACAGATGTCTCAAGCCTCCAGATGGGCTTGGATGGGCTCAGTGGCTCGGAGAAGCCACGTTCCTGTCCTGCCCACAGGTGGGAGCTTGTGGGGGAGGGCAGGGTCCCAGCCCAAGCCCATCAGGCTGCACGGCCCCGCCTCCTGTATGAGTCATCAGATCTCAACGCCCGCCAGAGGATGACATGGCCACACGGCTTTGGTAAAGAATTTTAAGAGAAGTATTTTTAAAAGTGGTCGCTGTGCCCCAGGCTCAGGGTGTCGGATCTGGGGCGCGGCCCCTCTGTGCACAGGTGGCAGCCCGGGGCCTGAGCTCCCCCGCTTGGGGGGAGGGGGAGTGGGAGACCGACTGTGTCCGGCGGGCGGGGGATGGGCAGTTCACCACTTGAGGAAGACCATGCCGGCCAAGACGGCATAACCCAGCACCAGAAAGAGGACTTTGAGCAGACGGTCGCTCTTTTCCTCCAGCTCCTTCGCTAGGATCTCGAAGAAGGTGACAAAGAGGAATGTGCCGCCCGCCAGGCCCTGCAACAGCACTGAGGCCACGCTGCTGGGCACACCCTGGGCACTCTCGATGCCCAGGCCGATGCCGATGCCCAGGGGGATCATGGCGCTGACAGTGATGGCCAGCTTGGCCGCGTCCCTCAGGGCCATGGCGCTCCTGGCCATGCTGATGCCCAGGGCCACGGCCACCAGCATCTCGTGGATGGCCACCCCCACGAACAGGCTCACCACCTTCTCTCCGTCCTCCTGCAGGCCCAGGGCCAGGCCCTCGAAGACGGAGTGCGCCGACAGGGCGCACACCAGGCCGAGGAGCCGCAGCGGGCGGGAGTGCGACAGCTCCTGGACGCTCAGCCCGTGTGCGTGGGGGTGGGGCTCCGCGTAGAGCGTGTGGCCCCGCGCCCCCCCCATGAAGGGGCTCTCATACTCCGAGTCACTGCCGGCGTCCGAGCCAGCGTTGAAGGTCTCCAGGTCGATGAACGATGGCTTCTCCTTGCGGAAGGTCAAGATGAGCTGCTCCAGGAAGACAGTCATGAAGAAGCCCAGCATCACGATGGTCTCGGCCAGTGGGTAGTCGGTGCTGATGTGCCCGAGACTCAGAACTTTCTGGAGCTGGAGCAGAAGATGCGCAAGAGAGGAGGGGAGGGAGAGAGGGGCTCAGGGCGGGTGGCCTGGACTCCCACCACCAGCGCGGCAGGGTTCGGGAGGTTTCACTGTTCAATTAGCAAAGCAGAGAAACACCCACTTCACACAAAAAGCTAAGAAAGGGGGAAGGTGGGCTCATCCTTGCTGGATTTGGGGGAAAAAAACCAAAAACCCTATTACAAAGGGTACTGTGAGGCTTTACGTTATATCCACTAAATCAGCCAAATAATACTAATTACGCTGTCGCGGGCAGAACTGTGGTCCCTAAAGATATGTCCACTTGGAACCTCAGAACGTGACCTTATTTGGAAGAAGGATCTTTGCAGATATAATTAAGGTGCGATGGGCTGAATTGTGTCCCCCACCAAAACTTCACATATTCAAGTCTCTGAAATTCCAAAACTAACCCTCCTTAGAGAAAGGTCTTTAAAGAGGTGATTCGGTTAAAATGAGGCTGTTAGGGTGGGCCCTGCCCCACCAGGACCGGAGTCCTCACAGGAACCACCTCGTGAAGAGGCGGCAAGGAGAGAGGCCTCAGAGGGACCCAGGCCTGCCAGCACCTTCCTCCTGGACCTCTGGCCTCCACAGGGACAGACGACAAGCGTCTGAGGTATTTTGCTACGGCAGCCCCGGGAAGATCCTACATAAGGTAAGGGTGTGGAGACGAGGCAGACCGTCCTGACTTAGGGTGGCATCTTCATCCGGTAACGGTGTCCTTATGAGACACAACAGGAGGGGACACAGAGAGACACACAGGGAGATGGGCAGGTGACCACGGAGGCAGAGACCGGGGTGATGTACCTACAAGTCAAGGAACACCAAGGATTGCCAAGAACCGTCCAGAAGCAGGGAAATGGCACAGGGCAGACTCCCCATCACTGAGCCGCCGACCAGCCTCTGCAGCCCTGAGGCCTGTGCGGGGCCTGCGTCCAAAGGTCTCCCCAGGTGAATATGCTAGAAACGCGTGAGACTCTCACATCTCCCCCCACCCGAGCGGATCCTGCGAGCCAGAGCCGTCCAGTAGCGCTTTCCGATGACGGAAACGCTTTGTATATGTGCTGTCTGACACGGAAGCCACCAGCCACACGTGGCCCATGAGGACCTTAAACACGGCGGGTGTGGCCGAGGACTGGCATGTTCACTCGCGTTTCAGTTACTCCACTGCAACGTGACTAGGCAGGAAGGTGAGGGGCTGCCGCTCGGTACAGAGCAGAGCTGCACGCTGCCCGGCAAGGTGGGGGGTGGGCTCCCCAGAATGCGTACACAGACCAAACTTGTCCAGCGCGGGGGCTGTCTGCGCCTCTCCTCCTCCAGCTTTCCTCGTGGCTGCTCGATGCTCATGCTTTGGGTCCCGTGTACCTGTAATTCCCCAGTGCTCTGCCTGAGCCGGGGGCCCCAACACTGTGCTCACAGCACCCCGTCACGAGAGCCTGGGAACGAACACACACACACACACACACACGCCCCGGGGCTAGCCCGCCCCTCCAGGGCACACTGGCAACGTCTGAAGACATGGTTGGCGTGACTTGGGGGGGTAGTGCCAATGTTGGGGCCGGGTCATTCTCAGTGGGGGGCCGTCCTAGGCACCAGAGAGAGGTGGGGGAGTGGTTCAACAGCATCCCCGGCCCCACCCACCCAATGCCAGGAGCATTCCCAGTCCTGACGACCACAGATGTTCCCAGACATCGTCTGGTGTCCCTGGGGCCAGGACTGGCCCAGGTGAGACCCCCTGACCCAGTGACCTGCCCTCATTCAGTGTCCCCAGGGCACAGAGTCGCCCCCGCATGGGAACCCCTGTTGCAGAAGGCTGTGTTTTGCAGATAGGCCATTTCATTCATTTGCTAAGCATCTCCAGGAGGCCTGCATGTGCTCCGCCTGGAGAAACCCCAGCATGGGAAACACTAACTCCCCCCAGAGGAACAAACTCAGATCAGATCATCAGATCAGGAGAGACAAGGCAGACACTCAAAGGCCACAGCTTTTGGTGCTGCTGTCTGCGAGGTGAGCAAGCCAGCGGCTGCCGGCTGAGCCCGGCCGGGGGCTGGGGGAGGGACGACCTGCCAAGGCTCGGGGGTGGGCAGGGGCGCAGCACGGAGTGGTCTGGGGAGGACCATCAGAGGGCCATAGGCACCAAAGGCGGACGGGGAGGAGCAAGGCCTTCACAGCCGCCCCAGCCTGAGGCAGGAGTGTGATGAGGGGTGACAGCATGAGAACGTGTAAAATGGGGGGTGCAGACGGCCTGAGAGAGGACACTGGGATTTTACCCCCAGGGATGCCCCGCTTCCACGCCGTGTAATGAAGGAACACAAGGTGGGCAGCGGGAAACAACAGAAACGTGTCAGAAATCCAGGCACTGGCTGTGACTTGATGATGAAGCAAGTGCCTGTGTTGGGGGGGCCCACGTGGAAGGGAGTGAGGGCAGCCCTCAGCCAGGGAGAAACAAGGCCCTCCGTCTGACAACTGGGAAGGAACTGAACTTGCTCACCACCACACGAGCTTAGAAAGCAAGCCGTCCCGTCAAACCCTGAGATGAGACCACAGCCCATGGAGACCTGGAATGCTGCCTGTCGAGCGCCTGGAGCAGAGGACCCAGCCAAGCGGTGTCCAGCCTCCTGACCCACAGAAGCCGTGACATAATAAACACACGCTGTGTTAAGACGCTAAGTGTCAGCATCTGTTAAGCAGCAGCAGCTCCCTGAGACAGGTGCTGAGGAGAGGCCCAAACCGCCGGCTGCAGGACATCGTGTATGTGACACAGCCGGGCGGTCTGCTCGGGGAACAATGGACCAGCTCACCAGCTGGGAACCCCAGGCCTAGTTCAAGCCCTTGTCTACCAGGTAAGGCCCAGAGAAGAGAAGCAACCAAGTCATGGTCACACAGCAAATTCATTTCCTGTCACTCCTATAGGGTCACGGCTACACCAAGCTTGGTGGCATTGGCCATAAGGTGCCACGGGCTGTGGCGAGCACCAGGGAGCCCTTACCTTCTCCCTCACGGCCGGCAGGAGAGCGTTGAAGCACGTGGCCAGAAAGACCCCACCTCCAAAGGTGTTGCACAGTGAGAGGATCTTTTTGGAGCGATGGGCCTTCTCAAAATCCGTCTCGATGATCTTCACGGGAAGCAGGGAGCCAAGCAGCATGAAGAAGAACACGCCCACCATACAAAGGATTTTGGCCACCAACAGCTTCATCATGGTGGCGGCCCGGGCTGTTCTGGTCACTGCAGGGCCAAACCATGTGCGGGCGCACACTCGGGTCCCACGGCGTGCTACCGGGCCCAATCACGTAGCCGGGGGCTCATGCCTCCGTCCAGCCACTGTGAACGCCAGGGGCAACCACGTCAGCTGCTGGGATGATCTGAGCGGCTCTAGTGACCAAGCCCATCACCCCCGTACCTCACTCTATTCCGGGCCTGGCTCCTATCACTGCCTCCTGCAGAAAATTCGCCACAGCTGTGCTATCCGATGCGGCAGTCACGAGCCATGCGTGTCTGTTTATATTAATTATAATTACATAAAATGCCAGATTCAGCTCCCTGGTCACACTGACCATATTTCAAGTGCTCAGCAGCCACACAGGCATAGTAGCGGCCGTGCTGGACGGCATGGACAAGACTCCTTCCAGTGCTGCACACTGCGCTACTGGGTGGTGCTGCTCCACTAGCTGCCCGCCACCCTTCCAGGAAACGGAGCACCACGCCCTGTACCGAAGGCTCTGTGCCATCAGCCTCTGCTTCACCTCACCCCACATGGGCCTTCGTGGTCCTTGAGTACGCCCAGCCCGCTCCTGCCCCAGGGCCTTTGCACGGGTTGTTCTTGTTCTGGAATACATCTTTCCCCCAACCTCCTCATCAGGTCTTGTCTTTTAGGGTCACTGCCTCCAGGATCCCTTGGAAGGGCCTCCCCCGGCTGACCTCTGCCCTAAACTGTATGCCTTGTAGCCACCACGAGGCCTGGTGCAGAACAGAGGCTCAGTAACCACTGCAAACCAACAGGTGAGCTGAAGCATGCAGACCTCAATGAGCCCAAGCGGAGCAGATTTTACCCTGGAAACCCCACCGTTAGTAGGAGGGCCCTTGGCTGCTCCTCTGTCCTGTGCTTCCCCCCTACCCTCCCAGTTCTCACTGCCCACGCCCCACTTCAGTGAGGCCTTCAGGTTTCCCGCAGATGCCACCAGCTGGAGGGGCCTCTCCCGCCCCCGTCCCTGGCATTAAGTTCTGGCATCATTTGTGCTACGGGAAATCACATAACTTCGAGTCCCTGAATGCGCTCACTTGCCGGGGGCTGCGAGCTCCGCGGGGGCTGGGAAGTCTGTCTTGCTCAAGCCGGATCCCCCCGCACCAGCCGGTGCACAGCCAGGTACACAGCAGGCACCCGGTAAACACCTGCCGGGTGTCCCGGTGCCCGGTCTGTGCAGTGGGGGCAGGGGGTGGCCTGTACGCTCTCAGCACGGGGGCCGATGGGCTGCGACGAGGAGGCCAGGGCTCGTTCATTCATTCCTCCACCAGACGCTTACTGTGTGCACACTCTTGTGTGCACCGCGCTGCACCGGGCGCCCCGAGGAGGGCGAGGCCGAGCGGGCCCCACCCGAGAGGGAGCACTCGCGCTCGGCTTGAGTCGGCAGCAAATGAGCACAGATCTCGCCGCTACGGGGGAACCAGCGGCGGCCCC
>NC_048221.1:1797769-1857108 GCF_002007445.2 Ailuropoda melanoleuca
CGCCCGCCCGCCGGCGCCCCCCGCCGCTCAATCGCCGCGCGGTCGCGACCCCACGGCAGCGGTCCTGTCCAGCCCCGGCTCCGCGCGCGGCTGCCCACGCCCCGCCCACGCCCCTGACCATTGGCTACCCTGAACGCCTCGGACAGAGCGCGCCGTGCCATTGGCTGCTGAGGATGCCACTCATCCTGCGACCCACCTCTCCCACCGGCACGGGAGAGTAGTTTCCTCTTGGTGAGCGGTAGGTACAGCCAGCAGGTGGCTCCGGCAGGAAACTCCAACCTTAGAGAAATGGTTCCGGCAGGACTTGGCTTCCAGAGCTGTCCAGGGGCGCCTGGTGCTGAATGCCACTCGTATGGAGGCTTGGCCAGCGACGGGAAACCATTTCCTGAGGGAGACTGTCCCTCCCCGAGAGTCCACGACGCCGATGCCCTTCCCGTCAGCTTAAAACGCAGATTCATCAGCTCAACATCTCTGAATACTATGTGTCAGGGCCTTTTCTAGAAGAACATCTGTGAGCAAAATAAAGATCAGCCTTCCCGCCCTCTTGCAGCCTACATTCTAGGACAAGATACAAATAATCGCTATACATAATAAGTGATGGAATTATGTCAGAAGTGCTCTGGGATAACAGAACCCACAAGGGGCTATCAAAAGTGCTGGGTATGGGTTGCTATTTTAAGTAAGATGCTCAGATAGGCCTCCTAGAGAAAGAGACATTTGAGCAAAGATGAACGTGGAGAAGTCGGTCCAGTGGATGCATAGAGGCAAACCGTTTCACACGTAAGGGACTGAGAGTATGGAGGCCCCAAGGCAGGCGTGTACAAGAACGTCCGTGTGGCCAAAGAACAGTGACCTGGGGAAGTGTATTTGGAGATAAGAGGAGGTAGGTCACAAAAGGCTTTGGAGGGAAATAGGGAGAAATTGCAGAGTTTAGATCAGAGATATGACCGATCCAATGTATTTTAACACAATCATTGGGTTATTGTATCAAAGCTGCCAATCGGTCAAGTCAGATGAAGACTGAAAATTGTGGATTTTTTTTGACAGAGAGAAGGTAACATTAAAAAAAAATCTTGTTCCATGCCCTATAAAAGCAACCAGAGTTATGAGGAAGACTGCATTCATTTGTTAACTAAAACCTTATTGTCAGCCTACGAAGGGCCAGGCGTGGAGAGAGCTGCTAAGAATAAAGTAGGGATGATACAATGTGGATGGACTGAGGACACTGGGCTCAGCGAGAGCAGCCAGACCCAGAAGGACACATCCCACAGGACCCCACTCCCAGGAGGTCCCCAGAGGAGTCCCGTCCACACAGACAGAGAGGAGCCGGTGGGAGCCAGGCCTGGGGCAGGGGGTGGGGAGTCTGTGCTTCCTGGGGACAGAGTCTCCATGTGGGGAGATGGAATGTTCTGGAGATGGGGGGTGGGGGTGTTTGCACAAGAGTGTGAGTGTGCTTCATGCCGCTGAGCTGTGCACTTAAAGTTGTTAAAATGGTAAATTTAACTTTGTGTATATCTCACCACAATTTGAACATTCTTTAAATTAATGGAGTAAAAAACAAACTCCATGTCCTCACAGTTCTTCTAATATGAGAGACAAGTATTAATGAAATAATAACATACTGCAGTAGGCAGAGTTCTAAGATGGTCCCACATGGTCCCCATATCCTAGTATTCATGCCTTTGTGTAATTCCCTCTCCTTGAGGGTGGGCTGCCCCTGATGACTTGATTCTAACAAATAGAATACGGCAAAGTGTTGGGATGTTATTTCCCGGATTAGGTGACACAAGACTGACTTCTGTCTTCCTAGCACAACTTCTGCCTGCCTTGAGGAAGGAAGCTGAGATGTTGGAGAGGCCCATACTGCAAGGAACTGAGGATGACCTCCAGCCAATAGTCAGCAAGAGACTAAGGCCTTCGGTGCAAGAGCCTATGAGGAGCTGAATCCTGCCAATGACAACATGAGTGGTCTTGGAAGGGGGTCCTGTCCCAGGCCTGCCTTCAGATGACTGCTGCCCAGTGGGCACCTTGATTGTACACTTTGAGAGACCCTGAGCCGAGGACCCAGACTGTGTGAAACTCTATGAAGACAAGAGAGTTCTGTGTGCAAATTAACCAAGGAAACCGGTGAGCAGTAGGGGCAGCAGAGCGTAGCTAATGTAACGGTAGAAAAGAGCCGCCATGTTGGAGGACCTGCAAGCCTGGGCTTGCTGAATGTTAGTAAGCAACAGGGAGGGGAGAGATTAGGGACAGTCCCACAGACCACGTTAAGGAGTTTGAGTTTTACCACGAATGCAGCGCAATTCACCGAAGGCTGTTAAGCAGGTGAGGCTTGTGATCCAATTTATCTCTGAAGGTGATTCTAACATCTGTGTTAAGACTGAATTGTGGGGAAGCAGGAGACCGGTTAAGAGTCATTTGGGCAAGGACTGGCACTTGTTTAGATAAGGGCGCTGGCAGGGGAGAGGGAGCAGCAAGGACGGAGGGTGAGTTGACAGGACGCGGGACTGGTTTGTCTGGGTGGGTTGCAGGGGTAGGAGGTCTCTGGGTGACTTCTAGTTCTCTGGTTTGAGCAGTTAGATGGATGCTGGCGTTGTTCACTCAAATAGGAAAGACTGGAGGAGGCACATATGTGGGAGGGGCGGGAAGACTGAGCTGGGCTTTGCAGAGGTGCAGTACGAGATGTCAATGAGGTCTTCGCACTTCATGCCGACTTCTGCCCTTCCTCATTGCAGGCAGACAATATGGGGTGGCTGTTCATTACTATTAGGTAATTTATTATTGTATCGTCTCTCCCTGGTTTCCATAATTCACAACGACAACAAAAGATTGCTTATAATCAGTGCACACCAGGTAAATGCCTGCAGGGTGACGCCTTCCTATAGAAGGATTCATGATGCGCAGTATTTGTTCATAGTTATTTAGAGAATGAGGCTGGCCGGAGAAGGGCGTAGTTTTGAAAGTTTCCTAGGCGCCAGGACTTGGGTGTGAGCAAATATCTTCAGGGTACTCTAGGAGAAGACTGATACATCTGACTGCATAGCCTACTTCAAAGATCTCTTCTAGTGTCAGACACTGTGAATGAGCTTAAGAAACGAGATGACAGAGTGCTTGATGGAGAACAAAATCCTAGAATAAAAACGGGAAGGGAGATGAGCAGACGATTCGCAGGAGGACAAATACAAGAGGGGAACAAACATTACGGAAATAGGAAGTAAAGCCATTTTAACAGCTTTATTGAAGGATAATTGACATACAAGGAATGGCACACATTTAAAGTATGCAACTTGGTGAGTTTTGATGTATGTGTAATATACCCGTGAAACCACCCTCACAGCCCACAGTGACCACGACCCGCACCCCTGCGTTCCCTCCTGCCCCTTCCCGCCTCACTCCCCAGTATCTAGCATTCTGCACAGTGGTTCATGTGGGTAGTTTCTGGTGTTGGTCTTGTTTAGGGCACTGCTCCGAACACGCCTCTACGTGCCTCTGGGTGGCCATTCACACGTGTTGCTGTTGGGCGTACGTCCACAGCTGGTAATTGTACATCGGGGGGGATGCAAACACTTGGTTTTAGGACTTAACACAGCCGACTTTTCCCCTTCGGTGCTTAAGAAGGGTTAACACGGCAGCCAGAGACTGCCGTCCTGGGAAAGGCTGGCTTGCAAGACAGGCCCTCAGTGGCATCTGGGGACCAGACTCCAGGGGCTTCTGCCCTCCTCACTGCTGGGGGGCTCGGGTCCCTGAACCGTCTGTGCAGACATGGGGTTCGCGCTGAGCACCTGCTCCCCTCCCGGAGTCGGGGTCCTGGCCTGACCCGGACAGAGGGGCCCACGAGACCGACCCCTGCAGAGAACCTGGCGCTGGGTCTCTGCCAGCCGCCTGGACACACCTCACACACACGGTCCCGTCTCATTTGGGGAACTAAGTGCATCCTGTGGGGCACCCCGGGAGAGGACTCTGGAAGCTCATGCCTGGCATCCCCGCCCCCACCCCCACACCGCTGTCCTGAGCTCACGTTGCTTCCTATCCTCTCTCTGTATAAACCACGGTCTTGGGGATGACCGTCTGCTGAGCCCAGGGGTCCTCCCGGCACATCCCGCACCTGGGGTGCTCTTGGAGCCCCGGATGCATTCTGTAATGAACGGCACTTGCTCTGTCTGTTCCTCCTAACCACTCTGGGATATTTGCCTTACATCACGGTTTTAATAGTGTTCCTCAGATCGCTAATGAAATCGAGCCTCTTTGCATATACTTACTGGCTAACTGCATATCCTGGTTTTTTTGCAAAGGCCTGAGTGTTTTCCCCATTTAAAAAATTGGGTTCGGGCACCTGGGGGTCTGTCAGTGAAGCGTCTGCTTCATGACTCAGGGCATGATCTCAGGGTCCTGGGATCGAGTCCTGCCTCGGGCTCCCTGCTCAGCGGGGAGCCTGCTTCTCCTTCTCCCTCTGCCTGCCCCGACCTTGCTTGTGCTCTGTCAAATGAATAAATAAAATGTTTTTTTTTTTTTTTAAAAACTCTTTAACAGATTGGGTTCTATTTTTCTCATGGATTTGTAGGGGTACCTTATATTTTTGTCAAATATATATTGCAAATGGCCTCATCCACTCAGGCAGCTGGAGACCCAAGGAAGAGTTGACGATGTAGCCCAAGTCCCAAGGCCATCGAGGGGCTGAACACCCTTGAGGAGCATTTCCTCGAGGGACCTGTCTTTTCTCTGAATGCCTTCAACTGTTTAGGCGAGGCCCACCTGCATTAAGGAGGGTCAAACATTCCACTTGAAGCCGACTAATTTAAATGTTACTCTCATCTAGAAAAATACCTTCCCACACACATCTAGACTAGCGTTTGACCAAATATCTGGGTACCGTGGCCTGGCCATGCGGATACGTAAAATTAACTATCAGAGTGTTGTGTTCCCTTTAAGAAAATCTGTCTACTCCAAATCATATTCTAAATTTTCTTCTATGATTTTTATAATTTTACCTTTTTCCCCTTAGATTCCATCTTACCCATATCAAAACCAGGCACAACTAAGCCATGGCACCAAGCACTGGGGCAGCGTTCCCCTTTAAGGTGGTAATGAGCGTGGGGGCATGATGAGGCTGCGGGTGGGGGGGGGCTGTTCTTGGTCCGGCGCCAACGACAGGGGCCTGCTGCCCTTGCGGAAACCCGTCCAGCCGTTTGCTCATAACCTGCGCCCTCGCACGTATGTACTTGGGCTTGGATGTACAGTCTAAGCAGCACAGCACAGTAACGAGGGAGGGAAGCATGCCCCCCCCCCAGGCTAAATGAGCTTCCAACAGCCACACGCGGCACAGAATCAGTGGCTCTCACCCCGGAGGGGATTCGCATTCTCCGGCCCCAGGATGGTGGCCCTCTGGCAGCGCAGCGCCGAGCCCAACGTCCCGGCTACGACTCGCGATTCTGAAAGGAGGGCCAGCTCTAAAAGCACAGCCTGACCCCTAGGACCATGGCCGTTTCCAGGCTCGAGCCCGGTGGCTTCAGGGTTACATGTAGCCTTGTTCTCTCTGGTCCTGATGCCGCCGGGGACGGGGTGTCCGGGATGCCGGGGCGCCGCTGCGCCACCTGGCGGTCCCCGCGTCTCTCCTACGAAGGCCACTTTCAAATAGTCGTTTTCAAGGTGGAGGGGTGGGGGTGGAGGGGGCGTGCTGGGAAGGCCAAGGCGGGGCGGGGTTTCAGGTTACCCTGCCTGGGGCAAAGTCTCTGCTGCAGACAGGAGCCCTCCCGAGCGGGTGCTCGAGCGGGTTAGCACATCTGTCGATCTGACATGTTTCTAGGGCCTACCGGGTGCTGGCAATACTGCGGGGTGGGCGCAGTGGGGGGCTGAGCAGCATCGCTGGCCCCCATGATGCCAGGAGCCCCACTGGCTGTGACACCCCGATGTCCCCCAGACACAGCTCAGTCCGTTGGGGGCATAACTGACTGTGGGCGAGAGCCCTTGCTTTGTTCCTTCCTCGGCATCCTGGGACTTAATCCGGTGGGGGGGCGGGGCTCCAGGTCCAGCGCCTGGCGACTGCACACGGAGGGCGTGGGGACAGAGCACAGACCCCTTGATTCCATCTATGGTGCCGGCAGCTGCCCTGCCTCTCAAGGCTCAACCTACTCCTGGAAGCTTTCTCCGAGTCACGACTTATGCTAACTCTGTGTAATTGCTGTTTTTCCTTCCCCTCCACGCACCTCTGACAGGAATATTCAGAAAGATCCTATTTCTACCTTGTGTGGGATCGAGGAGTAATTACCCATGACACACGTCTCGTCAAGTCACATGGAGAAGCCGCCAGCTTCTGGGATGAGACGTTGACAGCTACGTCTTTTCTTCCCTTCTTCCCACTCTGCCAGCAGCTCCAACGGAAAGTTCTGGCTCTTTCCTGAACACTTTGGTCCGGCGGGGGGCAGAAGCTCTGCAGGGCTGCTCAGTGATGGACACACAGGATGGAAGGAGTGGGAGGATCTGGGAGACCTAAACAGCCCAGGTAGCGGTTTCTGGAACACAGGGCTCACGCCCCCGTGCCCCACAGTACAGCTGGGTGCGGCTCTCCAAACAGGTCCATCAGCATGATGCGGGCTCGTGCCAAGTGCAGAACCGACAGGGGGCTGGCTGAGCGAACTCGCAAATTCAGGAGAAAGCAGAGACTGGGCCTGCAGGGGCTGAGCCGCATCCCGACCCCCACCCACTCGACGCCAGGAGCACCCAGTCATGACAGTCACAGACGTCCCCAGAATCAGGACTGCCAGTGAGCCTGCTGAGGAGCCCCACGTGCCTGAGAGACAAGGCCGGCCTGGCTCTCACCCTCCCTGGGACAGCCCCAACCCTGGGACTCGTTTCCCCAATGAAGGGAGCAGGCGGCCCTCACACGCAGGCCGCCTGGGGCCACTTCCCTCACCTGCAGCAGGTGCAAAGGGAGGCCCTGCGGGTTCCCCCAGGGAGAGTGGAGGTGCCCTCACGGCTCTGCCCAAGAGGCCTGGAGTGCAGCATGGCCCCTGGACTGAGTGTGATGGGAAACCAAGGCGTGGGAGAGGCAAAACACAGGAGCAGCCTGGAAGTTTGCAGTTTCTGGAATCATCCGTGACCCCCGATGTGGGAACGGCTTCCAGTTGCATCATGTCAGCCGTCAACGTGACCGACACCACGAGTGTGCCCGAGGTGAGAGCTCCAGGCTGGGGGTTTCTGGAAGCTTGGGGCAAGGGGGCAGGGGTGGCGCGAGAGGTCAAGGCAGAGCGGAGCAGAGGTCGTGATGTCTATTTATTCCCCACACGTTTTCTTGTCACCATGGCTAGCATTCAAATTAAGACCCATCTCGCCAGACGTGGGTCGGACTGCGGGTGGCCGGCAGTGGCCCATCTTCCTACCAGTTACCTACAACATACACGGTACCGGGTCGACCTTGCAGACGGCCCGGACCACCAGGGAGCCCCACGTGATCCAGATGCCAACACTGGTGCCCGCAGACCTGCCCTCCCCCCCATCCTGCCCCAGTAGAGGCCGTGGGGATATCCACAGTGGCCTTGTGTCCTGGGCAGGCTGCCTGGCCACAACTGGCATGCCTGCTCTCCGGGAAGCAGCTCTGGTTGGCTGTGTGGCAATGTCAGGCCAAGGTGAGGGGCACCAGGGGCCCCGCCAGCCCCCCAGCCCTGAACAGGACAGATGAGCCTGTAAGGACCCAGACATAATGGCTGGCAGGATAGCCTGTGGGCAGAAGGGCAGGAGGCTGGACACCCAGCCGGGGGCGGGCTGAAAGGTCATGATCAGCCCCTTGCGGTCTGTCGGTCATGAGTACTGGGACAGGAGTATCAGAGATGAGACACATGTCCATCAAAATGCTCGAATGGAAGAAAAGTCCCAGTACCTGGTCCTGTGCACCCTGGGACGGTCCCGCCCCCTGCTCCCAAATGGGGTGCAAGGTCACAGAAATCGTCTTTTAGGAAAATGTGTCTGAAGAGCTCCTCACACGAAAACCCGTGGTCCGAGGGGCAGGGTGGCCACTGGCGCCCAGACCGCGGCTGGCAGTGAGCTCATCCGAGCAGAGCGCGGCCGGGAGAGGCCAAGGTTGACTCAGAAGTGGCTTCTCCCATCTCCTCTGAAAACAGACCGCGGGGGCTGCAGAAAGGGGCTCTGGGAGCCATGGGTGTCCCCGACGTGGCTTGACACAAAACTGTTTGCTTCCTGGAGAGGGGCTTGAGGACGACCCCCGCCCCGGAACAGTCTAGAAAACACTTTCACGACTGGGTTTTCAGGGGGCTGGGAAGAGATCAGTGCTGGTCTGCGTTCACGGCTTGCTGGCTCTGTTTCGAGAAGGGTCTGGGGGCCGTGGGAAACTACAAACAGGGAGGGGAGGGTGAAGGAGTAATAAAAATCCATCTTAACATGCAGGTCCAATTTCTGTTTCTTTTTCTCTCTTGGGTGGTCCAAGGGGAGAAGATGGCGAAATGCGAGACGGCTTCCAGTTGGTGGGAAGGAGCTGGTGGCACTGGGAGGGCTGGGGGGAGAAGACACGAGGGCGGCGAGTCAGGCCACGGCCCAGGCAGCCACGTTCACAGGCTGGGCGGCACCCGGGCGGCCTTAGCCCAGACGCAGAACGTCGCTGCAGGCTCTGGGGCCTAGGATACGGAAATGCTGGCGAAGGCGTTTTGCAGATAAGGTTACGACATATAACAAATGCAAAACCGATCTCAACTAGGTTTCGTTTTTTCCTTTAAGAGTGCTTTAAAAAAAAAAAGAAAGAAAAAGAAAAATGTGCCCAAATAATTAACATTCGTTGCCGCAGGTGGAGAGATCAAAGTTGTTTTCCCTGTTCCTCAGTGTTTTTGGCTTTTAAAACTTTTTAAACTATTTTTTTCAGTAATCTGTATTCCCAGCGTGGGGCTCGAACTCATGATCCCAAGATCGAGTCACACCCTCCAGGGTCTGAGCCAGCCAGGCGTCCCGTCCTTTGAAAAAAAAATTTTTTTTAAAGATTTTATTTATTTATGTGACAGAGAGATAGCCAGCGAGAGAGGGAACACAGCAGGGGGAGTGGGAGAGGAAGAAGCAGGCTCTCTCAGCGGAGGAGCCCGATGTGGGACTCGATCCCGGAACGCCGGGATCATGTACTGAGCCAAAGGCAGACGCTTAACGACTGCGCTACCCAGGCGCCCCCGGTCCTTTGAAATTTTTAACAGAAAATCACGGCCAAAGGAGAAAGGAGGACAATGAGGCCCGCGACTGCCGGGTGGGAGAGCCCCATGCCAGGAAGCACGTCTATGGGCAAAGGATGAGTCTAGGGGCCCTGCGGGTGGCCCCCAAGCCAGACACGGCCACTGGACCCCCCAGTCTGTTTCCAGCAATCCTGCCTTAACAGCTGCTTCCGGCAAATACACACGCGCACACACACACACAAACACACGGCGAACCCCGGGCTTGCAGTGTGAGGCAGCACGGGCCTGTCGGCCTCCCTCCCAGGGACCTCACTGGCCACCGCTGTGGCTGCCCAGGGGTTTTCTGCACAAACGCGGACTACTGGCGCTCAGGCCACAGCACCGCCAGGGAGCCGTGGGGGCTCAGCCCTCGTCCACACAAACCCCACTCAGGTGACAAGCCCACCCACAGACGGCCACCGGGAAGGAACAAGACTCGAGTGGAAACACGTGGAAAGGGGTCTGATGATCCCAGACACCCCCACCACGGAGACCCTCCCAACCCAGAGGACACAGGGCCATCAACAGGGGCTCTCCCCGCTCACGGCCCACAGGGACTCACGTGGGCAGTCACTCCTGCTGGTCGTCATTGCTGGCACTGGGGGTCCGACTTCGGATCTGACTTCGGAGCTGTTCTATCAACTCTGGGTTCTGCTGCTGCATCTGCTGGGCAAACTGCTGGCCGCTGCAGGGGAGGCAGGCCCCAGCTCAACTGGGAGGCCCAGGCCCCTCCTGGCCCTTCTGGAGGACGCGGGGTCCGACGGAGCACCCAGGGACACGACGCCCCCGCTCTTACGCTCACGGGTGGGCCCCCACCCCACCTGAGCCCCACTGAGCAGGTCTACTCACGCCTGGATGAGACTGGCCAGGTCGTTCTGTGAGGGGCTGGTGCCAGGAGT
Organism: Ailuropoda melanoleuca; assembly: GCF_002007445.2. Classification (NCBI taxonomy): domain Eukaryota; kingdom Metazoa; phylum Chordata; class Mammalia; order Carnivora; family Ursidae; genus Ailuropoda; species Ailuropoda melanoleuca. Next base: position 1,807,869 of record NC_048221.1, read on the forward strand.
CCCCAGGGGGTTGTGGCCGCCCGAAATCATCCCGGACATGCTGCAAGGAGAGCGCACGACGTGACAGCCAGCCCAGCCTGCCCATTCCCACCAGGCTCTGCTGTTCCACCCACACGGGCTGCCCTTTGTTACTGTCTGGCAGCCCCTTTGGGGCCCAGACCCGCCCTGGCCCAGCCCACCCCCCTCTTTGATGGCAGCTGCTCTGAGCTCCAGCAGCTCACTTGGAAACAGCCTGTTCTTGGCTTAAAGACAGGAGTCCTCAACCAGGGGACACACGGCCATGCCTGGGGATGCTGGCCGGCCCCTACAGTACGCCCCCCCCCCCCCCCCCGCCCCCGGTCAGCAGTGCTGTCGATGAGAAAGTCTGCTTTAAGATCTGACCACAGTCTGGCAGTTCTTCACTAAGTTACAGAGAATCACCATGTGACCCAGCAATTCCGCTCCTGGGTGTGGACCCAGAACTGAGCCCATGACGCTCAGGAAGGGAACCTGACACAGAAAGCCATGCGGTGTGAGCCCATGTGTGTGACACGTCCAGAACAGGCTCTTCCATGGGCGGGGAGGGGGCTCGTGGGGGCTGGGGACTGGAAAGTGTCTCTAATGGGCACGGGGACTCTTTTTGGGGTGATGGAATGTTCTGGAATTAGATGGTGGTGGCTGTGCAGGTGGATATACCTAACGCCACTGCACTGTAAACCCTAAAATGGTTAAAATGGGCAAATGTTATGTTACATGCACCTTGTCATGATAAAGAAAGAGATCTAACCCCAAGTCCCCAAGAAAGATGGCGTCACTTACAGCTGCTGGACTTGGGGATTGTTCATTAGGGTTGAGGCCTGAAGAAAAGAACAGGTCATCAGACACCGCGAGCGCCCACACCCATCTTCAGACCGCAACACTCCACCCTGAGCGCCCTCAGCTCTCCCGGCACGCGCACCAGGCCAGGTGGACGCCCTTCCCCGACACGGTTTACCGCTTTGATCCTGTTTGGGTCTCGTCCCTCCTCAGGACCCATTTCGGGAAGCGGCCAAGCGGGGCGCTGAAGAGGGCCCGTCCAGCGTGGCTCACGGGGGCCCGGCTAACCTCTCTGAGACGCCGGAGGTCAGGCTCTCGGCTCCACGGGCCAGTCTCTGCCCTGACCACCCGCCCGGCGTTGCCATCGACGCAGCGCGGCTGTGCGCCAACAAGATTACAAAATCCAGCCGCCCCTAGGTGCAGGAGGTCGAGAGGCGTGACCACTGCCGGGCTGAACCCTCCCGCCCTCTGAGGGCTTGTGTCCCCAGCCCCTGGCGGAGCCCGGCCAGCAGCCCTGTGTGCCGACTCGGGAGGCACGACGCTCCTTGTTGCCCTGAGGGCATTTCTGCCAGAGGGTTGGGGATTTCTCTCTTCCCAACGTGGAGACCCTGGCCCCTGAGGCCCCGTGAGCCAGCCGTGTAGCCTGCGGTCAGTGGACACGCGTGTGCGGGCCCAGCCCGGCACAGACTAGCACTTCCAGCCTTAAGCCTCTGGCATCGGAAGGTGGCGCTGCCGCCTCGGGGGCATCCACCCGAACCTTGGGCAGCAGGCGTGCTGTGCTGCCTGCCGTCAGGGTCTCCACAGCGCGAGGAGGAAAGCGAGCTGGGGGAGGGGATGCCGCCTCCCTGGGAAGCAGGAGGCAGAATCGTGGGTCCTTTGTGCTCAATATGGAGGGATCTCACTTGGGGCAGTGTCTGGGGACATCTGTGGCCGTCACACAGGAGGAGCTCCTGGCGTCGAGGCGGTGGGGCTGGGGCTGCTCCTCAGCCCGCACGGCGCCCCGGTCACGCCCTCAGAGAACGGCCGGCCCAGCGTCGGCAGGGCCCAGGCCAGGCAGCCCGGGCCCGCGGCAGGCGGACGCAGGCCTGGGTGGTGGGCTCGGACCCCGTGGGAGACGGGAGCGCAGGTTACCATGCTCATGAAGCTGGGGTTGTTGAGTAGGCCGGCGATGTCAAAGCTGCCGACACCTCCTGTCTGTGGGGGTGAGAAGAGCCCTGGTGAGTGATCACAGGACCAGGACACTGGCCCCTGGAACAGACGAGGAAGATCCCACAGGGAGGCGGCTGACGCCCTAACAGGCATAGGGCTCAGACATCCTCTCGAGCCAGCATCCAGGCCTCGCGGCCACACGCTCCTCCATCAAAGGCACGCGTCACGGTATCGATCACTTAGGAAAGTACCGCGTAACGCTCTGACATCTTGGGCCCCCGCGGAGCCTGCAGGGCCCTCAGAGGTGACCAATTCCCACCAGTCCACCGCCCACACCCCAGCCCTCCTCCATCAGGCTCTCACACTCTGGGCCGCCACCCCCTGCCCTGACCGCCCCCGAGCCAGGTATCTGACAGATAGAGTCGGCCCCCAGCCCAGACTCTGCTGAGAGCACTCACCTAGCCTGTCCTAGGCCTGCATCCCCTGCCTCACCCATTCCTTCCCATGGAAACCCCGGTAAAGAAACTGGCCCACATTCCCATTCCCTCCCGCTCCCTTCCCCGGGGCCACTCACGGGACTTGGCGCCTCTCTCAACTTCAGCTCGGCTATCTTGAGGTTCGACTTATAGGTCTCATTGTCAGGATCCAGCTCCAAGGCCTTTTTGTAGTAGGCCACGGCCTCAGTGTGCTTGTTCAAACTGGAGAGCGCGAGGCTGGGGGAGAGACACCGGCGTGTGGGGAGAGGGCCTGGGAGGCTGCCCGCCACTCCAAAACCACTCCAGCGGTCGCTGTGGCCTGGCGTCCGGTGGGGATGGTGGGGATGGCATGCAAGGGCCGTGGGGGCTGAGAGGGTGGGTGTATGAAAAAAATTCAAAGGCACACGGGCGGGTGCCCCAGAGGGATCCACACAAAGGGCTTGAAGGCCCAGAGGAGGGCCACAGAGGCAGAGGGCAGGGTGGTCAGATGTGGCTGCCTGTTCTTGACACAGAATTCCTAAAACGCCAAACTTCCCAAGTCACAGGCGTCTCCTGGTATTCCTAATGAGCCCCTTTGATCGCACCCGAGTTTACGCCCATGAGGTGACTCAGGATGGGGCTGGTGGCCAGGAAGACCAAATCTGGCATGTGAGCGGGAACCTCGTGACCCCAAACCCCTGGGAGGGGAGAAGGCTGGACAGCAGGCTGCAAAACTGAACGAGATGTGGAGAACGTGCCCATTACTGAAGGCATCACGTCCCACTCTAGGGAGACAGAGCTCCCGCCCGGGGACCCTCCTGGACCCTGCCCTGTGGAGGTCTTCATCTGCGTCCTCTGGTGCACACAAGGGCACTTCCAGCAAACCGCTGGAGCACAGGAGAGCGAGTGCTGGGAACCCTGATTGACAGCAGCTGGGTTGGAAGGAGGGGAGGCCCAAATTTAGGACATGTGAGTGGGGCCGAGCCCTGACTCCCGTTTAGACTAGGATCAGGACAAAAGCAAACAGCCAGACGTCTGGCAGGTGGTGGGGCGGTCCAGGAAGGCAGAGCTGCCGTGGCCCCTCCCGGCTCCCGGGGCACTCACCCCATCCTGCCGTAGGCTTTGCTGTAGGACGGGTCTATGCAGATGGCTCGCTCACAGTCCTGCACGGCCCCAGTGTAGTTCCCGAGTTTGCTGTAGGCCGCGGCTCTGGGGAAACAAAGCAGGGCAGGCAGAGCTGGGGGGCTCGCTCGCTGCCAAGGAGGAGCCTCAGCTTCCCCATCGGTCAGGCGGGGGTAGGGGGCCGGACACAGCGTTGCCAAGGGCTTCTGTCTGCGGAGCACCTGTGCTGGGGGCTGCGACAGGAGACAGCCTCCTGGGGAAACTGAGGCAGGAGGCAGAGCAGCTTGGCTCCATGATGCTGCAGAGCGCCTGGCTGTGACGGGACCAGGATCTGAACCCTGAGTGATGGGCTCAGCATCCAGGCTCTGCCCACCATCGGGAGCTGGCGCCCAGTCTACGTTAGGGAGTATCTGACGTTAGATGGTAACTGATCCACTGTGAGCCCCCCATGCAAGCTCTCGGGGCTCCCCTCACGCGAGATGGCTTCTCGGACTGCTTCAGGTCGTAATACTGCACTTCGCAGTTCTCCCAGGTTTTGAGGCGCAGAAAGGATCAGAGAGGAAACACTGAGCGGCTGGGCAGCTGGAGGACGTGTGGGATTCCCGGGACTACGCATGCAACTTCGCTGCCAATCTGCTTGTGTTATTGCCCCGAAGAGTCCAAAGAAAGCAACTAAGACGACAAGCAGTTCTGCCCCGTGGGAGTGCAGCTGACGTGTGGCCCCTCCTCTGGCCTCGGCTACCCACCATCGGCTCTGGGGGCTTGCGCCCTGGAGCGCAACCCTGCGTCCCACTCAGTCCCTCTCATTAGCACAACAGTCCGTCCTGGGAGGCCGTGGGAGAGCGGAGGCAGCTTCCCCTTCCGAAGGACCGGGCAGGTGGGGATCCTCACAGCCAGCAGCGGCGCTGCCGTGAACGCGGGCCCAAAGCGTCACCCGCGGTCTGGCTTATTTCCCTGCTGTGGGTCCGTGCAGCATGCTGCCCTGATTTTAATCTTAATGCCACGCTCAGCTGTGCTCGACAGCACGCTGGCCGCCTGCCGCTGGCCGCTGATCTGGGGCTCTGGCTGAACAACCCCTAAGCGACAGGACAAGCGCCTCTCCTGTGCGCGCCCGGCCAGTACCTGTTACAGAAATAGACCGCGTTGGCCGGGTTCAGCTCGATGGCTTTCCCATAGAAGTGCACGGCAGCTTCAAAGTTCTCCACTTTCATCTGCTCGTTTCCTGAAGAGAAAGAAAAAAGATTCCCCCCCGCTGTTCCAGTCGGCAGAGGGCTCTGAGGGCTCTGAGCCGTCAGGCCGGCTTTCCTGGGGTTTTCTCTGAAGGTGTGAGACGACTTTGGGGGGCAGGCTGCAACACTCAGACGTGGGCTTTGGGGGGGGGTGGAGGATGTGGTTTGCATCCGGCATCCTGTGGGTTCTGGCCTGAGCCGGTGCTCTGTGATGACTGTCACTGCTTTGGTTGTGACATCTGGAGACATAAGTCTCCAACACTGTCAATTTTGCTCCTTCCTTTGGAAGTACTAAGTTTTGTGAAATGTAATTCAAATAATCTAAAACTCACATTTTTAAACTGTACAACTGAGCAGTTTTTAAATATTCACAGATGTCCAGCACCATGATCTAATTCCAGAACATTCTATATTTCCCCAAAAAGCAGCGCTGACCCTATCAGCAGTCATCCCCCATCCCCTCTCCAGTCTCTGACACACACTAACTCATTTCTGTGTCCGTGGAGGAGCCTGTTCTGGACGTGGCACACATGTGGACGCACACGCCACGGGGCCTTCTGTGTCTGGTTCCCTCCCTGAGCGTCGGGGGCTCAGGGTCTGTCCCCGGGGCAGCGTGTGTCAGCGCCTTGCCCGTTTGCGGCCGAGGGACGTCCTAGAGCATGGACAGGTCACATTTACCAATTTATGGACATTTGGGCTATTCTATCTTTTGGCTGCTGTGGACACACGCCTGCATTTCTCCTGGGCCCACACCTGGGAGGGGAGCGGCTGGGCCACGTGCCCACCACGCGACCACGTGTGGCTGTCAGAATGCCTTCCACGGCCAGGCCTACCCACATTCCCACGGGCCCGTGCACACCTGTGTTTAGAGGCCCCATCTCCCGAGGCCGTGTGCCGTGCGCAGCCTCGCAGCACCGCCCCGCACCCCCGGGGGCTCGCCCGCCCGCCAGCCCACAGTCCAGGTGGGGGTGCAGACGGCCCTGTCTCACCTTCAGTTTTGAGGCGCTCCGCCTCAGCCGAGTCCTCCTCTGAAGGCGGAGCCTGCTCGGGGCTCCTTAGGTCCTGCGGCGCCTCCTGGCCCCAAGGCAAAGACGAGCTGTTTAAGGGGCGGTGGGCAAGCCTGCCGCCTCCCTCCTGCTTAGGGGCCAGCCACAAGGGCAGCTAAGCTCCGAGGGAGAGCCCCTCAGACAGGGGGGCTGGTGCTGAGCCCCCCACTTCCCCGTCCACAAGCCGGGCACCACGGCTCCACAGCGGGAAGCCTGGGAGAGAACACGGGCCTTGCACAGGTGCCCCAGAGACTCCGGCCGCTCTTGCTGTTACTTCTGCTCTGGGAAGCCCAGAGGCTCACCTTGCCCGCAGCAGCTGCTTCAAATATTTCCGGGAGAGTCTGAGGGAGAGCAAGGTCGCGGTCTTCCACGGTCACCCCAAAAGCAGTCTCCAGGCACTGGATTGCCACTGTAGGGGGGACAAAGGGATTTTCTTCTGAATGCAGCCCAGACTTTAGGACTCTGGGGCTCAGAGGGAGTCCTGCCCCTGAGAAACCCAAGTCAAAGGCCTGGCATGTGGCAGGTGCCAAAACACCACCTCCCACTGTGTCACCGCGGGCTGAGCCAGCTGGACACCAAGGGGCTGGTGGCGGGGTCTGGGCAGAGGGCCACTCGAGTGCCAGTCCAGCCTGGGCTCCTTGCTCCCCTGGACCCGTGTGGCTTCCAGGGGCCATGGCTGCTCCACCTTCTTTTAAGAGAAAGCCTTTCTTCTCTGATCAGTGGAGTTGCACCCATGGCGTGGTGGAGGAGAATGTTCTGGAATCGTCCCTCGATGAAAGCTGGGGAGAGTACCAGAACACCCGCAGGAGGCTGGGCCTGTGGTGACGGGGGCTGGCTACGTGTGATGGGAAGGAGGGAGGGCAGCGGAACCACACGTACCTTCCAAGCTCTCCTGGGCATCGGACGAGAGCCCCCCATGCCGGAGCTGGTCGTGCAGGAACCGGATGATGGCGTAGGCCAGGCGCTTCTTGTTATCCATCTTGAGACAGGAAGAGACCACGCCCCGGGGTTTTTAGGATCTGCGGACCCAAGTCGAGGGCGTGAGGAGCACAGATGGGGGGCACGGGTGCTGCTGAGACAGTGCCCGTGGCACCTGCTTCTCCAGGCCCCCCCGGACCACTAGGCCCCGGCTCACCAGGCCTGCGCCAGCCCCAGCCCCAAGGAAGCCACTTTAAGCACCCTAGGCAATTCTACCTGAAGCACAAGAGAGGCGGAAACAGTTATGACCCCATTTCACAAATGAGACACCGAGCCTCCCGCGGGCAGGTGGAAGAATGCTCCCAGCCACTTTGCCTCCTTATTCTAAAGGTCACGTGGCCTTGGCCGTCACCACCCTTTCAGAGCCTCAATGGCACGTGGGGGCTCCCAGGGATGTGGTGGGCCGCCCTGCAAGTGCTAGTCCTGCAGGTCTACGAACCCCGAGTTTTAGCTAAGCACAAGCCAGACCCCAGTCCCACCTGCTTCTCCATTCAGACTGAGAAAACAAACTGATGGTTCTCCAGGTTCTCAGTCCCCCGAGGGACATGAGGGGGTTGGACAAGTATTGCGGGGGTGGGGGGCAGGAGATGGAGAGGGGGCAGGAGGGGAGGGGCCCAGAGTAGACCAAAAGGCCCCAGAGACACGGAGCCCTTTCCAGGCTGTCCAAGGGCCTTCTCTTGGTCCCTCTGCTATGTGCTGGACTCCCAGCCCAGGAGCGATCACGCCTCAGGGGCTGTGGACCGCGTCTGGGCACATGTGTGGTGCTCCCGGCATCGGCGGTGAGGACCTGTTGCTCAGCCCCCAGCTCCCAGCATGCCCACACAGCACAGAACGATCCGGCTCGAGCGTCTGCAGTGCCCAGGGGAGAGGCCTGGTCGGGAACACTCTGGGTGTGAGGGGTCTGCTACCTGAAGGTCTACGATGGGTCAGGCAGGGCACAACGCCGTCGCCCCCCCTCCGCACACTTCCACGGCTGCTCCTGCTGACAGAGGCAACAGGCTGGGGGTGGGGGGTCTGTGAGGAGCGGGCGGCCCGTGGCTGCCCAAGTCCACCTGCGCAGCCAGAACCCGCAGCAGGAAACGCCTCGGTCTCCCCAAAACGCCTCCAGTGGGGCGGACAGCCTGTGCCCCACAGAAAACAAGGAGCGGGCCTCCTGACCACATTCTCATGAACCTGTTACCAGCCACGATGGAAGCATCCATCGTGCGGCCCCAGGCTCTCCACGGAGATGGTGCCAGTACCAGCGNGGGGGGGGGGGGGGGGGGGGGCGGGGCGCTGGGCAAGGGCAGTCGAGACACTCGGTGCTGGCCGTGAGCAGAAAGCGCGGTCTCTGGTTCATGGGAATCTATGTCCATCAAGAACTGCTTCTCAAAGTGAGGGAATCAGACACAGAAGGCCACACGGCATGAGTCCACGTGTGTGACACGTCCTGAACTGGCTCATCCATGGACAGGAAGGGGGTTCGTGGGGGCTGGGGAATGATAGCTGATGGGCACAGAGTTTCTTTTTGGGGTGACAGAATGTTCTGGACTTACAGAAAGGTGCAGTTACACAGTAGTGTGAATATACCAAAATGCACGGAATTCTAAGGTACGTGAATTATACCTCGATCTTAAATAAGGGAGAAACCGAAAACACCCGTGTTCTGTAAAGCTGGTGAAGGAACTAAAGCTCTTGAGGATGGTAATGAGCTCCCCATTTCTGGACACAACGACCCCTTAGCCAGCAAGAGCCTCTGGCTGGAGAGCCTCCCTAGAACTGGAAGGTGTGGGGTCAGGATGGGCCCACACCCGGGGGCGAGTGGCCAGTCCCAGACCAGAGGACCTTAGGGGCGAAAGAGGGGCCCACAGAGATCAACCACCACAACCCACTCATTTTGAGGGAAGCCCCAAAAGGTGAGTCCTGCTCCCCACGGATCTAGAGAGCGAACCAGTCAGCCTGCTGACCTCCCAACCTAAGGAGAACGGACCGAGTGTTGAACTGTCCTCATCTTAGGCATTTGTTTTGGCAGCAGCACTATTCACGACAGCCGACAGGCAGACACGACCCCAGCGTCCATCCACGGACGAATGAGTAAACAGTGTGGTCCATCCACACACTGGAACACGATCTAGCCACAGGAAGGGACTCTGACACCAGGCTCAGCGAGAGCAGCCAGACCCAGAAGGACACATCCCGCAGGACCCCACTCCCAGGAGGTCCTGGATAAGTCCCGTCCACACAGACAGAGAGGAGCTGGGGGAGCCAGGGCTGGGGGAGGGGGTGGGGAGTCTGTGCTTCCTGGGGACAGAGTCTCCGTGTGGGGAGACGGAACATTCTGGAGATTGGGGGGGGGGCTGCAGGACAGGGTGAGTGTGCTTCATGCCGCAGAGCTGTACACTTAGAGATGGTTACGATGGTAAACTTTGTTATGTGTCTCTTACTATAATTAGAAAACGTTTTGTTTTGTTTTCAACGTCTGAGGTCCTCCCCTTCAGACGTACGATCCCAGGACACTTTGTATGCTGTGTTCCAAGTCAGGCCTAGAGGGTCACGTTTGGGCAGCGTCCTGTGGAGAATGAATCTTGCATTCTTAAGTCCCTTAAGTGCCTACACCCCACCTATGTGTTCCAGGCACCGCTTCTGAGCCCGGTTCCCCTCCCCTCCCATGGGTCACTCACACCGGGCTTTGTGCACACATATGATGTGTATGGGAGGACAGGGCTCAGTCTTCCCTCCCAGGGAACGAATGCTGGTCCTGATGCTGATGGGCGCTCGCTTAAGAGTGGACTGAGAAGGGAAATCTGGTCTGCAGCAGACGTCTCCTGGTCTCCTGGTCTGAGTGGTGAAGACGGGTGGGGGAGCAGTATATGAGAGTACTGAGGTTCATGGAGACAAGGGTTCAAAAAACTAAACACCAAGTCCCGCTCCTTTCTGGAATACTTTCAGCCCTTCCCATGCCCCCAGCCCTTGGAGCCTCAGGGCTTCTGCATGCGAGGATCCCCTGCCCCCAACGGACTTCTTGAAGCACTCTGGCCTGCTCTCCCTGGCATCAGCTCTCACTGCCTGCTTTCTGGGCTTCTCCTGGTCTGTCGCTTGGTCTTCTCTCAAATGCCGGCCCCTCGAAGGCGATGCACCGTCAAGAAGTCAGAGCCTTTGGAGCCTGCTCTGGGTCTGGCATATGGGTGACAGGCCATGGAGGCCCGATTTGCCTGGGAAGTCACGGGCCTGGACTCATGTCTTAGGCCCACCTATTTCTGCCTGAGGCCTGTTCCGTATCACCTTCCCCACCCTAAGCTAAGGAATGCTCTGTCCCATTGGAGAGTCCCAGCCAATAGCCTCACCTCCCTCTTCTACAAAACGGGTTACCGGAGGCGTCCTTATCAGCTGTTACAAGAAGTCATGACTTAATGTAGAGTTTCTCTACCCTGGCATTACCGACATCAGGGGCTGGATCATGTGTTGCTGGTGGGGGGGCGGGAGCTGTCCTGTGCAGTGCAGTGTTAACACCACCCCTGATCTCTGTCCCGTGTGCCCTGAGGCAAGGGGCACAATCTCCCCTGGGTGACAGCCCTTGGATCAGGGGGTTCCAGTGATCCCCAGGAGTATCTGTGCTCTGTAACCATCTGACTCCTGAGGTCCTGGGACGCTGCACACATTGAAATACACACACTGAGTGGGAAGGAGAGAGGGGGTGACTCACAGACGCTGCAGTCACCCTGATTTGTACCCTCTGACCCCGGGGGATTTACTCTGGTGTCCAGCATGAGCAGAGGCTGGACTCAATATTTTTCCAAATAATCAACGCAGGGTCTCTCCTGCTTGGCCCTAACATTAGGGGCCGGTCACTGTCCATGGGGCGTCCTGAGCACTGTGGGGGCTCCGCAGCATCCCTGGCCACACCCCTCAATGCCAGGAACACCCCCCTCCGCAGTGGTAACAACCACAGATGTCCTCAGACACGGCCAAACTACCCAGCAGAAAATCCCTGGAACTCTACGTGGGAAAGTAAAGGCTCTAAACAAGCACACGTGATTTTTCTGGCCAGAGAGCCCCGCCGCCGGCTTTCTGCAAACCTGTTCAAAGCCTGTTCGCGCCTTCTGGGTTTCAGCCTGCAGCACAGGACTCTGTCCTGAAGGAGCCAGCAAGGCATCGGACGCAGGTGGTCCTCAGAAACTTGCTTCTTTGAGAGACAGTCTGCGAATCTTACTTCCGCGCATGGCTTTTGAGATGAACTACCTTCTGCTCTCCACAAAGTTGGGCCCAACAAAACACGGGGACAGCACTTTTCCTCGACTCCTACCAGGCACCCGGACCCTTCAGAACAATCACAACTTGTAGGGTTTTGGCTGCCGGACAGAATTCTCAGAGAAGGCCTACTCTCTGAACAGTGAGTGCTTTATGAGCTCTCAGAAAGCAGCACCGAGGTGCCAGCCGCACAGGGTGCCCAGCGAGCCTGGCGAGGGTGGAGCGGGGGTCCTGGGGCCAGCTCCTCTGGTGGTCTTCACAATCTCTCCCGGCTCTCAGTCCACCTTTTCATTTCCTCACTTAAAAACAGAAACAGCCTCTACTCCTTTTATTTCCCTGCCCAGAACTGGTCAAAGGGAAAAAACGGCATGCCTCCCTCGAATGACCCCTGACCACCCCCGCCACCCGGGCGGTGGAGCGCCCGCTGCTGAGGACTGCCTGCCTCCATCCTGAGCCCGGAGCTCTGTTCACAAACAGCAGTGTGCCAGGCCAGTGCCCTCATCCTCTCTCTCATCCTAGCACACCCCCGGTGTCCGAGCAAGGACTGTCCCAAGGCTTGAGTCCACAACCCTCACCGCAGCCTGTTTTCTTCTAAAATGCTGCCAGAATGCTCTGCATGCTTCAAAACCATCAAAAGCTCCTTGGAACTTTGTGAGTGCACATGTGATGTCCTTCACCAAACCCTCACTGGCTCCACTCAAACACACTGCTCACCTTTCCTCCAACCCACCTGGAAACTCTTTAATTCCCTTCAACACCAAGCAGCAAAGTTATCTCAGACAGAACTAGATGCCCTTTTTTTTCTGGCAAAGTCCAAGTACCAGCCTTATCACCAGCCCAGAAGGCTTTAAAACTGTCTGTCATCCACCCCCCGCCCTTACCCAGACTGTAAGCACTGGACAGACATCTTCCCTTTCAACCCTAGCACTCAGCTATGTCTGATCCATATGGTCTTGGGAAAATGTTAGATCCCTGTCAAATTCAGAGCCACCTGACCAAGTTCTCTGGAAGACCAGAAGAGACAACAAAACTTGGGTCCTACCTACCAACAATTTCCTTTATTCCTTCAACCCCCCTGCTGAGCATTTCCCACAGGGGCTAGTGTTGGGTCTTTGGCAAAACACATGTAGGATCAAAGTCAGACTACAGCTCACAATCTGGGGCAGAGCTTAACCCCATTTACAGTTGCTCACCCTTCCTGAAAGACTGAACTATAATAAACCTCGGATGAAATCGTTGGTGTGCGAAGTGCTTTCCAGGCCCCGAGCTCAGTGCAGTCCATGCAATGGCTTATGGAGGGGGTCAGTGATCATTTTCTGAAAAGGGCCACAGGGCTTCTGTGGAAACCACTCAACTTTGTTCTTGTGCAAAAGCCGTCACAGGTTTCGTGATGGAGTGCTCCCACAGAACTTCATTTACAGAAACGGGATGCAGCTGGATTTGGCCCCCTAATCACAGTCAGCTGAGCCCCTGGGTTGTTTATGCCAATCCCCATTGTACAGAAGGAAAGACTGAGGCTCAGAAAGATGGGGGTGCTACCCGAGGTCACCCAGCTTAGAAGATGCAAACCAGGAATTTCGAGCCCCACAGTCGGACTCCAGAGCCTAAACGCCGAAGTGCCCTTTCCTCTTCCCACAAAACCTGCACGTGATTTCTTGAGTTCATACCCACGCCCTTGTGCACACGCAGTTCATGCTGGTGAAGAAGCACTGGCCTAGAGGAAGGTTTAACTTCCCCACTGTGGACACTGTGGACGGTCCTCTGTGAGGAAGTCCTGGGCACCGTCGGGTGTCAGGCAGCATCCCTGGCCCCCACCCACTTGATGCCAGGAGCACACCCAGTCGTGGCAACAACAAATGACCCCCAGACATTGCCCTGTGTCCCTCCTGGCAACAAAACCACTGGTCTGGGGAGAGAAAAGCAGACAGACCAATCAGAGATAGAAAACCAAAGGAAATGGGGACATCCTCCAGCCTAAGGGATGCAGACTGCACACGTTTTCTGACACCTGATAAACTAGCCACTCTCTGGTAAACTCTTAACAAGCAGCAGGAACCTGAGCAGAAAACGTTCTACCTATTTAACTTCACAGTGAGCCTAGGAAGCACGTCTTCCGCGGTCCCTGGTTTAGAAGAAAAGTGCTGCTCAGAGAGGGAAGCGATCTGCCCAAGCTCACACAGCCAGTGAGGAGGTGGAGCTGGTCCTCAGTCCCAGCTCCTTCCCATCTCTAGGACAACCGACAGAAGACCGTAGCTGTGAAAGACCTAAAAACCGCTGACCCCATTAAGCTCTCACTTTGCGCTAGGCCCTATGGCTTTAATCTTCCCAAGACCCCCATCCCACCCAGTCAGGCAGGAACCGTAACGACGCCCGTTTTACAGCGGGGGAAACTGAGGCTTCGAGAAGCCAAGAAGCTGGCCAGGTGGAGAGCGGCGCGCTAGGACGGGACCCCGACCTGTGCCCCACGAACGGGACTGTGTTTCCGGACAGCAGAAGACACCCTCACTGCTTGCGGGGCACTTTCACCTCCCGCTGTCCACCCACGGGCCTGCGAACCAGCATTTCCCGGGCCTGGGGTGCGGGGGAGGTACAGCAGGGCCGGCGTAGGGCCTGCCCGACGCCGCCCTGCCTCAGTTTCCCCTTCGCGCCTCCCACTCACAGCAGCCAGCAGATCGCGGCGACCCCAGCCCCAGACCAACCTCTCCTTACGGGCCCTGGAGCCCCGGGAGCTCTGAACCGCGGACCCCAGGCCCAACCGGCTCAGCGCCGGCTACCCCGCGACTCACCTCTCAGGCGGCCGAACGCCGACCCACCGACGGCTGCGCCTGCGCACCGCGGCGCTGCCCGCCTCCGGCCGCGACGCATGCGCGGAAGGAGCCGGCTCCCGTTGGGTTTTATTCTGCGCAGGCGCGTTAATTATCCAGGCGGGCTTGGGGAGAAGTGACGTAACTTAGAGGTGGGGGCGAGCTGGTCGTTAGGGCAACTGACCTCTGCGACCGAACGGAGGCCGGAAATCAGGACGGATTTCCCCTCTCGAGCGGGAATGGAGCGGTGCATGGTGGGACAGTGGCGGACTCCAGCGCGTTCGGCAGAGCCGGTCACGTGGCACCGAGCCGGCCACGTGGTGTTGCTGTGTTTGAGTATCTGGCGTCTGGAGGGGCACGGGCGCTCTGTGAATGGCAGCGACTGTTACCCACAAGCTTTTACACTTATTCACCCACCCATCCACCCACAGACGCATTCTTTCATTCATTCAACCCCTAAGACGTAAAGGAATACAGACATACTTGTTTACAGTAGGTGCCTAATAGCCAGCAAATACCGCAAACCGACTGTAAAAACCAGGAAACTGTGCTCCCATCGCCTTGTACTGGGGTTGACGAACCGCAAACTAGGAAACGAGGACGTAAGTTAACCCTTTGCCCTTGATGGCAAGCGCTATAAAGAAAAAAGGGCGCGCCGCGGTTATGACTGGGGAGGCAAGTGGGCCGGGACGGTTAGGGAAGATCTACCTTATAGATGTGGACTTGGAGGATGAGGAAAAAACTCCAGGTACGGAAAAGAGCGAAAATGAAGATTAAGTAGGCTAAAGCTTGGTGTGCTTAATAGAGGGTGAGTGGTGAGGAAGTTCCCTAGGATGCCTCACAACTGATCACCGTTAGAGATGAAGTTGCAAGAAGTGTTCTCCTAACTCACTTTTATCCCATTTATTTATTTTATTTTTTAAGATTTTATTTATTTATTTAACACAGATAGAGACAGCTAGTGAGAGAGGGAACACAAGCAGGGGGAGTGGGAGAGGAAGAAGCAGGCTTATTGCGGAGGAGCCTGATGTGGGGCTCGATCCTATAACGCCGGGATCACGCCCTGAGCCAAAGGCAGACGCTTAACCGCTGTGCCACCCAGGCGCCCCTCACTTTTATCTCATTTAAAACGCATGCATGGTTAAAGCCCGGAGTTCTTTAAGTTCTTTTGCAGAAATTAGGGGAGTAGGTTTTTTGGCCATTTTAGTTCTAGCAAATTTTTCTACCTGGGGCCCTTAGTTCAAGGTTTTGTTGTTTGTTTTAATGGACTACGATAGTTACAGGTTAGGGTACTGCACCGTTTCGAAACACCTGTTGTTTGAAGTCCTGGAGTCATTTACTGAAGCTTTCTCGGTTTTTTAAAAAACTGCCTTTAATTTAATTAATTGATTCACCGGATTCTGCTGATGTATGTGTCCCGCCTCTATTCGTTAGATGCTGGAAGTTGGGCAGGATGCTCGTTGGCATAATCTACAAAGAGCGCCCGAGATCTGATGGTAAGCGGTCACTAACGTGACGCCCTCAGGTGCGGGAGAAAACCTGCAAAACTAGCCGAATACACGGTTATGAAAGTAGAACGGGGGCAAGCACAAGTGAAAACGGGAGCTAGGAGCCCAGGCAAAGAAGTCCTGGCAGAAAAGAACCGCAAGCGCACAGGGTTCCGGGTGCCAGCTGTGTGTGGTTTCCGTAGAAACGTCCCTCCCGGGCCTCCCCGAAGGTTCCGCCCCCTCGCCGCCAGAGCCAATGAAGGGCAGGGAGGGTTCAGCGCGTGCGTGGAGTGCGCCAGCATTCTAAAGCACCGCCCCGGGGGTGTGGGCGGAGCTGGGCCGCGCCTGCGCCATGTCCAGCGGCGCACGCGCCCTCCCAGCATTCAGCGGGCGCGCGGGCGGCGGGCACCTCGCTCCCGGCTCTTGCGGACCCTGGGTGGACAGAGACGGCCGGCCGCCGCAGCTGAGGCAGCGCGACGCGGGCCAGGTGGAGGGAGGGGCCGCCGGTGCACACCCGCCAGCCATGAAGCCACCTGCAGGTACCAGCTGCCCTTCGGAGCGGCCCCGCTCACCGGACCCGGGCGTCCCCTCCACCCTCGCGCCTCTCGGGGTCGCGACTCGGGCCTAGGAGCCGAGCCTAGTGACCCTCGAGGGGCTGGAGCCTGGGGGGCATGGGTCGGCGAACCCGGGACCCCGCCGCCTGGGCGGCCGAATGAACGAACCAGCTTTTCCACCGCTTCATTCATTCAGCCAACTCCGTGTGTGTGGCTTCAGCTGAGCACGGGTCTGGTCCTGGGGGCGGACCCCGGGGGAGACCGGGAGTTCTAGGCGGAGTTTCAGAGCCAGAGACGGGCGTTCAACCAGCGGAGAAGCAAGCCAGGGCTTTAGAGAGTGATCGGTGGTGGGGCTGACGGCGCTTCTCTGGAGAGGGCGGTCCCTGAGGGGCTTCTCGGAGGAGCTGGCCTATCAACCCCGACCCAGCGGGGAGAAGCAGCTATGCTGCCAGGACCTGCGGGAAGGCCTCCCCAGGTGGCGGGAACTGCGAGGGCAAAGGCGGGGAGGCAGGTGCACGCGGAGCGCGTTTGGGTAGCAACAAGTCATTTCGGGGAGAACACAGCTGGGAGTCCCTTTTATTTTAAGGGCAGGGGGGCGTCGCGAAAAGGTTTTCGTTATGGGAGCGATGGAATGTGCGTCCTGTATTTAAAAATTGTCCAGGCTGCTTTGTGGTGTCTCCTGAATTTTCTCCTGCTGGTCTCTCTTACCCCCAGTTCTTTCTCCAGCCGACTGTGATGATAATTGCATTAATGATAATCATAATTAGGGTTATTGGGGCCTCAGGAGGGCAGGAATGTTGTCTGCCTTGTTTGCAGCAGAATTGTTAGCCTGGGACCCAGCACGTAGGTGGCAAGCTGAAATACTACAGAATGAATGCATCTGCTCCAGTTTTTCAAGTCCTAGCTCCTCCAGGAGATTTTGCTGACAGTTCTCAGCTTACACACATCTCTTACCTTGTCCGAGCTTCTGGAGTCCTTTTTTACCACCAAATGTAACACAGACCCACATCTTTCTTCTGCAGTTCTGAAGTCCACAGCGCTCTGCGAGTGGAAGGATTTTCCCCAAGCTCGCTGCAGTTGATCAGAATATCGACCTGTCCTGGCTCAAGAGCCTTTCTTTTTCCAGCTTGGGGGGGGGGGATTGCGCCACGCCAGGGGACACTGGCAGTATCTGGGGACATCTGTGATTGTCACGACTGGGGGTGCTCCTGGCATTGAGTGGGTGGGCACCAGGGGTGCTGTTCCATACCCTACAGTGCCCAGGGTGGATTCCCACCCCAGAGAGCGACCCAGCCACAGATGTTGATAACGTTGTTAAAAAACCTGCCCTAGAGCTGGTTATTGTTTCTAGCCATTCAGTCACCCTCTATCTTTTAATCGGAGACGTCAAACACAGGTCCCAGCCGGCAGTACCCTGCAAAGATCCCGTCCCTCTTTGATATACGCAAAAAGGCGGTAGTCCAGGACCACTGTGGCCCTGCTCAACTCCCTGCCATGCCAGAGGGGAAAATGGGGCACAAGTGGGTATTTCCTGGAGGAGCTTCTACTGATTCTGCATTCCATACCCTGCTGGGGGAATCCCACGAGCCTGTGTTCATTAATTCAGGTAATTCGGGGCAGGTATAGCCATTTGAGACATACAGGTGCTGCAGGGATGCCATTGGGACATCTAAGAAAGAAACATGGGATGGAAGATTGGCAGGGTTGGGGCTCAGGGCAGAGGGGGCAGCCTGTGGGAAGGCCTGGGAGATACCTTGAAGAAAACAGGTGTGGTTGGGCCAGGCCAGCTGGCCAGACCTGCTGTGCAAGACCCAATAGATTCTAGATAGTGTAGACCAGGGATTGGCAAACTGGTCGGTAAAGGGCTCACTCGTTTAGGCTTGGTGAGTCACGTACTCAATCTCGTGCAACATCATTTTGACCCTGCGGGCTGTACAAAAACAGATCGTTGTTTGCTGACCCCTGGTACAGACTTCCAGTAAGGGTTGAAGTGGGATGGAGCCCTGGAAAGGGGGCAGGAAGATCTGACAACCAGAGATTTATGAAGGGGGGTGGGGTGCATATGATACACTGGTTCACAGGGTGGGAGCCAAGGTCAGACTGCACGGGTTTGAATCCCACCTCTGCCACTTGCTGGCGTGGGATCCTGGCATGACACTTGAATTCTCCAAATCTCAGAAACTCCATCTGTACAATGGGGGCCACATAGGACCCAGAGTTCAGAACTGTGAATCAACAAGGGAACGAAAGCAAAACATCTTTATCCGGAACAACCGCACAGCAGTTTCAGCGACAGCTGTTTTTATAGACCACGGTCTCTCATCCAAAAACTCTTGGGGCTAGGGATGTTTAGGTGATATGGAATTCCTCCTATTTTTGGAAAGTAATACAGTGTGAATGTCACATTACATCAAGGGATGTCGGGGGTAGCACCTTGTAGTCAAGTTAACTCAGATGGAGGTGTATACCAAATATCTACGCCAGCACTGCCGATTTTGGGGCTGGGTCATTGGGGTGTCCAGGGCCCTAGGTGGTGTCCAGCAATATCCCTGTCCACCCCCCACACTCGATGCAGTAGCATCGCTCTCCAGTTGCAACAAGCACAGACACCCTCAGAGATCACCCAGTGTCTTCCCGGGTGCAGAATTTTCTTCTGTTTAAAGGATTGGTCACCCTGTGCACCCTGACAAAGCCCTTGGGCCTTGCCTACCTGCACGGGGAAACTGTTCCTGCCCTTGCCCTCCAACCCCTAGTTAGTCTAACCCTAACTCTCCTTGAAGCGCACAATTTCAGTGTGGGGCTCTGTCTTCTCTGTCCAGCCTGTGCAGGAGACGCCCTGGACACAGCAGCCCCGTGCTCCGTGGTGAACTACCTAAGATGGGACCTGAGTGCCCAGCAAATAGGGGAGCTCACTGTGGAGCTCATTGAGCAAACTAAGCGTGTGTATGACCAGGTGGGCTCCCAGAAGTTCGAAGACGTGTCCTATGAGAGTACCCTCAAGGCGCTCGCTGATGTGGAAGTGGCCTACACAGGTAAATCTGGGTCAGGATCTGGGCAGGGAGGCAGGAGCAGCTATGGCCTTGGAGCTCCTGGACCCTGGCCATGGCTGAGGCCTCTTACTCCCCAGGGGGGCGGTGATGGATAAAGGAGCTGACTGGGGGTAAAGGCATCTGCTCGGCAAGAGGCAGCCCGGAGGACCGCTGGTTCCCCTGCGTGCCCTGCTGCACAGCCGGGCATGCTGAGTCCTCACGGGCTACATCATCTGAGAGTCCAGAGCAGGCCAGCATGTCTAACAGCACTCCTCTCCAGGAGCCAGCTCAGGTGCCAGCCTTGAAACTGGAGCCACTTCTTGCTCCTTTCTGTGTCCCGGGAGATACTTGTTTTTTCTCTGAGCCATTGAACTCGGCCCCCTTTGCTTTTCTTCTCCCCCCTGCGCTTTGGGTAACCTGATGCCATCAGGTGTCCTCATCACCACGCAGCTGGCTCTTCTCTCCTCCTGGCAGTCTGTTTGCTCCCTTCGTGAGGGATGAGGCGCTCAGTCAGACAGATGTAGCCCTGCTTCCCCGAGCCCCTCTGTAGAGGTTGACGGTGTGGGGACAAAAGACCGAGGTGGGGCTTGCAGCAGAGAACTCTGAGCTGGGAAAAACCCCGCCCCTGGATCGCTAGCCAAAGTCCTTTCTCTGGGAACCTTGGAGAATCTCTGCTGGGGGATTTTTACGAAGCCTCCTGCTGCCGTGTTTGCCAGATGCCCCGGGTTTCTGTGCTGCCTGCAAGTGGGTGCGCCTCAGTCTCCCCCCTCATCTCTTTTCAGAGAAGCTCTTGGCAGTTGCATGATGCCAGTTCTTGCCTGTTGAGCGGAGCCCTGCCAGACACCAACTTCACTCCTACAGCCTTTTTTCCCATCTCCCCACGGTAGCCAAAGGGATTTTATTTTATTTTACTTTATTTTTAAATATTTTACTTATTTATTTGAGGGGGAGAGAGAGAGAGCGCGCACACCAGCACGCGCACACGTATGCATACATGCATGACGTGGGAGGGAGAAGCTGCCTCCCCACTGAGCAGGGAGCCCAATGCGGGGCTTGGTCCCAGGACCTCGGGATCGTGACCTGAGCTGAAGGCAGACGCTTAACTGACTGAGCCCCCCCCCCCAGGAATTTTAAGGAAACTAAAATTGAATCATGGCATTCCCCTCAGCCAGCCCCTCAGTGTCCTTCCACTGCCCTCTGGACAAAGGCCAGAGTCCTCGATGTTGCTTTTGGTGCGGTTCGCCCCTCTCTGACGCTCCTAGTAGGGTTTGTGTGTGTCCGGCCGTGTGGCCGCCTAAACTCGCTCACACTCTCCCAATTCGGGGCTTCACACAACCCCTGCTTTGCTGGATGTTGGGCTCCTCTGTGATTATGCATTAACTCCCCTGAGGAGCCCCTTCCTGGGCCCCCTCTGCTCACAGTGGCCGTTTGCATCGATCCCACACTCTGTACCACTTTGTTGTCACACTTGATGCAGTCATAGGTGCTTGTGAGCCTGTAAATCCCAGTCGGACGGGTGCTGTTTCTGTCCTTTTCACTGTCCTCTCTCAGGCAGCCAGCAGCAGGTCTGCCCTGGGGCCACAGGAACGACCAAGCTATGATTTGAATACAGGTCTTTCCAATTGAGAATATTTGTTTTTTGAAACTAAATGCTCTGTTGAGATCTGATTTATATATCATAGAATTTGCTCAAAGCATACATTTCAGTGGTTTTTATGTTCAGAGTTGTCCAACCATCACTATGTTCTAATTCTAGAACATTCCATCACCCCAAAGGGAAATCCCGTCCCCATCAGCAGTCACTCTCCACCCCCTTCCCAGCCCCCGCGAGCCCCCTTCCCGTCTGTGGAGGAGCCTGTTCTGGACATGTCACACACGTGGGCTCACACGCCGTGGGGCCTTCTGTGTCTGGTTCCCTCCCCGAGCGTCATGGGCTTGGGGTCCGTCCCCAGGGCAGCGCGTGTGGGCACCTTCCTGTTCCTGGCTGAGTGGCATGCCGCGTGTGATGGACACACTGTGTGTGTCCACCCACCTGTCAGTGGGCATTTGGGTTATGTCCCCTTGGGTTATTCCCGGTCCAGCTGCTGTGAACGTGTGATTTTTGTGTGATTGCATGTAGGCACCTCCTGGTGTGTTGCCGGGTCAGGCAGTGACAAAGCTTACACTCTCACAGCCACTCACACTTCCTCTGTTTAACGAAACGCTCTGTGTAAGTTAAGGAATCACTTATGAATTTAAAATGCTGCCATCAGTAGCCGTGGCTCTTTTTCTGGAGTCAAGTTATTTTAGCCTCTCTAGGTCTTGTCATACCTCTCTGTTATGGTCCTTCTTTCCTTGGAGTGTTGAGAGTTGACTCTGTTTCTGTCGGATTGTGAGATCCGCAAGGTTGTAGATGACCATGCCCTTTCTTTCTTCCGGCACCCGGCCCAGGGCCCAGGGCGGAGAGCGTGCGTGGAACAGATCGGCAGACACGGACGAGCTGCAGGCCTGGTGGGGGTGAGGTCGGCACTTGCCAGTTTCCCCCTGGGGCCTCTTTTCACACCTGTCCTGTTCTCTCCCCGTTTCAGTTCAGAGGAATATCCTTGACTTCCCCCAGCATGTTTCTCCTTCTAAGGACATTCGGACAGCCAGCACAGAGGCAGACAAAAGGCTGTCCGAGTTTGATGTGGAGATGAGCATGAGGCAGGACGTGTACCAGAGGGTCGTCTGGCTGCAGGTAAGGACACGGCGAGGCACCGGGCATGCTGGAGGTAGACACCCGGGGGTCAGCCCGGCGTCCGGATGGGCACCGCTGGGTTGGACCTCTGTAGACGTGATCGTTCTGTTCCTCAGACTTGAGAAGGTGGAGAGCTGAGGGGCCCTGGGGGCGGCCGGTGGGGGTGGCTGCGTGACAGTGCAAACGCGCTAAAGGCCACTGAACTGTGCGTTTAAGAATGGCTGAGGTGGTAAGTTTTGTGTTCTATTTTACCGCAGTAAAGAAACGTGAAAGGGTGAGAGACAAATGCAGAGGAACACGAGTAAGAGAGCCTAAAATGCCGAGGACTTTGTAAGCCTTCGCTGCACCCACCACATGGTTTCATTTTCCTGACCTCGCCGGGTGCTCCGAAGGGCTGGTGTCCGAGTGAGCCGCGGAGGTGGGCAGCGGCGCTCCCATCCGTTCCCTTAGCGCCTGCGTCCCCTGGGTCAGGAGAGTGCACCAGCGTGCCGTGGGGCAGGCAGGACGCGCGGCCCCTGGAAGCACGAGCAGGCTTTGTAGTCGTGGCTTGGAGACCTTTGTTAGGTGTACCTGCAGTCGTCAGAACGGACTCAGACAGTCTGTCCTTTGCGCGGTTTTCCCCAGCGTAAATATTTTGTAAAGCCCGTCACTGTCACAGCCAGGATGATGACCTTGAGGCCGCTCACCGTTCTCATTCCCATTTAACCATTCACCTGTGGGAGGCACTCTGGGCCAGTTTTAGTTTGAGCTGTTCCCAGGAAGCGAGCGCTCGTGGACGGGTTTTATGTGAACGTAAGTCTCCATGTGTCTGGGATGGACGCCCAGGAGTGCCCTTGCTGAGTCGGGGGGTGGTCGTAACTGCTGTCCCTGGTGGCCGCATGATCTCACGTTCTAGGCAGTGATGTTTGCGCCAGTGCCTCGGTCTCCCGCCACCTCCCCAGCACATGGCAGTGCCTCAGCTTTCTATCACACATACACCTGCGGTTGTCTTACTCTAGGAGAAAGTTCAGAAGGACTCGCTGAGGCCAGAGGCCATGCGGTACCTGGAGCGACTGATCAAGCTGGGCCGGAGGAACGGGCTGCACCTGCCTGAGGACACTCAGCAAGTAAGCGCCAGCTTGTGGGGCGGTGGGGGGGGGGCTCTGGCTGCATGCCCACCTCTGCTGCCTCAGTTCTGGGAGGGGGAGTTTGTCTGGAATAGCTCTGCCTTTGCACCCACCCTGCCCTGGGTTCTCCAGAGTTACGGTGTGGCTTTCCCGAGAGCATGGCACTCCCTCAGCTACGGAGAGAGGGCCCGGTGCAGGGGGCACACCCGCTGGTCCTCTCCGTGACTTTGGTGCAATGGCATTAAGGAAAAGCTCCCTCTGGCTGGGGGCCTCCTGTTCTCTGTACTCGGCTACAACAGCACAGCTTCCCTCTGATACAGATGTGCGGGGTTCCCGCACCGCGCGGTTCTCTATGACACCAGTTGGGTGTCTAACACCATCTACCCGGAGGTAGTGTCAGGTCCCACAGCTCCAGGGCTTGGCCCCTTGAGACTGCGCGGACGTGAGACAGCAATCCCAGATCCAGGTTGTTAGCTCTGCTTGTGAGTGACCAGCTGTGTGGTTCAGAGGTTCCCCCTTTCTCAGGTTCAAGTCATTTGCTAGAGCAGCTTGCAGAACTCAGGAAAAGCTTACGTACCATTACTGACTTGTTGTAAAGGGTATAACCCAGAATGGCAAGGTCTGGGGGGGAGGCATGGAGCTCTGCCCTCCCTGTGCGCGCCATCCTGGTAACTCTCTGAATCCTGTCCTTTAGGAATTCTGTGGGGGCCTCATTGCATAGGCATAACTGATTACCATTGGTGATTGATTGAACCTGCAACCTCCAGCCCGTCTCCCCTCCCAGAGCAGCAAGGAGGTGCCACACCGCACTGTGGGTGGTTGGCTCCCTGGCCACCAGCCCCCGTCCTCAGGGGCTTTCCAAAGCACCCCATTAATATGCACTCAGGTGTGGTTGAAAGGGGCTGGTGGTAGGGAACACGATGATCCCCACTCCTGTGTCACTCGGGCTGTTGCAGTTTCTTGTTATCACGGAAGAAATTCCAAGGGTTTTAGGAGCTGTGTGCCGGGAATGGGGACGAAGACCAAATACACATTACCTATTGTAAGTCCCAGCCTCACAGATGGCATCTCCTGTGCTCTGGCCTGGACCAGCGAGCGAGCAGGGCTGCGCCTGCCCCCCGTCCTGTTGTTAATCTCTGAGGATCTTTATTCACCCCATTCCCTCCCCGTTTTCTCTGAGTGCCAGGCAGCCGCATAATGGAGGTGGCCGGGCTGTGGGCGGTGGCCGGGCTGGTTTGCACACAAGAGGTGCCCTTATGGGTGAGCTGTTTACCGTCCCCAGGAACTGGTCACACCTAGGAGAGGCCAGCTCTTCATCAGCAAGACCCCTAGACGGGAAAGCACCAGGACACAGGAAATGAAAGACACAGTTAATGCAGATATTAGATCCACACCCAGAGCTCAGCAACTGTCCCTCTGGTCACTTAGAACGGACACTGTTCTGGTTAGGCCAGCACCTCTGCCTTATGGCTGAAGAAGCCAGGACTCCAAGAGATGAGGCATATCCGTCGCTAAAACCAGTGCCGGTGAGGGCCTGGCTGGCTCAGTTGGTGGAGCGAGCGACTCTTGATCCTCAGGGTAGTGAGTTCGAGCCCCATGTTGGGTGCAGAGATTACATAAAAATAAAAATCCTTTTTTGATATAGGTTTTTTTTTTAATTGACATATGTATCTGAGAGAGACTTTGCGTGTGCATGAGCCTGGGAGGGGCGAGAGAGAGAATCTCAGGCAGACTCCCCGCTGAGCACGGAGCCTGATGAGGGGCTCGATCCCGGGACCCTGGGATCATGACCTGAGCTGAAGCCAAGAGTCGGACTCTCAACCGACTGAGCCACCCAGGTGCCCCCATAAAAATAAGAATCTTAAAAACAAAAACAAGAAACCCAGTGCCCCTGGGGCCGGAGTCGGATTCCATCCTGGGCCGTGGGTTCCAGAATCTGGTGTGGCGTCTCCCCTTCGGTGGGTGCATGCACTACGCTCAGTCGAACGACAGCTATTTTCAGTTTTTATAGTCTCCACACCTAACGTGGGGCTTGAAACCGTGGCCCCAAGAGCACGAGTCACGTGCCTCCTGACTGAGCTGGGCAGGCGCCCTGCAGTTCTTAAAGCTCTGTTGGCTGCTGAAAGCCCGGCATCTGTGTACTGGGGGCTGCACAGACAGTGCCTTGAGAGCCGCCTTGCTGGAAGGGACGCGGGGAGTGCCATGTGGAGGAGGGAGCCTCGTGGAAGGTGTTGAGCCGGGGCGGTGGGCTGGGTGGGGACCCTGAAGCGTTGCCTCGTTCTGCTAGGGCACATGCTGTTTTCCTGCTGCGTCTCAGAGCCTTAACTGGCACGGCTTCAGTGAGATAAGGGAGTGCGTGTCAGTGCCCAGCGCAGGGTCGTGGCCGGCGAGGCTCAGCGCACCTGTGCCGGCTGCTTCTGAGCCAGGGTCTCGCCCAAGGAGCCCCACGATCCCCACAAAGCTGTCAGGCACATTTGCCCTGCCCTGCCCCCTCCTGTCCTCTGCTGGCACAGAGCAGCAGTCGTCATGCCCAGGGCTGGGCTTGGCCCTAGGGCCCCCAGGGGTGGCGGTGGGCCGACGTAGTGTCCCCACAGCACCCCCTCCCGTGCTGCACTTCACCCCCCATCAGAAGTTTCCACATTGAGGCTTAGCCCTGCTGCTCTGTCAAAATGTCCGAAAGCCTAGGCTGCGGACTCTGAACATAGTAGGGTCCAGAACTCTCTTGGCTGGGGTCTCCTAACAGATGGGGACAGTAGCCCGAGGTCCCCAGGGTCGCCAAGGCCACTCAGTGTGGAAGCCGGTGTCTGTGTTCTGTTGGCGCCACATAAACCGGTGTTAGAACCTGATGTCTGTGTCTTTTCCATCCCCTCTTCCCGCCTTGCCTGTCTCTTCCCCTGTAGGGAGGGAGCCCCCAGCCCTGGTGGCAGAGCTCCACTCACAGCTGTGCTCCTCCCTCCAGAAAATCAAGAGCATTAAGAAGCAGCTGAGTCTTCTGTGCATCGACTTCAACAAGAACCTGAACGAGGACACGACCTTCCTGCCACTCACACGAGAGGAGCTGGGTACTGGTGGGGGCGTGGGCTGGGGCGGGGCTGCTTCGCGGTCTCAGGACCCTCACAGGCCACGGCCACCACCCGCAGGCTTCCGAAGTGCAGGGACATTTGTGTCCACCGCCCCGGGCGAGGGGGCTTCTAAACTCGGACCAGTCAGCGCTTTGGAATCTGTTTCTCGATCCTTCCTCTAGCAGTGCCAGGAGTGCTGGGTCAGGTGGCTGGATTCGCCAGGATTTCCCTTTGAGACCCATGCCCCCGCCTGTTGCTGTTCTTGTTTCTTGTTTCTTTTTTTTTTTTTTTAAGATTTTTTTTATTTGCCAGAGCACAAGCAGGGGGAGCAGCAGGCAGAGGCAGAGGGAGAAGCAGGCTCCCCGCTGAGCAGGGAGCCCGATGTGGGTCTCGATCCCAGGACCCTGGGATCATGACCTGAGCTGAAGGTGACGCTTCACCGACTGAGCCGCCAGCGCCCCTGCTCTTCTTGTTTCAGTTTTATAAGAGGATCAGGTAGACGCGTCCTGGCTGATTCTTGTCCCCAAACCTGGCTGTAGGTGGGGATTTTGAAGGGTTGTGGCCAAGGGGTCTTCTAAATTTTTACTCTTTTCTTTGCTTCTCTTTCCCCAACTGTTTCATTTCGAAAAACTTCACACTGTGGGAAAGTTGTAAGGACTGTACCGCGGGAAGCTCTGTGTCCTTGGCGTCTCCTAACCCTTAGCTGACGGTGCACTTTCTGTCCTCTCCGTG
Organism: Ailuropoda melanoleuca; assembly: GCF_002007445.2. NCBI lineage: Eukaryota > Metazoa > Chordata > Mammalia > Carnivora > Ursidae > Ailuropoda > Ailuropoda melanoleuca. Next base: position 1,834,360 of record NC_048221.1, read on the forward strand.
GGACACTGCCACACGTATGTCCTTCGTGCTGTGAGTCGTCTGTGGGCCTGTGAGTCTCTGCTTCTTCCTTGGGCGGAGGCAGAGCACGGAACGGCCGCGTCACGGGGAGCACAACCCACCCCGGGCTCTGCTGCCCCGATGGCACTCCTTGTAGTCCTCTCCCCCGTCGGGTCCGCTCACGGAGCCCCCGTCACATGGAGTTTTCCTGTCTCTTTAGGCTCCTTTCCTAATGAACCGCCCCTCAGCCATTCACAAAAGTGTTGTCACCTCTCCTGACGTGGACACTTTTGAAAAGCCTAGGCCAGCGGTTTCGCTCCTGCCTGCGAGCCCTGTCAGTCCCATGTAAGGCGCTGGAGCGTCGTGGCAGTGACCTTGCAGCGGCTGCCTGGGGGGTGGCCGTGCCGGGCCCCGCTGCCAGAGCTCCCCCCCACGCACAACCAGAGGCGCCTGAAGGCAGCTCTCTTGCAAAGGGGCCCGCAGTGGCAGGTCTTCCTGAACAGGGGCTTGTGGGTCCATCAGCGCCGCCCTCCACTGCCCTTTTTTCTCGTTCAGTCCCGTCCGTAGTGCCTCAGGCAGCAATTCCCCCTTCCCCCACGGCTGCCCGTGTGAGGACAGGCGCCCATGGTTTTCTGGCCAGAGGGGGATCCCGGGGCTGGAATTCAGCAGACGAGTTTGCTCACCCACACCCTCTCGTGGGCCGGCTTTTCTGCCCCTTTGTCCAGCCTGAGGGGCCTTGCCGTGGCAGCCGGGCCTCCTGTGGGGCAGCTGGGCGCCCCGGCCATGGAGCAGAGCCAGCCCCAGACGGCGGGGCGGTGACCGTGGCCAGGAGGCCTGGACCGTGGGTCCTGCTGAGCGAGGGTGTGGCGCGTGTTTGTTTTCTTCTGCTTGCCAAGGGGAGAGTTGTTGTCTGTTTACAAAGTCTCGGACAGCGTGTCTCTCTCTCTGTCCNCCCCCCCCCCGCCATGTTTTAGGCGCTCGGGGAAGGTGCTTCTCTGCCCGTGCCTCCTTGGAGGTGGGGCCACTCTCCCTGTCAGCAGCAACTCCGGGGGTGCCCTGGGCTGCCGCTCCTCACTTTGGGCCGCTGGGTGAGGGAGGCTCCCATGGTCGGCCTTCTGACCCCATCATTCCTTGTGCGTTTACGCGCTGGTCTCTCAAGTCAGAACTTTCCCTCCCTCTTAGTAGTGGATTCATCTGCAGTGTCGGTGTGGACGGAGGCCCCATTGATCTGGGGACTGTGGTCTGCTGCTGTCCCTGTTTTGATGCTCGGGTTGTCCCAGTTCCACCTAAGAGCCTCTGCGGCTTGAAGCGTCCCTGTTCCTCTGTGAGCACTGTCTTTGGGACTTGTGTTCCGGGCTCACTTTGTCCTTGCCCTGGCCTGGGCTGCTATTTGAGACCAAGATGTGGGTGCCGGGCGTGCCCGTTGCTGCTGTGGGACTGTTGTTCCCAGGCCCCGTCGCTGAGTTAGGAAACGGGTGTCTGCACATGTACGCACGCACGCACCGAGCCTGGAGGTGGTGCCCTCCTGGCACTGCTCACCCTGCCGCACAGCGTCCCTTCTCACCTGTACTGAGGTGAGGCTCCAGGCGAGCTGGCCTTGGGAGGAGCCGTGGGCCAGGTTGGAGCTGGGGCTGTGAGGTGGTGACCCCCGGAGGTTTTCAGTTGGAGGTGATGCACCCAGATCTCTGTCTTAGGAGATGGTTCCGGGCGGGGAGCCGGGTGGGAGGTTCTTGCAGAAGTGTGGCCCATTGCAAGGGCAGCTGGGCGGCATTTGTCCATCCCTGGTGCCGCTGATGGGGGAGGGACAAGGGAAGAGACTGCAGTTCCCGGAAGCCTCCTCTGTCAGGGGTTGAGCCGAAAGGAGCTTTTCCTCCCGGGGAGCCCTGGTGGGAAGGGCAGCAGCTCTCCGTCTTCCCGGAGGGGCTCAGGGCAGGGTGGGGAGGCTGGGCCTGGCACCCTGTTCCCTGCAGGCTCCCGGTCCTAGCCTCTCTCGTGGAAGCGAAGCCCGCCTTCCCACCTCAGCTGCACGGGCCTGGTAGCTTCTCGGGCGTGTGGCAGCCCTGGTTTTGTTCCTGCAGGCGGCCTCCCAGATGACTTTTTGAACTCGCTGGAGAAGGCTGGGGATGACAAGCTGAAAGTCACCCTCAAGTACCCGCATTATTTTCCCCTCCTGAAGAAATGTCACGTGCCTGAGACCAGGAGAAAGGTGGAGGAGGCCTTCAACTGTCGCTGCAAGCAGGTGGGAGGGCGATGCCTGGAAGTCGCAGGGCCTGTCCTGTCTGCCTGGTGCCTGCTGGGCCAGGCTCGGCGGTCAGCAAGCCCCAGGAGAGCTCAGCCTGCCCCTAGCGGACTTCCATGCTGGGTCTGGTTCTGGGCCCAGGCCACAGCTCGGGGTCTGACCCCTCCCCCAAGCCAGTCCTGTGTCTGAGTGACCATCTGCTGCTCCTGTGCCTTAGCTTCGGTCATCCCTTCTCTCTCTCCAGTGGCTTTGCTGGGGCTTGAGCTGGGGTCTGCAGACACGCCCTCCCTTTTCTGCGTCTTGTGTGGCGGCCTGGGCCTCTGACTGTGGCCTGGGGCGTGTCTTCAACGCACAGACCTCCATTCCCACACAGATGCTTGTGTTTGTGTTTGCGTCCACGCCGCTGTGTGGCCTCACTGCTGTTTAGTGTCTCCAGCAGACGGGGCTGAGCTTCCCATGCACAGTGCCCCCTGAGGCTCACCTGCATAGCCCTGGCCCCACATTGCGCTCCAGTCGCGACCTTTGAACCCCTCATGCTTACACCCTTTCTGGGTCTGAAAGTCACCTGAGGGTTTATAGAGATGCATGTGTTATGGCAGGACCACAGCACAGCCATAGAAACCTAGGCCATGGGAAGGAGGGAGGGAAATGAGACACAGCTGGGGTCTTGGCATTCCGGAACTGTGCGGCCACGGGGCCCAAGTGGGAGGCAGTGGGCCCGGCACCCACAGAGCTGGTCATTGGTTGGTTCCAGGAGAATTGTGCGATCCTCAGAGAGCTGGTGACCCTCCGGGCACAGAAGTCCAGCCTGCTGGGATTCAGCACGCACGCTGACTACGTCCTGGAGATGAACATGGCTAAGAGCAGCCAGGTGGTGGCCACTTTCCTAGGTAACCCCTTGCCGCCCCCAGCCTCCCGCTGTGGGTTCCAGGAGTGGGATTTGGGCCTCTGAGAGCCACATTCTGTTCACCCTAGAGTGGGAATCCTAACACCCTCAAGGCACTCTAACCTGATGGCCGAGCATAGGGCTCTGGAGTGAGCCTGCATCTGCCCCGGCTCTCCTGCCTCCCGGCGTGAGCTCTGGGCAAGTGTCCCCACTCCAGCCATCCTTCCCTGCTCGTGGAGGGAGACCGAGGGGTCTTCCCCCCCGCCCCCCGCCTGCTGCAGGGCGACGCGTTGCCCGTCTGGCTTGTGCCGGCAGTCAGGCCTAACAGGCAGGGTACCGGGGCCATCGTGCTGTGGACCGGGGCTGGCGGGGGAGCGGCCGCAGGGAGGTAGCCTAGCCTTCCCCTCTGCCCTCCCCAGATGAGCTGGCCCAGAAGCTGAAGCCCCTTGGGGAGCAGGAGCGGGCCGTGATCCTGGAGCTGAAGAAGGCCGAGTGCGAGAAGCGGGGCCTGGACTTCGATGGGCGCATCAACGCCTGGGACATGCGTTACTATATGAACCAGGTGGAGGAGACGCGGTACAGCGTGGACCAGAACCTGCTCAAGGAGTTCTTCCCCATGCACGTGGTCACCCAGGGCTTGCTCAGCATCTACCAGGAGCTGCTGGGGCTGACCTTCGACCTGGAGGAGGACGCCCCCGTGTGGCACGAAGACGTGAAGCTGTACTCCGTGAGGGACTCGGCCTCAGGGAGGGTCATTGGGAAGTTCTACCTGGACCTCTACCCAAGGTGCGTGGTGAGCTGGGCGATGCTTCTCCGAGCCTCAGCGTTCCCATCTGTGAAATGGGTTGTGGGGTCGCCACGGTGCAGGGCCAGGTGAGGGGACAGGAGCGTTTGCTGTCCACGGAGGAGGGTGCCCCAGATGTTCGGCCTGCTGTGTGGGATGAATGTGGGGCAGGCCCCCGGCTCCTGGGCACTCGCTCCCGAGAAGCAAGTTTGAGCTGCTCAGCCTGTCCAGGTCCCTGGGCTGGCAGATGGGTGATTAGGGGATGCAGAGTCAGGGTGGCAGAATCAGGGACTCCTGTGGGGTCAGGAGCCCTCTGGGCCAGTCGGTGTGTGGAGCAGATTCCTAGCTGCCCCTGACCCTGCCTCCGTCCCCAGGGAAGGGAAGTACGGGCACGCGGCCTGCTTCGGCTTGCAGCCAGGCTGCCTGCGGCACGACGGGAGCCGCCAGATCGCCATCGCGGCCATGGTGGCCAACTTCACCAAGCCTACCCCAGACACCCCCTCCCTGCTGCAGCACGACGAGGTGGAGACCTACTTCCACGAGTTCGGGCACGTGATGCACCAGCTCTGTTCTCAGGTGGGTGCGGGGCCGTGGGGGCGGGGCGGGGCTGGGGTTTGGTGCGTCTGGAGGCTGCCTCCTCCCTGGACAGTGAACGCTCCCTGGGTCACCACGGCCACAGCGATGCCAGTTGCCATCACGGAGCCCTACAGACGGCTGGCTGGCTGGAAGTGTGTCCCTGCGGTGCTGGGGGCTAGGGGTCTGCGGTCAGTGTGTTGACAGCACTGGTTCCTTCTAAGGCAGCTCTCCTCGGCGTGTAGCTGGCTGTCTCCTCAGGTCCTCATGTGGTCATCCCTCTGTGCGTGTCTCTCATAAGGATGCCAGTTGTTGGGTTAGGGCCACCCCGGGGACCTCATTTTAAGTTGAATATTTTAGTGATCATTAGTTTACCAAGTTATGGAGGTGTCATTGCTGTGCAAACATTTTGCAACATTTCCATTACCAGAAAGAGCCTTCATGTCTCTTAGTTACCTCCCCAGCCCCCAGCCCCCACGAGCCCCCTTCCCGTCCGTGGAGGAGCCTGCTCTGGACGTGTCACACACGTGGACGCACACGCCATGGGGCCTTCTGTGTCTGGTTCCCTCCCTGAGCGTCGTGGGCTCGGGGTCCGTCCCAGGGCAGTGCGTGTGGGCGCCGCGCTCCTGCTGGTGGCCGAGGGACGTGCCCGCGCATGGGATTCACTGAGAAGTGTGTTTTGAGCAGAGGGTTTTCTGTACTGCCTTTTTTCTTTTCTTTTTTTTTTTTTTTTAAAAGATTTTTTATTTATTTATTTGACAGAGATAGAGACAGCCAGTGAGAGAGGGAACACAAGCAGGGGGAGTGGGAGAGGAAGAAGCAGGCTCACAGCAGAGGAGCCCGATGTGGGGCTTGATCCCATAACGCCGATCACGCCCTGAGCCGAAGGCAGACGCTTAACCGCTGTGCCACCCAGGCGCCCCTGTACTGCCTTTTTTCTTTCACGGTTTGCACTTGTTGTGTCTTGTTGAAGAGATCATTTTCTCCTAATTTCGCTCTTCTGGAAGTTTTGGCTTCAGCTCTTTGTGTTGGTGTGCCGTCCACTGTGTGTTGTGTCGTCCGTGCGGTGACGGTCCTCAGCGGCCAGCGGCCCCTCAGGGCAGGGCAGCGTCTGCAGCACTGGGGCCCTGGCCGCCCCGGCCGTCCTGCTCACGCGCCCCTCACCTCTTCCTGCCTCCGCGCCACATGCTCACGGGTATGTCCCGTATCTGGAACATTTTTCTGCCAGCTACTCTCGTGGTTCCCTCATTTCCTTCAGGTCTTTGTAGATATGCATTGTCACTACTCACAGTTCTGTAAAGTCGCTGCGAGCATAGAGTTCGCGAATACCGAATCAGGGCTCCCGTGCGAACACGGGGTTAGGTCCCTGTGAGTGACAATCGATATGGAACCTTGTGTGGTGCGTGTTTCTGTTGAAAGATGCCTCTAATGCATACCGTTGGTTCACACCGAACTCCCAGCCGTCGGCGCCGTAGCTCATGCCTGCAGGGGGCGCCTCTGACCGACCGTGTGCTCTCTCTGCACATCACGGCCTCGTGCCCTCGGGAAAGCCGCGTAGCACTTCAGCATGGCAGTTGGGATCCGTTTTATTTATTTATTTTTGAAGGTTTTATTTATTTGAGAGACAGAGAGAGCTCATGAGTAGAGGGAGAGGGAGAAGCCGGCTCCCCCCGCGGAGCAGGGAGCCTGATGGGAGACTCGATCCCGGGACTCCGGGATCATGATCTGAGCTGAAGGCAGATGCTTCACTGACTGAGCCCTCCAAGCACCCCTGTTGGGATCCATGTAAACAGCCCAACTGCCTACAAAAGAAACACAGAAGTGGGGGTGGAAAAAAAAGCTCTGAACAGAGCATGAAGAGGACCCCCGTCCCAGAGCTAAAGCCCAGAGGCAGAGGGTTGAATGACCGCAAAGTGCCACAGGTGCTGGTTTTAGGGTTAGAAATTTTAGCAAGTAGGCAAAGTCACAGATAGGATCCGAGCGTAACGAGGCCCAACGCACGTCCTCTCCCAGGTCCCCGATCCTGCCTCCCTCTGGGCCTGGAAGGGACTTGCCCAAGGGCATGCGCTCCTTTGGCCGAGTGGCTACCAGAGCTGCGTTCTAGCACGACTCAGCCAGGTGCTGTTCTTCAGGAAAATTTCTGACATAAAAGCGGAGAAAATACAAGGTGCCTCCAGATCCCGTGGTTTCCAGGCCTGTGCCTTTCGGGGTACAGGGCTTTTTGAGAGCATTGGGTTTGTGGGTGGAGGAAGGGAGCCTGGCAGCCAGCCAGGGACGGGCATGCTCCCTGCCTCTGTGTGTCCTGGGCCGGGATGTCTGTTAGCAGCTCCCTGGGAGCCTCACCTGTCCCCGTCCCCAGGTGTAGGGGCCTCGCACAGCCTGCTGTCCGCTCGCCTTGCTGTGCCTGTCTGGAGAGCAGAGCATACCGCGTGTGCAGGCGAGGCCAGCGGCTCGGAGCTGGCCAGGCCTTTTCCAGACCTTCCTGCAGCTCTGCCCACCCCACAGGCGGAGTTTGCCATGTTTAGCGGGACACACGTGGAGCGGGACTTCGTGGAGGCGCCTTCTCAGATGCTGGAGAACTGGGTGTGGGAGAAGGAGCCGCTCCTCAGGATGTCCCAGCACTACAAGACCGGCAGCGCCATCCCCCAGGAGCTGCTCGAGAAGCTCATCAAGTCCCGGCAGGCCAACACAGGTGCCCGCTGGGAGCCGCCCTCCTGCCTGGGGAGGGGAGGCCAGGTGCCTGCCTTGATGGGGTTCTCTGCTGCTTGTGTGGGGTACAGAGCCAGCCTCCCTGTCTCCTTCTGCCCGTCAGGTCTCTTCAACCTGCGCCAGATCGTACTGGCCAAGGTGGACCAGGCCCTGCATACCCAGACGGCTGCAGACCCAGCGGAGGAGTACGCCCGCCTGTGCCAGGAGATCCTTGGGGTCCCTGCCACGCCAGGTAGCCGCTCGCGAGGTGGGCCCACCTGGTCAGGGTCTGGTCAGGGTCTCCGCCGTTCCCAGAGTCGGAAGGATCTAGTGACGTGTGAAGGGAGTCAGGCCAGTTTATAGGTGGCAGCTGAGGCCTGGGAGGAAGCAGATGGCCTCTGGGCTCCTTGCTGCTTTGTGTCCCTGGGCCTCCCGGCTCCAGCAGGTGGCTGGCGGCCTTGGGTGTGAGCAGCTCCATCCTTCCTCGCCGTCCCTCGTACCGCTCAGGCCGTGTGCGGCTTCCCTCCCCGCCAGCCGCCGAGCTCCCCCAGCGGTGCCCTCCCACACCGCGCTCTGGAACAGGTGGGAGGTGCCGCAAAGACCAGGGATTTCATACCCTGCGAAAGAGTAGCTGAGATTGTGACGCTTCTCCTTGTGCGTTATCACAAGTGCTCAGATTAACACACCTGGAAATAATTGGGATTTCGGTGTAGGTGGTGGGGAATTGCTTTGTTCTACAAGAACTTTAAAAATTCCATCAAAAAGCTTAACCGTGCACACTCTCCGCTGTACGGGTGTGCCTTGATTTATCCTTTTGTGCGAACTCGTAAGCATCAGCAGATAGTGGGCCACGTGTATTTCCCTTGGCCATGTTGTCCAGCTCCTGCTTTCTAGGCGTGTCAGGCCAGGCCCTCTCCTCCTGGGTGTGTGCTGGTCATCTCTGATGGGGCTGATTTGAGGCCCCCTTCTCCTGGCAAGGGGCACTGAGGGGGCTGGGGGATAGACGGGGCCGCGGTGAGAGCCGTAACACGTCTGTCCCAGGAACCAACATGCCCGCGACCTTCGGCCACCTGGCAGGTGGCTACGACGCCCAGTACTACGGTTACCTGTGGAGCGAGGTGTACTCCATGGACATGTTCCACACACGCTTCAAGCAGGAGGGCGTCCTCAACGGCAAGGTGAGGGCGGGCCGGCCGTTCTGGGGGGCGCCTGCCTGCGGAGGGAGCACGTGACCTTTCAGTGCTGCTCCCTGCCGCCCGGGACCAGGGCAGGGGAGCTGAGGCACCCGCTGGTCTTCGCTGGGTGCTGGAGATGGGCCCTCCCTCCGCCCTGAGGTTCGCCACCCCAGATCCTCCTGGGGCCAGGGGCTCAGCCGGCTTTCCACACCTGTGTTTTGTCACCGCCAAAGCTCCGCCGCCCGTGTGGTGGGCTCGGTCAGGGCCTCGGCCTCCGTGACGTGAAGGGCCTCGAGGAGTTGCAAATGGTTGGGGTTCCTGCACACACATGCTCGTGCACATACCGTGCACATGCTTGTGAATACACTCGTGTGCTTGCGCGTGAGTGCTCTCTCCGATGCTGATGCAGGCGCCCGGACGCCCACGTGTGGCCGGGAGAGGGGCTGCTCGAGGACTGATCAGCCCCACCCCTATTCCCAGCAGGTCGGCATGGACTACAGAAGCTGCATCCTGAGGCCCGGCGGCTCCCAGGATGCCAGTGTCATGCTGAAGCTCTTCCTGGGCCGAGACCCCAAGCAGGATGCCTTCCTCCTGAGCAAAGGGCTGCAGGTGGACAGCAGCGACCCACCGGCCTGTTGACGCACCAGGGCCCTGTGGACCCTGCCCCGGGCTCAGCCTCACCCCAGCCCCTGCCGCCTGTTGCCTCAGCTCCCAGTCGGGGAACGGGGTGGCCTGCCGCTCGGGGTGAGGGGGTGGGGACAGGGTGAGGAGAGGGGGTGTGCGTCCTCCCTGTTCATTCCTCCTGTCGGGTCTCCACAGGCCCCCCTCGGTGGCTGGCCTGGGCGATGGGGTCTTGTCCTCGAGATGCCTGGAAAACTCTGTGTCCAGTCAAGCCTGCCAATTTGTTGCACTAATCCATCCCCTTCTTGGGAAATTTTCTGAGTGAAAAGACGGTGGTTCTTTGAAATGCAGCCATTAAAAAAAAAAAAAGAAAGAAGACTGTGGGCCTGGTCTCTGACTCTTGTCCCTTCTACCATAGAACAGCCAACTGTTGGTTGTCACGGGGATGACGTGCGGGTGCGCTCCTTACACCCTGATTGCCTTGCGATCAGCCCTCAGGCTGGGGACGTGGGGCAGGCGAAGGCTGCTGGATTGTAGGTTGGGGTGTCTGGGAGCCGGCTGAGCTGTCACTGCAAGCAGGGATGGGGGTGCCGGTGAGAACCGCTGAACAGGCGTGTTGGTACCGCTCACCAGGAGGCGTCTGTTTCCTGCCGACCTCTCCCCTCCCTATGCGGCCCCTGCCAATGTTGGACCAGGCTCAGCTCTTCCAAGAAGCTGGGAGGCCGCGGCTGCCGGCCTGGGCCCCAGCAGCTGGGATGGCTGAAGCCGGCAGCAAGCAGCGGCCCGCCCTGGGGCCCTGGGGCCCTGGAGCCAGCCCACTGGGCACAGCTCCTGTCCCGGCCCCTTGGCCAGACCTAGGGATTTGTGACTTGACGGTTTCTGATTAATGGGCGCAGCTGCTGGATGCAGGCTGTGACTTTGAAGGCCCGTGTGACTTTGAAGACTAAGGCACACGTGGTCCTCTTGGCTCAGCTCCCTGTGGCTGTAGCAGCGCAGCCAGGTCCGGGCCATGGGGACTGCTGGTAATTCTTCGGAATGCCTTAGGTGGTACTTTCCGGTGGCGGAAAATCGGAAGGGCTTCTTGAGCAGGGTGGGTAGGTCTTTCCCCTTCCTTTGGTCTGGGCCATCCCATGTGTTCTCTCTTCCCTGGACTTGGAGCTCTTTGGGAGCCCTGCCACCTGCCCTGGAATTGTCCCCACCAGTCCTGTGTCATCCCCCCCACCCCCACAACAGGAACGAACCCGTGATCCGCGGAGTGAGGAGCCCCGCAGCTCCCTGACCCTCCTTTCTGCGGCAGGCGGCCATGCCCGTTGGGCTGACACCTCGGGGGAAGGTCTGCCCCCTTGCCTGCCCGTTCTCACCAGTTATAGGCCCGTCTGGGGCCCAAGAAGGAGCAAAGACAACCGACAGACCACATCCGGCTTCCATCAGGGACCTCTGTCCAGCAGCAGTCCTGTCGGGGGTCTCTCCTTGTCTTTCCCAGTGCAGAGCCCTCTGACGGCCACAACCTGGTCCTTGTGCTGGCACCCCCAGCTGTGTGCTGGGCAGTTGGGGGCCGGGGATGGGGAGGGAGCCACGGGCCTCCTGTGTCCCTGAGCGGGCAGGTGGGCTTGGGAGAATGGGGGTTGCCATGCATGGCCTGTTCAGCGCCCCCTGCAGCCGCCTTCCTGAGGGCTGTGGGCCTCATGGGTCTGACCTGTGTCGTAGGCTGCACACCTGCTCTCCAGTTTGGTTCAGGACTACGGGGAGAGCTGCTGGGTCTTTCTGGCTGGTGGCCTCCGGCAGCCCCTTTCTCCCAGAAGGAGCCGAGGGGCCATCATGTGACTCCTCCCCCCGGGGCTGTTGCAGCTGGGGCATCTCAAGACCGGGCCAGGGTCCACTCCTTCCTGGGCATCCTCACCTAGCAGTATCAGCCGGAGCCAGCGGCCTGGCAGGACCGGGCCTGGTGCAGCCTCGGCGGTGAGCTTGGCTTTCTCGTTCTGGGAACCCCCACGTGGACCCTGGGTTCAAGTCTAAGGCTTGGCTTATGGGGTGAGTGGGTCCCGGGCTGGGGGGCACTTCCAGCCCAGGTTAGGCCAGGCGGGAGCCCACATGACCCAGGGAACCGAGCTAATCTTGGCCGCGTGCGGGGCACGGGCCAGTGCGGTACTCGTGCTCACACACCCCAGACCTCCCCTGGGCTGTCCAGCCAGCCCTGCAGCGTGGGAGGTGGGGGGCTGCTCAGTCCTAGAGGGGCCACGATCCCAGGTTAGGACAGGCACTGCGGGCCATCTCTCCAGCCAGAGTGCGGTTCACCACGACAAGTAACTTCATTGGGCTGTTGCTGTCAGGCCCGTGACTTGTGTTGAAACCGGGAATAGAAGTTTTGTCCTCCCACCTCTCCCCCTAGACTCGAAACGGGGAATATAGGCTGTGGGATACATGGAGCCGCGCAAAGAGCAAGGCTCGACGACCCTGGGGGGGCCAGACCCATGAGGGAGGCTCTCTGCCACGCCATCCGCGTGCTGTCCCCGAGCTTTGCACCGACGAACCGTGAGCTCCCTTTTCTGCTTCAGCCACTTTGAGCAGCCCTTTGTCCCCTCAACCCGCAGCGTTCTGTCTTGACCCTGTCCCAGCCGACCCCACTGAGATCTGTGACAGCTGGAGCTGGGCTCACCAGAACAGACCGGCCTCTCGGCCTCCGAGGACTGTCCAGGGCCCCCATCTGACTGGCGGTGTTGAGGTAATCGGAGCAGCCGGGGGCCTGGGGAGGGTTGTGTTGGTTCTGGTCTGGGAGGGACTTAGCGGGCCTCACCACCCCAGCCTGCAGCCAGTCGGGCTCCAGGCCTCCTGCAGGCTTTTGTCCGCGTGTCTCAGGACAGCAGCCCTGTCTGCAAGGGGCTGTGTGTGTTCATGGTTCACAGTTTCGTGGAGAAAAAATTTCCATGAAAATCACGTTTAAAGTCCATGAGTTGATGAGTTTTGACGCTCATTTGTCCTCATGAAAGCATCACCACAGGACAACACGCTCGTGAAGCCCAGAGTTTCCTGGTGGCTCTGCAGCCCTGCCCACCCCTCCCTGCCGCTCCCCACGCTGCCGTTCACCTGCCTCTGTCACTGCAGATATGGTCCATTTTCTTTCGGTTTATGTGAACTGAGCCATATGGGATGTCCTGTTGCCGGTTTTGTCTGACTTGTGCCGAGGCTCATTATTTCCGGAGGCGTCCATGCAGGCCCCTTATTCTTGGTGCACACTGTTCATTGCATTATTTGGGTGTGTTTGTTTCTTCACCTGGCCCGCTTTGAGGCTGGTTCCAGTGTGGGGCTATTACGAGTAAAACTAAGCAGCCTTTGTGTGGACGCGGCCTTTCGACTTTCTAGAAGTGATTTCCGCTACTCTGATGGGCGTGAAGCGGCCCCTCACTGACTTTGCTTCTCCCTCACGGCACATGATTTTGAGCCGCTCTTGACATGCTTACTTGCTGCCCGTGTGTCCTCGGGGAAGGGTCCAAACGTCCTACCCGTGTCTCTGCTGGCAGAAGTATTTGGAACAGGAGACATTTACGTGTTTAAAAGATTACTATTTGGAATAGCATCAAACGTTAAACATGTGGGGATAAGTTGGACAAGAGACGTACGGCTGCTCTACCCTGAGAACGCAGACTCCTGTTGCGGGAGGTGAAGGAGAGGAGGGCGGTACCTCGTGCACGGAGTGGAGAGGCTCGGGAGACGCCTGTTCTCCCCCCCAGTGGGTCTATGGATGCAGTGCAATACCAATTAAAATAACGGCCGAGGGGCGCCTGGGTGGCACAGCGGTAAAGTGTCTGCCTTTGGCTCAGGGCGTGATCCCGGCGTTATGGGATCGAGCCCCACATCAGGCTCCTCCGCTATGAGCCTGCTTCTTCCTCTCCCACTCCCCCTGCTTGTGTTCCCTCTCTCGCTGGCTGTCTCTATCTCTGTCAAATAAGTAAATAAATCTTAAAAAAAATAAAATAACGGCCGACTGTTTCTTTTTCTTTTCCTTTTTTTTTTTTTTTTTTGTGGAAACTAACTGATGATTCTAAAATCTGTTGCAAAGGAGCCAAAATGGCCGAGGAGGCCCTGAACAGAAACCTGGAGGACGTGCACGGTTCGTTACCCAGACTGTTGGAAAGCCTGTCGGGAAGCCGGTGTGGTTTGGGCACGAGGGTGGACAGAATCACTGGTGGAGCGGAAGAAACCGCAGTCCGGAAACAGACCCACACACAGGGGACGCCCGCGTTTGCACCCGAGGCATCGGGCAAGTCGGCGCCGAAGGAGTCCCTTTCCGGCCGGCCACGCGGCCAGCCCGTGTGTAGTAAGACTGAGCCTTGATCCTCCAGCTTACACGCCACACAAAAATGAACTTAAAATGGATCCTCAATCTAAACGTGAGAGGCCAGCGAATATCTCCGATGTATTCTCCCAGCCCGCGGATGGCCTTCCCGAGGCCCATGTTGCGTCCCCGTGGGAGCTGGCGGGTGTCTGCGGAATTAATGAAGACCGCAGGCAGCCTGCAGTACCGGATACGTCCACAGGGCGGCAGGTGGCAGGGCCTCGCCACAGGGGCCATTGGACGCTCACACCTCGGAACGCCTGAAGGTCCCTGGATGGAAGTCCTTCCGAGATGTTGCACAGGGGTCTCGAACTCCTAGACAAGCCTAACAGAAATGCAGTATTTAGATCTACTGGCCAAGCAAATGGAACAGATGAAATTGTGGGGTTATTTTTAAAGATTTTGTTTATTTATTGGAGAGAGAGCAAGCAAGAGGGAGCATGGGCAGGGGGAGCCGCAGAGGGAGAGGGAGCAGCAGATCCCCACTGAGCAGGGAGCCCGATGTGGGACTCGATCCCAGGACCCTGGATCATGACCTGAGCTGAAGGCAGACGCTTCCCCGACAGCCACCCAGGTGCCCCAGGAACAGATGAAGTTAAAGTTAATGATGTATTTTACTTAACCCAGCATATCCCAAATATCATTTCAATGTGTTAACAATAGAAAAAGCCATTAATGAGACATTGTACATACTTTTTTTTTTTTTTTTTTGAACAAAGCCTTCAGAACCCAGTATCTGTTTGCTGACGTAGCGCACTGCAGCACGGACTAGCCACATTTCCAGGCTCGGTGGCCACACTGGGCTGACGCCTGCCGGATGGGACAGCCCGTGACCACACCGGAAGCTAGCAAGCTGCACCTCGGGCAGGAAGGCTGTGGCTCCTGTGGAGGCCCCTCCGTGCCCCTGCTTCCATGGGAGCGTGCATCTGCTCCGACGCCTGTGCCTCCGACCCAGGGCGCCGGAAAGGGCCCCTTCCACGTAGGGTCACCCCCGCCTCAGCAGGTCACCGAGACGGAGCCCACGGCGAGCTTGCGTCATGGGTGATGTGGATGAGAGCTTGGTACGACTAACCCCGGGACTATGACTTCTTCCTTCTCCTGTGATGACACGTTCTCTCCATAGAAGGGGAGTTTGAGTGCGGTATTCTGTTACTTGTAGCTACAGACTGAAATGACCTAAAGAAATGGCCCCAGAATGATGCAGACAGAAGGTCAAAAGAGACTGGGGTCCCTAAGTATAACTGATGGTTGGATAAACACTCTTGACAACAGTATTTCAGCGCTCTGAGGCCAGTGTCCTAAAGTAGGCCCAAACCGGCTGTGGTCTAAGGGTTGCACTGCTGCAGACCCGCACAGCTTCCAGCCACAGACCGAGGAGCCCTGCTTTTGACCTTGCGTATCAGCAGATCATGGGGAGGGGCCAGAGTTATGGGGGGCAGTAGAGAATAAGGAAGACAACCGTGTAGCTTGTAACAGCTCCAGGAAATTCTGTTCGGCCACAACGTATGTCACTCAAATTTCCCACACGAAAACATCTTTAGGTTTTGGTTTTTAACAACAATGCGGTAAGCTTTGTCGCAAATAACAGAAATGTAAGTGTGAAAGCGCTCGCCAACAGTGAAAACTTAGGCAAATTATGCATCTCAACCTTATCTGTAATGTCTGAGAGAGCCAGACTGGAGAAGGAGGTCAGGGTCCCTCTGCTTGAGAGTTTCAGCTCCCAGGGGTGGTATTCTAGAGTCCCAGGACCAGAGAGGTTCCCTGAGCGGGGGAGGCAGGAACGTGGGGTGCCGGGCATGACTGTGCACCCCAGAGTATTTCATGCAAGGGTGTGTGGCAGGGCTGAGGATAGTTTCTGTGGCACTGTTGTTGGACTAGAGGCTGGTTCCTGTCTCAGCTGCCCATCAACCCGAGTGAGGAAGAGCAGAGTCAGGGGCTTAACAGAAAGACCACCTGGCCTGGTGAAGGCAAAGTTAGCTCATGTCAGCCGCCTGGGACTCAGACCTCTTCTTCAGCCGACGTTGGGGTCTGCCTGCCTGTCTTGGTGGTCCACGCAGGAGCTCACACTGTGACCTCGTTACTGGGGAACTCAAATGATAACAAGCACAATGGACACTGAGCCTAGGACGCAGCCTGGCGGAGCAGCTGCGGGTGGTGGCAGCAAACATTTCTGCAAAGACTTTGAAGCCTGGGATAGGGCACGCATCCCACATGAACGGCAGGTAAACTTGAGTTGGGTGGTCCCGAGAAATACGTGAGAGAATGAGTGGGTACCGGCCTCAGCTTCCCTCATCCGGTCAAAGTGGAGTGGGACATGGTTCCTGTGTCCGTCGTGGCTAGGATCAGAACCAGAAGGTGGCCCGCTGAGCAGTGCCTTGGTGCCCACGAGACTGCAGGGCAGGGCTCCCATGTCACTGGGAGTGGGATGGCCCTGGAGTGTTTTGGCCCCAGAGAGGAGCTTGGCCCTAGAGAGGCTCAGGCGGCATTAGGCAAAAACCGCATGGTCCCCGGAAGTCTGGGGGGAAAGACTAAATCTCTTGCCTGGCCATAAGCACATGTGGACTGTGTCTCCGAGGAGAATAGACTCTACGTGTCCTGGAGTCTCACCGTACTAGTCCATCTTGATCATTCTCTGTAGGATAAAGACCGACGATCCAAGAGCTGGGCTTACAGATGGGATTGTGCTCCCTCGAAGGCTGGAGAAGCACCACGTCTCCCCTCGTATCCTGCCCTGTCCCCCATCCTTCCATCTCCGCGAGGGGCCCATCTCGAGCTGGTGGGAGTGATGATAGGAATGGCAAGAGGAGGCACGGGACGGGAAGGCCATGGACCTCCGTCCTTGGTCCACCCTAGGGGCCGTGGCGTGATGTTTCGGCTCATCCTTTGAAGCTGATTTAGGATTGATGGAGACCAGGGAAATCCAGTCTTTACTTAAAATATCCCAAGTAGCTCAGGAAGTGTTGAGATGATCGGATTTCAGTGTGTATTCTGTCCAAGTGAAGAAATTCAGTGGTTCAATGAAACGGGCAAAAGGAGAAGTGAGGGTTGCTAACAAGGACAAACCGTGCCCGTCCAACAACATGCATTCCTTCCGCGTGTCCGTACCGGCAAGGCCGCGGCAGCGTCCGTGGACAAAGAGCTTTCTGAGCCGGAGTCCGGTCTGGCCTGAGGGATTCACGCAAGCGAGTGCGCGCGCACACCGTCGCCCTGCAGGGCGGTCTGGAATGCCGGCTTCCCAGGTCGTTGGTGACACCTCGGGCCTGTTGTTTTACTTAGCTGTTGACGCATCACATTACCCCAGACCTGAGACAACAGTACATGGGCTCTTACAGTTTCTTTGGATCAGGAACTTAGAAGGCGCGTAACGGGAGCTTCTGGCTGGAGACCCGTCATGAGGTTACTGCCGTTTGAACACCAGTCGGGTTGAAGGATCTGCTGGCGGTTGCCTCACACGGCTGCCGGCGGGAGGCTTCGCAGGGCCATGTGAGTATCCGTGTGCGACGAGGTGGCCGGCTTCTGCAGGACACGTGGCCCCACAGAGAGCAAGGCACAGCCTCCGAGTCTGTGACCTGGGCCGGACATCCCGCTCCGTCCTTCCCTGCCGCCCTGCTGGCTGCACAGGTTGGCCGTGTGGTGTGTGTGGGAGCTACCAAGGCTGTGCATAGCGGAAGGAGGGGTGGCCGGGGCCTGTCTCCCCCAGGCTCTCCGGGCTCAGACCGCCCTCTTTGTTCTTGTTAAAAGGAAAATATATAAGCCCGGCTTAGCAGTTTGCATGCATCATTTGGTTCCCAGGCTAGAGAGGTGGTTGGAAACATGGAGAAAAGATGAGAAAAATGAGCCATGGCGTACAGGACCAGGGGTGATGAGCCAGGATTCGCGAGTAGGTTTAAGGGGAGAGGAAATCACGTCCTGGAAACTGCAGTCTGACTTCAGTGGTTTCCCCTAACATGCAGGCAGTCCCTTTTTATCTGGCTCAATACGGTTCATCTTTTTCTCAGCAAGACTTTGCGGAAAAGTATGATTTGTTGGTTAAATGTCATTCTTTTATCTGAGATGCTTATTGCCCTCAGAACCTTATTCCGTACCCCTCGCAGGGTGTTCCGGCCGGGCCTCAGTGTGATGACGTAGCCTGGGGGCAAAGATGCAGCCTCGCAACCCCGGGCTGGACACGGGATGGAGACAGTGTCCCCGGCTGCCACGACCTCGCTCTCGGTGCTGCGGCCAGGGAAGCGGGGGGAGAAGGGAGGCCCAGACGCCGCAGGACGCCCCCACGCTGGACCTCAGGCACTCGAGGCTGGGGAGCCTGGGCATCCCAGGACGCGGCAGAAGGCAGTGCCCGAGCCCTGGCTGCACGCGAGGAGGAACGTACCGAGGCTCGGGTACGAGTCAGTGAAGGGGGCGAGGTTCCCAGCCAGGATCCACAGGGAGCAGACGGGAATGACGGAGTCCGGCGCCCCTGTAGCTCTCCTCCCTGGAGCGGCGGCCTTGAAGGCCAAGACCACAGTGAGGCTTTGGGCCAGAACAGTGGAACCAGCCGTGGTCGAAACCACTCTGAATGCAGTTTGACCGGGATGAGGAGTAAGGAGCAGGGAAAACAGAAGGGAGGTGAGCGGGACGTAGCTGAGGGTCCGGTTGTTGGCCTTGACCGTGAGAGGGCCTCGGTGCTTCACGGGGACCCCAGGACCACAGCCCTGAGCCAGAGCCTCCCCAGTGGTCTCTGGGCTGGGAAGCTCACCCCCTTGTGGACACAGCAACCCCGCTCACTGTTGGGGTCCCGGGGGGCCGGGGCGCCGCACACGTTTCTCTGCATCCGATGAAAGAAGCAGAAACCGCCCCCCACGCGGCATTTTGTCCTGATTCCCAGGATGAAAACAGACCCGTCTGCCCAGTGACGCTGTGTGACGCCTACCTTGTGCACTCGCACCTGGTGTCGTGGACAAAATATTTCCTCTCCTTTCGCCGTCCACGTGGACGGTGGCCTCTCCTTTCGTTGTCTCTCATTTTGAAATAATTTTGAAATTATGATACTCTCAGACCTTATGTGTTACTTCTCTAGGTCACGCGCCGTATATACAGCCTTACCTGACAAAGATGATCTTTTTTCCATAAGAACACACCCTAAAAAAACAAACTAAATTCAGAGACCACATTTGTGGTGACCATAGGCTGGCAGGGGTGGGGGTGGAGGCGGTGGGCAG
Organism: Ailuropoda melanoleuca; assembly: GCF_002007445.2. Taxonomy (NCBI): domain Eukaryota; kingdom Metazoa; phylum Chordata; class Mammalia; order Carnivora; family Ursidae; genus Ailuropoda; species Ailuropoda melanoleuca. The sequence goes on from NC_048221.1 coordinate 1,852,854, forward strand.
GGGTGAGAAATAAAATCTCTCTCAAATAAAATCTTTTAAAAAATTTTTTAGAAACTGGAAAAAGAAAGTTCTTATAACCAGAAAAAATTTGTAACCGTGTGGGGTGGTGAATGTGTTAACCGGTATCACTGTGGCCATCATTCGTATATCTATAAACATGTGTGTATATCATTGTATATATAAATGGTATACATACACCACCATACGTATTACATATATACTTAGTGATATGTATTATATCATACATGTGTAGTGGTATATATGGTGACGAATGTATGTATACATGTCACTATAAAATTACTACATTGTACACCTTAAGTTTTTTAAAAGATTTTATTTATTAGAGAGCATGGGCAAGGGGCAGGGGCAGAGGGAGAGGGGGAAGCAGGCTCCCTGCTAAGTGGGGAGCCCGACCCAGGACTTGATCCCAGAACCCTAGGATCATGGCCTGAGCTGAAGTTAGACACTTAACTGACTGAGCCACCCAGGCACCCTTGTTGTACACCTTAAATTTACACAGTGTTATGTGTCAATTATATTTCAGTAATCCTGGGGAAAAAGAGGACACATAATAATTTATAAGATAGGGTGCCTCAGTGGCTCAGTCGGTTAAGCGTCTGCCTTCGGCTCAGGTCATGATCCTGGAGTCCCGGGATTGAGCCCCACATCAGGCTCCCTCCTCAGCGGGGAGTCGGCTTCTCCCTCTGACCGTCACCCCACTCTCGTGCTCTCTCTCTGTCTCTCAAATAAAATCTTTGCAAAAAATAATTTAAAAGATATTAGGAAATTGTTCATTTTTAAAGGCAATCATGATATTAATAGCATTGCCATGTAATGATGATGATATCATTAAAACCTCTTTTCAGAGTTACATGCCGAAGCATAAAAGGGCGAGATATTGTTAGGTCTGTAATCTTTTTTTTTAAGAGAATGTGTGTGCAGTGGGGGAGGGGATGAGGGAGAGAGAATCTTGACCAGGCTCTACACCCAGCACAGAGCCCAATGCAGGGTTCGATCTCATGACCCTGAGATCATGACCTGAGCCAAGAGTCAGATGCTTAACTGACTGAGCCTCCCAGGTGCCCCTGGTCTATCATCTACTTTAAAACACATCAGAGATACAAAAATAAAGTACGGAAAAGTGTTGAGAGTTACTAACCTGGTTAGAGGAGTAATATTTATCAAGAGTTATTAAGATCAGTAAGAACGTGACAGCACTCTAATAAAAACAGGCTGTGAAGAAGCAGTTTGGGCACTAGAAATAGCTACCCCATCTAGGAGAGTTGAAAAGATAGCCAACCTTAAGAAGAATCCAGGGATGTGCAATGTAACGATGGCATGCCGTTTTTCAGCAGTCAGATTAGCAAAAATTGTTTACGGTTATAAAATCTAGTTTTAAAGGGATGAGGTTCTCAGTAAATAGGTACAAGAATTTGAAAGAGATGNTGTTTACGGTTATAAAATCTAGTTTTAAAGGGATGAGGTTCTCAGTAAATAGGTACAAGAATTTGAAAGAGACGGGGCGCCTGGGTGGCTCAGTCGTTAAGCGTCTGCCTTCGGCCCAGGGTGTGATCCCAGGGTCCTGGGATCGAGCCCCACATCAGGCTCCTCCGCTGGGAGTCTGCTTCTTCCTCTCCCACTCCCCCTGCCTGTGTTCCCTCTCTCGCTGGCTGTCTCTCTCTCTGTCAAATACATAAATAAAATCTTTAAAAAAAAAAAAAAAGAATTTGAAAGAGCCATGTGGTAAGATGTGCCGAAGGTCCTGAAGGGGACGGGTATACGCATATGCAGGGACCAGCGTCACACTTCCTGGCTTCTACAGAAACACTAGCCCAAGTGCACAAGTACACGCAAGGATATTCACGGTGTGCTTGCAGTGGAGTTCCAGGTGGTGTCCCACCTTCAGTTCGGATCCCCTCCTATGAGAGCACTGCTGACAAAGTGACGGGTTAAGCTTGCAAACCTGACCACGAGACGGTTTAAATCTGATCACGTCCAAACTCGCAGGAAATGCACTTTCACCTCCTTGGGGTCCCACAGATGCTCCAACTCTCGCTTCCCCGCGGACTTGAGCATATCCTTCCCTGGCTGAGTATCCCTCTCTGTGGGGAAGGGTGTTACAGAAAAGGTCAATGAGAGGACGGTCTCCAAACGTGTGGGTGTGTTTGAAGAGAGCCAAGAGACCCTGCAGCGTTCTGCAAGACTGGGAATTGTTAGCACCTTTGACCTGAAGGGAACAGAGGAAGAACCAATCCTACAACCCAGCACCGGGGCAGCGTGAGAGGAGCTGCGGCTCTCACTCGGCAATGGGCGGCGGACAAACCATGACCCAGCGTCCCGATCATCTCCCCACCTGCTGATCTTGCGCTGCTGCTCCAACCTGGTCAGACCCAAGTAGGAGCCAGAAGGCAGAGCTCCGTTGGTAAAATCCACGAAAGTCAGTTTCCCAGTGCAGAGGGTGGGGCGGGAACAGCTCAAGCGTCGTCTCCTCTGGGAATCCTCCCCAGATCCTCCCAGGCTGTCCTGTTCATTTCCTGTGTCCTCGCCCAGCTCCCTGCAAGCGTCTCCTACAGCCCTTCACAACGTGGCGAAGGACTCTGTCGGTTTCCATCCGTCAGTCATCAGACGACGAAACCCCAGTGTGATATCGTCGAACCAGGAGGCAAGTCTGAATTCAATCCTGGCTCTGCGGCTTACGAAGCCTTTACTCCTCAACGTGTCTTCCGTTCTTTTAGTAAAATCGTGGTCATGAGAATACTCCGTCGCCTTGTGGGGGTTGGAAGCAAAAGTCGGCTCCGAAGACCTTCATGGTCGAAGAGACCCAGCGCGTGCCAGCGTGCTGGACGCGTCCTCTGGACGCCTGGGTGTTCCTCGGGGAGTACCCTTCCTATGTGTGGGGAAAGTGACATCTCACGAATACTCTACCTTCAAAGTAGGACTCGAACTCCCATTTGAATACTTCTCTGTAGCGTGGCGGCCTGTGACCTAGGTCCCCTGGACCAGCGTACTGACCCGAAAGCTTCTCTTCGGAACTGCACAGCTGGGGGAGTCAGGCATCACGTGGCTCATTTCCTGGCGTAGGTGGTGACGGCAGCAACTCCCTTTAGAATTTTGTCGAGGCAGCAGTGATGGCAACACTTCCCTTTCCGTGTCTACCCTGCAATGTGTCTGACTTAGATCTGCTAACAGCTTTCTGAGCTCTGCTGCGTCCGCTGGAAGCACAGGTGTGGTTTATCGCCGTGTGAAACAATTCTTTCCGGCGCCCGTCTCACGCCACATCTTGTTGGGCACCTGGATAGCTCCCTTCCCTCCGCTTGCTGTGCCGCTCCTTTCTCCGAAACGGGAGTTTCGGCTTCTTAAGTCAAGCTGCTGAATGGCGTTTGTGTTCTATGACATTTCAAGAGTAGGGAGTCCTGACTAGCCATGAGGCAGAATTAGCTGGGCAGTGGTGAGGGCATTCCGACCGAGTGGGAGGGCCTCACAGTGATTACGATGGGCTGACAGTGCATTTCCCGGGTGGATGAAGGAGCTCACGGTATAAGATAAAGGCTGACAACACGGCAGGTCCACTGGACTGCGAAGGAAGGGTTGGGGTGTTCAAAGAAAATATTTGTGCAGGTGCCTACCTGTCTGGTTGGAAGTCTCCCTCTGTGGACGGGGGTGCGATCCCAGCAGTAGGCAGGTGTCCCCTCCTGAGGGTTTTTCATAAACCCAGGACCACAGCCCTGGCTGCTCACAGAGTGGGGAGCCTGAAGATGAGAAGTTCTGCCAATAAACGTGTCTTAGCAGCAGCAGGTGATGTACCAAGGGCTCACGAAGATAATGATAGTGTTTTTACGTGGACAAAAACTGTGTGCGGACCTGACAGTCACCATACCTATGATCAGGCACATAACAGAGAAGTGAAAATGGGTCCATACCTAGGGGCCAAAAATGTATACCAAACCATATCCCACGGCTGAGTGGAAGCCATATGGGCCAAATGACAATTAAAATCTCACTTCCAAAGCACAGGGGATGCGGGTAGCATGAAAATCCATAATTAGATCACACGGTAAGGCACCCATCATATTGGAAGCCTTTAAAAAAGTGTAATATCAGGATTGGGATAACGAATGAACCGACACAGTCTCAATGGAGAGCAATTTGATATTATGTATCAAAATGTAAGATGTAAATACACTCCACCCCAAAATTCCAGATCTAGGGATCTGACAGAAGTCTGTGCACATTTGGTTACGTTGTATGTAAAACG
>NC_048221.1:1857208-1974609 GCF_002007445.2 Ailuropoda melanoleuca
AAGGAGGAAAGACTGAGCTCTATGGAGGAAGGAATCCTGCCTCTAGACAGCCTTTGGTCTTGAGCTGCAACATCCACTTTTCCCTGGGTCTCCAGCCTTCCCTGCAGATTTTGGATCTGCCAGCCCCCAAATCACATAACACGATTCCTAAAAATTAATCACTCTCTGTATTTCTGGAAACCCTGACTAATACAAGGAATACTAAAATCATCTCCAACTATAATTGTGCACTTACCTGTTTCTCCTTGCAGTTGTAACCATTTTTGCTTTGTGTATTTTGAAGCTCTGTTAATAGTTGCATAAATATATTAGATAGTTATGTCCTTTTGATTTATTTGACACCTTTATGATTACAAAATGACCTTTTTATCCATGGTAATATTCTTTGCTCTGACATCAGCTTTGATGGAAATACAGCTGCTTTTACCTTCTGTGGACCAGTATTAGCACGCTGTGTCTCTCAATTTCCTGTTCTTTTAAACCTATTTGGTCTTTATATTTAAAGTGTATTTCTTGTAGCCAGAATATTTTGGGGTCTTATTTTCTTACCCGACAATCTCTGACTTTTTAATTCAGGTATTTAAACCAGTTACAATTAATGGGATTTAAAGCATGGTTAACTTTGAGTCTGTCGCCTTGCTGTTTATATGTTAGTCACTTTAGTTTACCCTTTACCCTCTTCTTCTGCCTTCCTTTGGAGTAACTGAATATTTTTTATGATTCTATTCTATTTTCTTGTTGATTTATTAGCTATCCCTCTGTTTTGGTATTTAGTTTGTTAGCCATGTTAGGGTTTCTAGTACACATCTAACCTNGGTATTTAGTTTGTTAGCCATGTTAGGGTTTCTAGTACACATCTAACCTGTTACAATTTGCCTTCATGTGATGTTACAGGGCTTCGCATGTAAGAGCCTTGCAATACACACTTCCATTTCTCCTTTTCCAACCTTTCTACTGTTGTCATGCCTTTTACTTTTACATCTATTATAAACCACTCAACACACTGCTCTTATATTTAGTAAGCATGACTGAAAGCTTAGGACGGTCAGCAGCAGCACCGAGGACTATGAGGAGGAATAGGTCCTCCTCTCCTAAAGAAGCATTCTGGGCTGCACACCTTCCATGCCACCAGCTAAGGCTGGAAAAACCAGACTGGAAAAGGGGGTTGGAAAATTATTCACCACATTGGTAACAAATGGCCATGGACTGGGTGGCTTATGTAACCATTTGTTTCTCACAGTTCTGGAGGCTGAAGTTCAAGGCCAGGGTGCCCACACCGGCAGGTGAGAATGCCCTTCCAGGTCGCAGAGAGTGGACTTCTCCCTTCCATGTCCTCACAAGGCAAGAGGGGCGAGGGAGCCCTTTTGGGTCTCTTTTATAAGGGCACTAATCCCATCAGTGACGGCTCCCCCTAATGATCACCTCTCAAAGGCCCCACCTCCTAATGTCATCACATTGGGGATTAGGTATTAACTTGTGAATTTGGGGAGAGACACAAACATTCAATCATAACACATGTTATGTTTATTATTGAGTTGGCTTGGGCCACATGTTGCACAAATTCATTCAACCATTGGGACCTTCTACCTGATGTTTCTTCTACTTGAACCAAAGCCACTTGAAGAAGAAACAAGTAAGATGCAGCTCTGGAGAGAAGACCCTAATCCATTTTGCCTGAGTGCCTGTTGATCAGGAAGTATTGTCAACTTCTCTCCACTTCAGGGGACCCCATTTCTTCTATGAAGAAAAAACATGCAGCACAGGGCTTGGCCATTGCATAGAGAGAAAAAGAATGAGAAATAGAAAAAAATAGGAACCTTCTTGCACTGTTGGTGGGAATACAAACTGGTGCAGCCACTCTGGAAAACTCTATGGAGGTTCCTCAAAAAGTTAAAAATAGAGCTACGCTACCAGCCAGCAATTGCACTACTAGTATTTACCCCAAAAATACAAAAACACTAGGGTACATGCACCCCAATATTTATAGCAGCATTATCAACAACAGCCAAATTATGGGAAGAGCCCAAATGTCCATCAACTGATGAATACACACACACACACACAGTGGAATATCAGCCACCAAAAAGAACGAAATCTTGCCATTTGCAACGACGTGGATTGAGCTAAAGTGTATTATGCTAAGTGAAATAAGCCAGTCAGAGAAAGACAAGTACTGTATGATCTCACTCACATGTGGAATTTAAGAAACAGCACAGATGAACATATGGGAAGGAAGAAAAGAGAGAGAGAGGGAAGGAAACTATAAGAGACTCTTAACCACAGAGAACAAACCGAGGGTTGGTGGAGGGAGGTGGGCGATGGGCATTAAGGAGGGGGCTTGCAGAGATGAGCATGATGTGTACTAAGTGGTGAATCACTGAATCCTGCTCTGGAAAACAATATTACACTATGCATCAACTAACCAGAATTTAAACAAAAATTTGAAAAATAAAAACAATAGTATACAGAAAGACATATAATACATATCATGGTTTGAGCCAATAATCATCATCATAATTTTTAAAATGTGTAATTTATCACATATTTATATGATTTATTGATATTATTTTATCATTAGATGGTTACATTTTACTGTATTATGCAGAATATCATAGTTAATTATAACAATATATGTTATGAATCTATGATACAGTAATATGTTAATTATGGTAGTTTTATTCAACATATTAATAGCACAAATACACCTATCAATATTACTAATAAATATTATTAGAACAGTTTTACCAAGTAAAAAATGGATTACCTATTTACATAACTTGTTAATAAATAGGCAAATCTTTATATCTCAGGCATTAGGGACAGGCCAAGCACTGGGAGCACTCGGCAGGAAGCTTCTCAGTCCTGCGGAGACACCGCCCGCCTGCAGAGGGCGCAGTGACTCGACTCCCTGCCCCCAGAGAGACGGGAGACCCAGCGCCACGCCCGCGGCTCCTGGGACTTGTAGTTCGCGGCCGCGTGGTGCGCAGGCGCACTGGCGAGTCCGTCCTGGGCGCGCGTGCGGGGGCGGCGGTGGCGGCGGCTCAGCGTGAGTTAACCCGACCCGAGGGAGAAGGGGTCCGGGACCGGCGCGGGGACCGCGTCCGCTGGGCGGGCCGGGGTGGGAGTCGGTGGCGCCCGAGCGCTGCGCTCCCGGTGGCACCTGCGCCCGTCCTGGGGCCATGCAGCCGCGCCTTCTTGGCGGGCCGCGCCCGACGCCAGGTGTGCGGGGTCCGGGCGGGGGTCCCGGCGGGGACGGAGCCGCGGCGTTCCCGTGGAGGCGGCACGGGACAGTCGGAAAGGCAGCCCAGCTCTCAGAACGGCAGAGTCCGACCCTTCCTTGCACGGAGTCCCCGTGTGAGACCCCCGGGGGCGCGCGCTGCTCGGAGGGGACGACAGCTCCCCTAGGCGAGACTTGGAAGGGAAATGGAACGAACCTGTTTGCTCTTGAAGGCAGAGGGGGGTTGGAACTCCCGGACTTCCTTGGGCCAGCCAGCGGTCTCCCCCGGGGCGGTTCTGCCTGTCCCCGTCCCCTTGGGGAGTGTCTGGGGACATTGGTGGTTGTCATGCCGGGGGAAGGGAGCTCCTGGCACCCAGGGGGTGGGGCCGGGGATGCTGCTCAGACCCCCACAGCGCCCGGAGGGCCCCGCCCCAGAGAATGACCCCGCCCTCGTATCCACAGCGCCCAGCGGGGAGAGACCCTGTTAATTATTCGGAAAAACACTTGAGTCAGATCCCTGCTCACTAGATAGCAGAATAAAGTCCCGAAGGGTCAGACAGTACGAACCAGAGACCCGCCCCCAGCATCTTGTCCCCACCTCCCCAGCCCCACTCCCCTCAGGCTATGTATGTAATTGTGTGCACCATCCTAGGGCCTCAGGAGGGCAGGTCATCATGGCACCCGGAGTCTCTTCGGGCAGTGGAATCCCCGAAACCAGGGGCTCTCATTTGGGCGTGACTGTCCCTAGGGGACCCTGGGTGATAGCTGGGAACATTTGTGGTTGTCCCACTGAGGGAGTTCGTGGCATGCAGTAGGTGCGGCCACGGATGCTGTTCAGCTCCTCACAGTGCCCAGAGCAGCCCCCCAGAGGAGGACCCGCCCCAGCGTTCTCAGTGCTGGGGGGGGACCCTGACTTACCCTGTAGCGTTGTGATTCTAGCGGGATCAAGGGTCCACTCCATTTATGCCCAGACACACCCACCAGGGAAGGGGGAAGCAGCAGAGCGTTCTGCCAGTGTTCCAGCGCCAAGCCCTCCAGTCTCTCCCCTTCCTCGGGGTGCATTTCATTGTCCTTGCAAGGAAGTCCTCATTGGGCCTCATCTGGCCTTTCCTGTGGAGAAGGGATGAGTTTCTGTGGTTTGAACATTGAGAGGGAAAATCCTGAGCCATGTGCCACAAGCCTGGGTGAAGGAGGGGGCAAAAGGGACCATTGACATGCACCACAAGGTAGGAGGGTCTCAGAACAGTGAGAGGGTGGCAGAGAATTGGTCTGGAAGAGCTGGGAAGGGGCTGGGGGACCTGGACCCATTGCCATGCGCTGCAGTTAAAGTCCCAAGAGCAAAGACAGAACCGCATGCTGTGTGGGGGATGGGGTGGTAGATGCGTTCTGTCCCCCTCGTGAAGCTCCGGGGGAACAAGGCCAAGGCGAGGACCAGGAGCCCTGCCTCACTGTCTGCCTCTGGTGTTTGTGAGTGTCCTGGGGCGGCGGGAGCAAAGCACCACAGCCGGCGCGGCTAGCACAACAGAAACCTCCTCTCTCACATGCTGGAGGCCGCAAGTCCAGAGTCAGGGGTCAGCGGCTCCCTCCAAAGGCTCCAGGACAGGATGCTCCCTGCCTCTTCCAGCTTCTGACGGTCCTCTCAACACTTGGTGTTCCTTGGCTCGAAGCTGTGTCACTCGTCTCTGCGTCCACTGCCACATGGCCTTCTCTCTGCGTGTCCGTGTCTCTTTTAAGGACACCATCCGTCATCGTGCATCAGGGCCCACTCGCCTCCAGGATGACTTAGTCACATCTGCACATTTCCTGTTTGCAAAGAAGGTCACGTCATGGGTACCGGAGGGTGGGGCCTTGAACGTATCTTGTGGAGGACCTGACGTAGCCCCGGGCCGTGTTCTCACCAGCAGGTGCTTGCTCAGGGTGGAGCGCGGGCGTCCTTCTAGAGACACAGCTGATGCCCCAGCCCTCTGCCCTGCATGGCTGAGACCACACGTGCCCAGTGGGTCGGAGCCAGCTCTCCGGTGAATTCTGCAGCACATCCTCTCTGGCTCCCCGCTTCGCTCTTCAAGCTTTTCTTCTAGGTTATCTCAGTTTACTTCATGAATGGTTTGTGAAAGAAGTGGGCATCACAGATCCTGCCTTCCTTGAGAATTTAAACAGTTACCAGTCCTTCCTGGAGTTAGCCATGATACCGTTTGCTGTGTATCCTTGCCAGCTTTTGGCCATCTTGCCATATGTTCCGTGTGTGTGTTATATATACACAGTTATATATGTTTGACTGTTGACAGGTTTTTTTTTTCAGATTTGTTAGTATTTTTTTGGTAATAATTTTCTTTGCTAGAATCCACGTACCATACAGTGCGTTCATTTAGGGTATGCAGTCCAGTGATTTACAGTCTGTGCACAGAGTTGGGCAGTCACCATGTCTGTCTAATTCTGGGACACTTCATCATCCCCCAAGAAACCCTGTCCCTGTGAGCCGTTACCTCCCAGCCCTATTCTCTGGCCCCTGGCCAGAACGAACCTACTTCCCGTCCGTGGAGGAGCCTGTTCTGGACCTGTAACACACGTGGACTCACACGTCGTGGGGCCTTCTGTGTCTGGTTCCCTCCCTGAGCGTCATGGCCTCAGGGTCCGTACACATAGCACATGCATCGTGGTTACCCGTTCATCCGTTGACGGACCTTTGGGTGCTTCCACCCTTGGGTGAGTGAGTCACGCTGCCATGAACGGTGGGGAACAGGTGTTTGTGTGGACGTGTGTTTTCGTTTCTCTTGGGCAGAGAGCAGGAGTGGAGTCGCTGGGTCCCATGTTAGCTGTGTTTAACCATTTGAGGAACCTCCAGACTGTCTTCCACGGCAGCGGCTCCATTGTCCGTGCCCACCAGGGGGGCCCAAGGGGTTCCATTTCTCCCCGTCCTCCCCAACCCCAGTTCCTGCCTCTCTGATGCTAGGCATCCTGGGGGGTGAGGTGCCACCTCACTGTGGGTTTGATCTGTATTTCCCCAATGACTCGTGACCTTGAGTGTCTTTCCATGTGCTGCTGGGTCCTCTGAGCATCACCTTGGGAGAGGTGTCTGTTCATGGCGAGCTCTTTATTTTGAAGGGATCTGCGGTCTACAGAGGCGAGCAGATGGCACACAGGCCCCCCGTGCCTTCCCCCAGCTCCCCCACGTGCACGCTCTCAGCCCGGCTGCTTCGTTCACCCTCGCCCCAAGGAATCTTGTGAGGATTCTTGTGTCCCAGTCGCCTTTCCCTATGAAATTCTTTCTGTGGTGAGGCTACTATTTTTTTTTAAATGTTTAGTTGTGAATTAATTATAGTCTCATAAGATGTTGCAGAATCAGGGCGCAGCCCCTGTACCCATCACCCAGCTTCCCCCAGTGACATCTCTCACAGCAGTGATCAGAGCCAGCACATTGGTACTGACCAGCCCCCTGTGAAGATTTAATACCACAAGTGCATTAGTGTGCGGGGCTGCCATACCAAAGCCCCATGGACTGGGCGGCTCACACCACAGAGCTCGGTTCTCTCCCAGTCCTGGCGCTGGAGGCCTGTGAGCAAGGTGTCAACAGGGCTGATGTCATCCTGAAGCCTCTCTCTTTGGCGTTAGACAGCCGTCTTCTCCCCACACCCTCATGTGGTCTTCTCTGTGGCTGTCTGTGTCCCAATCCTCTCTTCATCTTTTTTTTTTTTTAAGATTTTATTTATTCATTTTGAGAGGGAGAGAGAGCACAAGCAGGGGGAGGGGCAGAGGGAGAGGGAGAAGCAGATAGCCTGCCGAGCAGGGAGCCTGATGCGGGACTCGATCCCAGGACCCTGCGATCATGACCTGAGCTGAAGGCAGATGCTTCACCGACTGAGCCACCCAGGCGCACCCCAATCCTCTCTTCTTATAAGACACCGGTTTTATGGGATCAGGGCCCATTCCTAATGACCTCATTTTGACTTAATTACCTCTTTAAAGGCCCTGTCTTGAAAAACAGTCACCTTCTGAGGTCCCGGGGTTGGGACTTGAAGGCATGAATTTGGAGGGGACACCGTTTAGCCCGTAACAAGATGTATGTATGCAGACTTACACTGGGGACATTGCAGGTTCGGTTCCGGACCGCCCACAACAAAGCGAGTCGCGCGCATTGTTTGCTTTCCCAGTGCGTATAAAAGTTATATTTACACTATCCTGGAGTCCATTAGGTGTGCAATAGTGTGATATCTAAAAATCTAGTACGTGTCTTAATTTAAAAATACCTTATTGGTAGTAAATGCTGACCATCATCTGAGCTTTCCGCGAGTCATAGCACTGATCACAGATCTCCAGAACACCTACAGTAATAACGAGTTCATGAGATCGCGCCCGTGGCACAGAGACACGAGGAGAGCACGTGCCGTGGGCTGAACAGCCCGGAGACTTGGGGGACACAGGGCTGTCGCAGACCTTCGATACCAAACAGTGCGAACGTGTGAAGCACGGTAAGAGGAGGTGCGCGCGTGTCCGCCCCTGTACTGACGATGTGTCTGTGCTTTGTACAGAAAAAGAACTCTTTTTTTTACCTCCCACCCCAAGAACCGATTTGCAGTACCCCAGGGGTAACACCGCCATACCCCTTCCCAGGAACGCTTCCCTCGTCATCGACAGCTCACTGTGGAGCCTTGGTCCCAACCAGGTCGCAACCCGGANCTCTTTTTTTTACCTCCCACCCCAAGAACCGATTTGCAGTACCCCAGGGGTAACACCGCCATACCCCTTCCCGGGAACGCTTCCCTCGTCATCGACAGCTCACTGTGGAGCCTTGGTCCCAACCAGGTCGCAACCCGGAGCGGACGGGAGGGGCGGGCGGCATCAGGTCTCAGTTCAGCAAGATGAGTCGGCAGTAGCGTGTCCTGCACTAAAGCGTGTCCCGAGGGTAAATCTCATGTGCAGTGTTCAGCCAACCAAGAGATTAACACTGGTTCTGTTCTGTTAACTAGACAGCAGACTTTATTCAGATTTCCCCAGATTTCCCACTACCATCTTCCTTCTGGCCCGGGAACCCCATCCGGGTCCCACAGGACCTTTTGTCACCTCGCCTTGTCTTCTTGGGCTCCTCCAGTCTGTGCCCGTTTCCTGCCCTTTCCTTGCCTTTCATGACCTTGACGCTTTTGAAGAGCGCTGTCCGGTGTTTGTAGAAGGTCCTGTGGGTTGAGTGCGTCTGATGCTTTCTCACGATCACACTGCGGTTATGGTTTGGGGGGAAGATACCCCAGCAGTGTCATGTCACGTCAGGGGGATGCCTGATGTCCGCTCTGTGTCGCTGGTGACTCCGGCCTTGATCCCCTGGCTCGGGTAGGGTCTGACAGGTGTCTCCAGTAGTAAGGGTACCACGTCTCCCTTGACCTGTAGCATTTGCTGGAAGCACATCACTGAGTCAGCCCACATGGAAAGCGGGGTCGGAGGAGGCGAGGCTCCACCTTCTGGAGGAGAAGCTTGGAAGGATTTCCAGACTGTTGAAACCAGGATGGTAATTAACAAATACTTTGGACGCAAGACCTTTAGGCTGAGCCAGTGTCCCCCCTCCTTGTCTCCCTGGTAACGAAGCTTGTCCGTCACCCGGTCTTGTCTGCGCAGATGGTTACTGGGGTGTCCTCGTGGTGATTTTCTATTAATGGGGGGGGTGATTTTTTGAAGTTTTCACCCAGGAATCCAGATCGAGCCCATCACAAGTGTCCAGTAAATGGCCCCCATTCATTCCTCGTGAGTCTGCGTGAGAATTTGCCATTTACAAAGACCTCACATCTGTGACATCACCCAGGGCGGGCAGGTAGCTCCCCGGTGGTGAGTGGGGACAAAGCAGGACTGCTTCAGGCTGCTGGCACTGAGGGCTGGAGGCAGACACTCGTTAGCGCGTGCGCTGGAAACAGTCTGTTTACGCCCTGTGGCAGTGGGGAGGGACCCCGGGTGGAGCCAGGCTCCATCCCTGATGCAGTGAGGACAAGTTTGTGGTTTGTGGGTTTGTGGCAAGGGAGCAGGAGGGGGTCCGTGGATGGGTACTGCCTAGAGGACACATCCCGGGGGGCCTCTGATAAACAGAGCTGATGGGATTACTGCTGCAGGTGGGTGGGGGGGTTTCCCACGCCACTGGGCTGGGGGATGGGGAGACCGGCCAGCTCTCCTGGGGGGTCAGACACAGGGCAGGGGCTCTTGCTAAAACAGAACTTAACTCAGAAGCCCAGAGGTCAAGGCCTGGTTGCAAGGAGGGCTCAGAGTGGCCCAACTAAAGTTGAGTCAGGGAGCGAGCCCAGGGAGCTGGGCAGGCTGTGGGAAGGCAGACATGAATCTGAGGCCTGGGGTGGGGGGCGCCTGCGGTGTCTGAGCTGAGCCTTCCAGAGTTCGAGCCTGGGTGGTCCTACTAGGTTGAACGGTGTTCGCCACAAAGTTCTTGCCCACCCGGAACCTTAGAACATGAGCCTGTTTGGAAATCGGACGCTTGCGAATGTCGTTAGTGAAGGTGAGGTCATACTGGCGTGGGTGGGCCTGATCCAACGACTGGGTGTCCTAAGAAGAGAGACTCAGAATCGGAAGACAGCCACGTGACCATGGAGGCAGAGACTGGAGGGACGTGGCCACGAGCCTGGGGGCAGCGGGAGTGCCCAGAACCTGGGAGAGTCAAGAAGGACCTTCTGCTGGAGCCACTGGAGGGGGCACGGCCCTGAGACCTTGATCCAGCTTCAGTGTGAGAGAATGAGTCTCCGTGTTCTTAAGCCTCCCAGCGTGTGGTCGTCTGTTTCAGTGGCCCCAGGACACTCGCACCAGATGGCTTTGCAATGGGATGGGTGCATTTCATACACTTCCAAGACCCTCAGTCTCTCCATCCTGGGTTATGGAGCCATTGGAGGCCCATGGCCTCTGTCCTGGCTTCCGTTGACCACACACGGTGTTGGGGGGACACCTGGATTGGTTGCAGAGGTCTCTGGGTCCAGGATTTGGGGACTGGGGACAGGCCTGGGCCTGGGCTTCACGGTCCCTTCTCCTCCTGCAGCTCTGCCTGCCCTGGAAGCTGCTTTCCCAAGAGAAGAGGATGGCTGCTGGGTACCCGCCCCCCTGGCCCCAGGTGAGTGGGGACTTCCTCCTGTCCTGGAGATGTGCAGCGTGTCCAGGGGAAGCCCTCCTCCCAGACTAATGTGGGAAGCGAGGGAGCACTGTCCATGAGCAACTGGGTCCAGTACCCTTGCTTCCTGGAAGGGTAAGGACAGGCATACACTGGACTCAGCACCTCTCTCCCCATGAGAGCTGTGCTTCCTTCCGTGGCTGGGAGTGCCACTTTGTGGCCTGAAGATCCCGCACTTCCCCCCGGGGCGGGAAGATCGGCACCATCCTCCTTACTTAAAAATAATTTTATTTTTTATTTATTTTTTTTTAAAGATTTCATTTATTTATTTGACAGAGACAGAGACAGCCAGCGAGAGAGGGAACACAGCAGGGGGAGTGGGAGAGGAAGAAGCAGGCTCATAGCAGAGGAGCCTGATGTGGGGCTCGATCCCATAATGCCAAGATCACGCCCTGAGCCGAAGGCAGACGCTTAACCGCTGTGCCACCCAGGGGCCCCTAAAAATAATTTTAAAAATTGTAGTAAAATGCACACAACATGAAATTCACCATCTTAACCATCTCTAAGTGCACAGCTCAGCAGCGTGAAGGACACGCTGTCATGCAGCCACCCCCACCTTCCGTCTCCAGAACGTTCCATCTCCCCGCATGGAGACTCTGCCCCCAGGGAGCACGGACTCCCCAGCCCCTGCCCCAGCCCTGGCTCCCACCAGCTCCTCTCTGTCTGTGTGGACGGGACTCCTCTGGGGACCTCCTGGGAGTGGGGTCCTGCGGGATGTGTCCTTCTGGGTCTGGCTGCTCTCGCTGAGCTCGGTGTCCTCGGGGTCCCTCCATGTCGTGGCCAGTGTCAGGGTCCTTCCATTCTAAGGCTGGATCAGCCTTTTAAAGCCTGCGGACAGCTGCATTTGATGGGAAGCCGCTTTCTCTGGCACGAGCGTCAGGAGAGAGGTGGGGAGCAAAGGCCGCCATTGGCTGGGACAGCAGATCTGCAGGGAGCGGTAGGCAGGGTGCCTGTCCCCTAACTCGCAGCTTTGGGAATGTGATCAGTGTCCGCATCAGAAATACGGAGCTGACCAACAGCTCGGGTTCAGGCGGTCCCTAGGATAACAAGCCCTGTCCTGGGGGTATTTGTGAGTGACCCACATATCCAGTCAGTATCTGACATTGTCCTAGTTGGGCCCCCTGGAGAGAGGTCTTTGATCTGCTCTGGCCCCCGCATTGAAGTCCTGGTCATCGCAGGCACACCTGCTTTCAGGCCTGCCCGGTGCCCCCTGAAGCCGACATAGCCCCCGGGGACACTGTGGGGTTTCAGCTTGGAGCCCGTGCCAGCCCCAGAACCTGGGAGGTCAGGGTCCCAAACAAAGCCAGTGGCTTGCCCCTCGGCAGCAGCAAAGCTGAGATGCCACAGGGCCAGGCCGTGGTCCTTCTTGTCTTGTCTTCGTGTGCACGTCAATGGAGCTACTCAGACCCGGGCGGTCAGGCTGGAGGGCCCTCGTCTCTCCGGGCCACGCGGGATCATGAGCCCCTTAGTGGCTCAGACCTGCATCTTTAAAACCTCAGTGGCCTTTCTGCATCTGGGGATCATCTCTGTCTTCACGTTGTTCTCCAATAGATACAGTCATAATAATCACTAGTCATGGAGACTTGTTTTTAGTATTTAAAGAGTTTACGTTTTTTTTTTTTAAAGGTTTTATTTATTTGACAGAGACAGAGACAGCCAGCGAGAGAGGGAACACAAGCAGGGGGAGTGGGAGAGGAAGAAGCAGGCTCCTAGTGGAGGAGCCTGATGTGGGGCTCGATCCCATAACGCCAGGATCACGCCCTGAGCCGAAGGCAGGCGCTTAACCGCTGTGGCACCCAGGCGCCCCTAAAGAGTTTACGTTTTAACCTGCTCACCAGGCAGCAAAAAGCAAAGAACTTGTGTCCCATGGAGACTTTTCCCCAGTCTTCCCAATTGAGATGATCCATTTTGGAATGATAATAATATAATCATATATTTATTATAATTTTTAAAATAAATATTTATTATTTTACTATAATTATTAAATATAAATGTATTCTATTTAATAAATATGATGTATATTTCACACTCATTTTTAATTGTACATCCATATGTAATAGCCACGAGGTTTGAAGCCATTAAAATTGTTTTCCTTTTTATTTAGTGGCAGATTCACTCAAAGCCTCAAACCCTTGCAGTGAGTTCAGCAACTGTAGGGTTAACCCTAGAGCCGCCAGGGAAGATGGCGGGAATGTGAGGGGCCTGGGGGAGGTGGCAGCAGCCACTGCTGGCCTGGAAAAAGCCTGTTTTTTCTACTTCATCAAAAATTTTTTAAAAGATTTTATTTCTTAGAGAGGGAGAGTGGGAGCGGGGGAGGAGCAGAGGGAGAGGGAGACAGTCTCTAGCAGACTCTGCGCAGAGCGGGGAGCCTCCCATGACCCTGAGATCAGGACCTGAGCCGGAATCAAGAACTGGACACTTGCCCGACTGAGCCACCCAGGCGCCCCCACTTTATCTACAATTCTGTGGCAGCCCTGGGTACTAACTTCTTTTTTCTGGGTGGGAGAAACACAGAAACTTTTAATATTGGGGCACCTGGGAGGCTCGGTGGGTGAAGCGTCTGCCTTTGGCTCAGGTCATGATCCCAGGATTCTGGGATCGAGTCCCGCATGGGGCTCCCTACTTGACACATAGCTTCTCCCTCTCCATCTGCTGCTCCCACTGCTTGTGCGCGAGCTCTCTCTCTCCCTCCCCTGCGCCCCCCAGATAGCTAGCTAGATAAATAATCTAAAAAGCAAGGAGAACAAGGGGCCTGATGTGCCCGTGCGCTGCGCGCTGGCGGAGTCTGACCTCTGGGCTGCGCACCGGCTGCACGTGGACCACCGCCCTCTGAGCTCCCGCCTGTGAACGCGGGTGGGGGGCCGTTCTTGAGCAGAAACGATGTGGTATTTTAGGACTTAGTGACCTTCGAGGACGTGGCGGTGGACTTCTCCCGGGACGAGTGGGAGATGCTCGATTCTGCGCAGAGGCGGCTGTACCGAGAGGTGATGCGGGACACCTGCGCGAACCTGGCCGCCCTGGGTAAGCCCAGCAGCGCGCGTTCACACGCGCTTAGCGTCTACGCTGCGTCAGGAGCCGTGTTACCAAGGGGGGGTTGTGGGTGAATCCGGCAGCCGTGGTTCCTGCCCCTGTGGGGCTCGTGGTGCGCCGGTGTCTTCAACGCAGAGAATGGCCAGATTTCCCCGGTATGTGATTACCCGAGCTGGTGTTGAGACGCGAGGGCGCCCCTTAGAGAGAACACCCCTGAGTCCTCTGGGCTCCAGAGTCATAATTAAAAAACTTTTTGTGGTAAGATACATCTAATATAAAATTTGCCTTCTTAATCAATTTTTAGGTATACAATTCAGTGGCAGTAATTACATTCAGAATATTGTACAACCATCAGAGCTTTTCCAAAACCTTTTCATCGCCTCAGAGAGAAACCCTATACTCACCAAGCACGGACTCCCCAGCCCCTGCCCCTGCCCCAGCCCTGGCTCCCCCAGCTCCTCTCTGTGAGGAGGGGACTCCTCTGGGGACCTCCTGGGAGTGGGGTCCTGCGGGATGTGTCCTTCTGGGTCTGGCTGCTCTCGCTGAGCCCAGTGTCCACAGGGTCCAAATGTATCATAGCATGTATTGGAATTTCATTACGTTTTACGGCTAAATAATATTCCATTGTTTGTATGGACCACATTTTATTTATCCGTTTATCCATAGATGGACACTTGGGTTGTTTCGACTCTCTGGCTGCCGTGAACATGAGTGTGCAAATAGCACTTCGATTCCCTGCTTTCAGCTCCCTTGGGTCCGTACCCAGGAGTGGAATTGCTAGGTCAGATGGTGATTCTGTGTTTACCTTTTCAAGGAACCCCCAAGCTGTTTTTCACAGTGCCATTTTTCCAGCCATGCACAAGGATTCTGGTTTCTCCACATCCTCTCTAAGACTTATTTTCTGCTTTTGCTTAAAAAAAAAAAAAATCATACCCATCCTACCAGGTATGAAGTGGTGTCTCACTGTGGTTTTGATTTGCATTTCCCCAATGGCTACTGATGTTGAACATCTTTTCCTATGCTTGTTGGCCATCTGTAGATCTTTCTCGGTAAGATCTGCAGGTTTTTAATTAGGAAAATAAAATCTCCAGCTTGGTCAGCATGCCACCACTCCAGTGTGCTCTTGTCTCTCGCAGGAGCCTTGAAGAACCAGAGTTCTGATAGAGGCATTGACGATGGCACACTTTCCCCAACACAAGCCTCTCGGGTCTCCAGTCCTTCCCCATGGGCTGGGTGTACACTCTTTCTACCAGTGGTGCCTTTCCACTTGGAGCCAGGAGAAGCCATGTGGACGGGGGCACAAAGAACTCCCCAAACCTCCTGTTCAGGTGAGAGTCAGGCAGATACGAGCCATTGAGTGGGGGTGGTATTCTGGGGACTGCCGGTAGAGATCTCTCCACAGAGGCCCAAGCTCTGTAAGGAGAAAGTTGAGGTCTTTGGTTGACCTTTCTCAGGTACCGTCAGTTCATCTCCAGCAGCCTTGCCCTGTGCACTAGCTTCTACCACCCGCCATGGGTGCAGAGAAGAGATATCCCATTTCTTTCTTGAAATTATTCTACCCGTGTTTCTTGTTACCTCCCTTCCCTCTCTGCTTTCTTGGTGATTCTTTCTCTCTGTCATGCTCCTTCTCCCTCCTTTGTAGAGCCATTCCTTCTGCCTTTGCTTCCTGCCTCCCGCCCCACAACATTTTTCATCATCATCCAGCCTCTTAGGCCACTTCTTGTCCTTAGGATCTTTTCCTGTTTCCCCCTGTGTTGAGTGCTGTATTTGAACATGAATTCACATGTGCCTTGTGTATGTTGGAAGTACTTTTGTCCCGCTATTATTAAGTTAGACATTTCTTTTTTCTTCCCCCCTCAATTTATTTCAGATTTGGAGACTAGTCTGAAAAGCCAAGAGTCAATTTATAAGAAGGTGGTTTTAGAGGAGGAACCGCCCAGTGGTATGAATATCATAAAGCTCCCCAAAGAAGACTGGGGTTGTGGTCAACTTGAGGAGAACCATAAAGACTTTCACAGGCTTTTGAGGCAAGCGGCACACACCCAAGTAGAGGCATTTGCTCCAGGGGAAGCCACTGCCTGGCATGAGTTTGGGGAAACCTGTAGTATGAGCTCAGACCTGGCTTTATCACAAGGAGGTTTCATTGGAAAACATTTCCATGACTGTGATCTTGATATTGGGAGTTTGGTAGCTGATCCATTCTTAAAGCATCATCAGGTGGGATATTCAGACCAGAAGCCCTGTGGAGGGAATGAATATGGAAAAGACATCAGCCAAAACAGTCCCCTTATTCAAAACAGAAGAACTGGAACTTGTACGTATGCAGAAAGTGGGGAGTCATTTAATCATGGTACGGCTCTTACAACACACAACACAGTTAATACGGTGGGGAAACCCTATGAATGTTACCATTGTGGGAAAATGTTTAATCGGAGGCATTCCCTGAGTGAACATCAGAGAATACATACAGGAGAGAGACCATATGAATGTCAGGAATGTGGGAGAGCCTTTACGCACAGCTCAACCCTCACACGACACTTGAGAACTCATACTGGAGAGAAGCCCTATGCGTGCAGTGACTGTGGGAAAGCCTTCAACAGAATATCGTCTCTTACCCAGCATCAGAGGATTCACACAGGGGAAAAGCCCTATAAATGCAAAGACTGTGGAAAATCCTTCTGCCAGAGTTCCTACCTGATCTTGCACAAGAGAACGCATACTGGTGAGAAGCCCTACGAATGTAATGAATGTGGAAAGGCCTTCAGTGATCGCTCCTCACTTAACCAACACGAGCGAACTCACACTGGTGAGAACCCCTATGAATGTAATCAGTGTGGAAGAGCCTTCAGCCAGAGGTCTTCCCTCGTTAGGCACGAGAGAACTCACACTGGAGAGAAACCGTATAGCTGTAATGAATGTGGGAAAGCGTTCAGCCAGAGCTCATCCCTTATCACCCATCAGAAAACTCACACTGGTCAGAAAACCTATAAAATAATTGATTGTGGGAAAGCTTTCTATCAGAGCAGCCACCTTATTGGATTTTAGAGATTGCATGCTGCTCTGTAAAGTAACTTTTAGCACTCTACTATGTAAGTGTGGTTAGGGTTTGCTCTTCTGCTGTAACATTTGAAAAGAAATAGACGTGTGCCACATTCTTGAAGAAAAGCACTGAGGTCTAGATCTAAGAAGGGACCTTTTCATGGGGAAAATTGCCGTTGAGCTATGCCCAATGCCTGTCCTTTTGAAAAAGATTTTTTTTCTTAAGATTTAATTTATTTATTTGACAGAGAGAGAGACAGCCAGCGAGAGAGGGAACACAAGCAGGGGGAGTGGGAGAGGAAGAAGCAGGCTCATAACAGAGGAGCCTGATGTGGGGCTCGATCCCAGAACGCTGGGATCACACCCTGAGCCGAAGGCAGATGCTTAACGACTGCGCCACCCAGGCGCCCCACTTTTGGAAAAGATTGATCAATGTGGAGCACTAACATGCAGTGGGATTTTGCTAAGAATTGTCACATTAATTTAGTTGTTGAACAAAAGGTATTCTGTTTCAACCTTTTGTTTGAAAATTCAGTATTTTTGTTTCAGTAATCTGTTTCAATATTTTGCATAGTCCTTCTGCGCCTGTTGGTCACTTAGCTAGGTCCTAACTTGTTTTGTGCCCTGCTATGGCAATGCAGAATGTATGCTAACGCAGAAAAAGCTTTGGGTGCAAAGTGGAAAATAAAGAGTGCAAAATGGTTTGTGTGATTCTATCCAGTGAAGTCAAAATATGTACATAAATGGACAAAGTCCAGACAGAGATGTGGAGGAATGAACAGAGTTTATTTGTCAGAGTTATCTGATTATGTGTGATTTTCTGCCTTTTGCCATTTTGTTTGGTATTGCCAAACAATTTGCCATTTTCTTTATTATTTGCCATTTTGTATTGGCGATCAGTAGAAATCAGACAACCCCAAGGGACATCAAGTTTCTTTGACCAGTCGGGGAGGATTGTGGGCGCCATGATGGGAAGGATACAGTGCAGTAGGTCTTGGGACGGTGGGAAGTGGAGCAGCCCTCGATGGCCTGGGAAAAGTACCCGCTGTGAGGTGGCCTTGGCAGAGTGGAGACCGCAAGCTCTGATGTGTATCACCACCATCAACGTCAACATTTATTGGTTGCTTGCTCTATTTCCAGCATCACTCTAGCTCCCAGATGGTAGCTGTTCACATCCCTATGACAGAAGGGGAAACAGAAATAAGGTAACTTGTCCAAAGTCATATGATTAGAAAGTGGCAGAGTCAAGATTCGAACTTGAACAACCTGTGAAAGGCACGTGCCACATTTGCATGTGGGGGAGCCATGTTTTCTAAATTCTCCCCTGGGAGCCATCTGACGTTCGTCTGAATCTTTCCCTCTCTCTGGAGCTGATGAGGGTGGTTGCCTGTCAGATCTCCTCTCGACTAAGTGGCACCTGATCGCATCGGTGTTGTCGCCTTTCTCTGAAGTAGAGATCCCGCATCTGGGGTCCGTGTAGACCCTAGGGCTGATGGATGTTTCTGGAAGGGCTCTGTGAACAGTCTTGAGCTGGATGCAGAATGCGAGCTGGGGCACAATGTGTCATCTGGGGCAGCATCGGTAGCTTTCATCGCATTCTGAGGACTAGCTGATGTAGGGATGTCACGAGAGCACTGTTTCTCAGTCTTGATCCGTTGCTCCCTCCAACAATTATTGGTAGAGAACCTGAACTCATTGTACCAGGTGGCTGTGCATAAGACAGATGAGGTCTCTGCTCTCCCTGAACATATGTCCCAGTAGTGTGGAAGCAGGATGGCCTTGTGGGTTGTGACATATGCAGTCACCCAAGTGTGTGTCCCAGAAAGGTTCTGCAATTGAATACTCTGTTGTATCGATCTTAATATTCTTAATAATTTTGAACAAATGATCCCCCCCCCTGCATTTTCATTTTTCAGGGAGCCCTGCTCATTATGTAGCCAGACCCATGATGGAGTCAGGGGCCAGGATAGACATTAAACAGCTAACTAAATAATTACCGATTTTGGTAGCATTCTGGGGGATTTAAATAGGATGCTGCTGTAATAGATTAACGAGAGGGACCAACCTCAGGGCCTTTCTGAACCTGATATTTAATTTGAGATGTGAGTCATTGGAGCGTCCAAGGTGAAGAATTTAACCAGAGGAGAGCTTCAGTTTAGCTTTGTTTTCACATATTTAAGAAAATATTTACAAAGGTGTCTGGCTGGCTCCTCAGGAGAGCATGCGACTCTTAATCTCAGAGTCGTGAGTTCAAGCCCCATGTTGGGCGTGGAGCCTACTTAAAAAAAATATTTACAATTTGATTTCTCCAACTCAAAAGTATTTTGAGAGAGAGTATATATTTTTTTAAACTTCGTTTTAAATACCCTTCTCTCTTTCTTTAAAAACAAATTCTTTTTCTTGTCTGATTGCACTGGCTCAATCCTTTAGTATAGTGTTGAACAGGAGTGTTGAGAACAGACCTCCTTACTTTGTTCCAGACGGAGGGAAAAGCATTCAGTCTTTCACCATAGAGTATGATGTTTCCTGGGGGCTTTCTGTAGATTCCCATCATCTTTATTCCATTTCTGCTTTTATTATGCTCTGGTCTGAGAACGTGCCTACTGTCTTGAATCGTTGAGATGTGTTGAGTTTCACTGTGTGGTGTACTGTGGGATCGAGTTTTGGAGGTGTTTTCTAGATATTGAGGAGACGCTGTACTCTTTGTTTTTATGCTTTGGAATCTGGCTTGTCTGTTAAATCAATCTTACTAATCACTGGCTTTCAAATTTCACATCAGG
This sequence comes from Ailuropoda melanoleuca, assembly GCF_002007445.2. Taxonomy (NCBI): domain Eukaryota; kingdom Metazoa; phylum Chordata; class Mammalia; order Carnivora; family Ursidae; genus Ailuropoda; species Ailuropoda melanoleuca. The sequence goes on from NC_048221.1 coordinate 1,876,416, forward strand.
AGGTTCAGATCTGACGAGTGAGAGCTGGTGCTCAGTAACGTGCATTTTTAATAAGCACGCCACGCGATTTCACGGATGCCCCTTCTCTTTCAGTGGCTACTTTGAGAACCACGGCTGGTCCTTAACTGTACTTAGATCATTGATTCAAAGAGAATTAGCTAAAAAGGATTAAGTTACAGTTTCCTACTGCTATTGTGCTTACTTTCCCTTCTGCATTTTCTGTTGTTTTCGCTTCCTACTCTGTTGTTTTGGTTTATTTTCTTTTATTTGGTGTAGATAATTCGTGATAGGTCTTCATTGTGAATTACACCCTTTATCAGCTCTTTGCTTTGTTTTTTTTTTTTAAGATTTTATTTATTTATTTGGNGCGTGAAGGACACGCTGTCATGCAGCCACCCCCACCTTCCGTCTCCAGAACGTTCCATCTCCCCGCATGGAGACTCTGCCCCCAGGGAGCACGGACTCCCCAGCCCCTGCCCCAGCCCTGGCTCCCACCAGCTCCTCTCTGTCTGTGTGGACGGGACTCCTCTGGGGACCTCCTGGGAGTGGGGTCCTGCGGGATGTGTCCTTCTGGGTCTGGCTGCTCTCGCTGAGCTCGGTGTCCTCGGGGTCCCTCCATGTCGTGGCCAGTGTCAGGGTCCTTCCATTCTAAGGCTGGATCAGCCTTTTAAAGCCTGCGGACAGCTGCATTTGATGGGAAGCCGCTTTCTCTGGCACGAGCGTCAGGAGAGAGGTGGGGAGCAAAGGCCGCCATTGGCTGGGACAGCAGATCTGCAGGGAGCGGTAGGCAGGGTGCCTGTCCCCTAACTCGCAGCTTTGGGAATGTGATCAGTGTCCGCATCAGAAATACGGAGCTGACCAACAGCTCGGGTTCAGGCGGTCCCTAGGATAACAAGCCCTGTCCTGGGGGTATTTGTGAGTGACCCACATATCCAGTCAGTATCTGACATTGTCCTAGTTGGGCCCCCTGGAGAGAGGTCTTTGATCTGCTCTGGCCCCCGCATTGAAGTCCTGGTCATCGCAGGCACACCTGCTTTCAGGCCTGCCCGGTGCCCCCTGAAGCCGACATAGCCCCCGGGGACACTGTGGGGTTTCAGCTTGGAGCCCGTGCCAGCCCCAGAACCTGGGAGGTCAGGGTCCCAAACAAAGCCAGTGGCTTGCCCCTCGGCAGCAGCAAAGCTGAGATGCCACAGGGCCAGGCCGTGGTCCTTCTTGTCTTGTCTTCGTGTGCACGTCAATGGAGCTACTCAGACCCGGGCGGTCAGGCTGGAGGGCCCTCGTCTCTCCGGGCCACGCGGGATCATGAGCCCCTTAGTGGCTCAGACCTGCGTCTTTAAAACCTCAGTGGCCTTTCTGCATCTGGGGATCATCTCTGTCTTCACGTTGTTCTCCAATAGATACAGTCATAATAATCACTAGTCATGGAGACTTGTTTTTAGTATTTAAAGAGTTTACGTTTTTTTTTTTTAAAGGTTTTATTTATTTGACAGAGACAGAGACAGCCAGCGAGAGAGGGAACACAAGCAGGGGGAGTGGGAGAGGAAGAAGCAGGCTCCTAGTGGAGGAGCCTGATGTGGGGCTCGATCCCATAACGCCAGGATCACGCCCTGAGCCGAAGGCAGGCGCTTAACCGCTGTGGCACCCAGGCGCCCCTAAAGAGTTTACGTTTTAACCTGCTCACCAGGCAGCAAAAAGCAAAGAACTTGTGTCCCATGGAGACTTTTCCCCAGTCTTCCCAATTGAGATGATCCATTTTGGAATGATAATAATATAATCATATATTTATTATAATTTTTAAAATAAATATTTATTATTTTACTATAATTATTAAATATAAATGTATTCTATTTAATAAATATGATGTATATTTCACACTCATTTTTAATTGTACATCCATATGTAATAGCCACGAGGTTTGAAGCCATTAAAATTGTTTTCCTTTTTATTTAGTGGCAGATTCACTCAAAGCCTCAAACCCTTGCAGTGAGTTCAGCAACTGTAGGGTTAACCCTAGAGCCGCCAGGGAAGATGGCGGGAATGTGAGGGGCCTGGGGGAGGTGGCAGCAGCCACTGCTGGCCTGGAAAAAGCCTGTTTTTTCTACTTCATCAAAAATTTTTTAAAAGATTTTATTTCTTAGAGAGGGAGAGTGGGAGCGGGGGAGGAGCAGAGGGAGAGGGAGACAGTCTCTAGCAGACTCTGCGCAGAGCGGGGAGCCTCCCATGACCCTGAGATCAGGACCTGAGCCGGAATCAAGAACTGGACACTTGCCCGACTGAGCCACCCAGGCGCCCCCACTTTATCTACAATTCTGTGGCAGCCCTGGGTACTAACTTCTTTTTTCTGGGTGGGAGAAACACAGAAACTTTTAATATTGGGGCACCTGGGAGGCTCGGTGGGTGAAGCGTCTGCCTTTGGCTCAGGTCATGATCCCAGGATTCTGGGATCGAGTCCCGCATGGGGCTCCCTACTTGACACATAGCTTCTCCCTCTCCATCTGCTGCTCCCACTGCTTGTGCGCGAGCTCTCTCTCTCCCTCCCCTGCGCCCCCCAGATAGCTAGCTAGATAAATAATCTAAAAAGCAAGGAGAACAAGGGGCCTGATGTGCCCGTGCGCTGCGCGCTGGCGGAGTCTGACCTCTGGGCTGCGCACCGGCTGCACGTGGACCACCGCCCTCTGAGCTCCCGCCTGTGAACGCGGGTGGGGGGCCGTTCTTGAGCAGAAACGATGTGGTATTTTAGGACTTAGTGACCTTCGAGGACGTGGCGGTGGACTTCTCCCGGGACGAGTGGGAGATGCTCGATTCTGCGCAGAGGCGGCTGTACCGAGAGGTGATGCGGGACACCTGCGCGAACCTGGCCGCCCTGGGTAAGCCCAGCAGCGCGCGTTCACACGCGCTTAGCGTCTACGCTGCGTCAGGAGCCGTGTTACCAAGGGGGGGTTGTGGGTGAATCCGGCAGCCGTGGTTCCTGCCCCTGTGGGGCTCGTGGTGCGCCAGTGTCTTCAACGCAGAGAATGGCCAGATTTCCCCGGTATGTGATTACCCGAGCTGGTGTTGAGACGCGAGGGCGCCCCTTAGAGAGAACACCCCTGAGTCCTCTGGGCTCCAGAGTCATAATTAAAAAACTTTTTGTGGTAAGATACATCTAATATAAAATTTGCCTTCTTAATCAATTTTTAGGTATACAATTCAGTGGCAGTAATTACATTCAGAATATTGTACAACCATCAGAGCTTTTCCAAAACCTTTTCATCGCCTCAGAGAGAAACCCTATACTCACCAAGCACGGACTCCCCAGCCCCTGCCCCTGCCCCAGCCCTGGCTCCCCCAGCTCCTCTCTGTGAGGAGGGGACTCCTCTGGGGACCTCCTGGGAGTGGGGTCCTGCGGGATGTGTCCTTCTGGGTCTGGCTGCTCTCGCTGAGCCCAGTGTCCACAGGGTCCAAATGTATCATAGCATGTATTGGAATTTCATTACGTTTTACGGCTAAATAATATTCCATTGTTTGTATGGACCACATTTTATTTATCCGTTTATCCATAGATGGACACTTGGGTTGTTTCGACTCTCTGGCTGCCGTGAACATGAGTGTGCAAATAGCACTTCGATTCCCTGCTTTCAGCTCCCTTGGGTCCGTACCCAGGAGTGGAATTGCTAGGTCAGATGGTGATTCTGTGTTTACCTTTTCAAGGAACCCCCAAGCTGTTTTTCACAGTGCCATTTTTCCAGCCATGCACAAGGATTCTGGTTTCTCCACATCCTCTCTAAGACTTATTTTCTGCTTTTGCTTAAAAAAAAAAAAAATCATACCCATCCTACCAGGTATGAAGTGGTGTCTCACTGTGGTTTTGATTTGCATTTCCCCAATGGCTACTGATGTTGAACATCTTTTCCTATGCTTGTTGGCCATCTGTAGATCTTTCTCGGTAAGATCTGCAGGTTTTTAATTAGGAAAATAAAATCTCCAGCTTGGTCAGCATGCCACCACTCCAGTGTGCTCTTGTCTCTCGCAGGAGCCTTGAAGAACCAGAGTTCTGATAGAGGCATTGACGATGGCACACTTTCCCCAACACAAGCCTCTCGGGTCTCCAGTCCTTCCCCATGGGCTGGGTGTACACTCTTTCTACCAGTGGTGCCTTTCCACTTGGAGCCAGGAGAAGCCATGTGGACGGGGGCACAAAGAACTCCCCAAACCTCCTGTTCAGGTGAGAGTCAGGCAGATACGAGCCATTGAGTGGGGGTGGTATTCTGGGGACTGCCGGTAGAGATCTCTCCACAGAGGCCCAAGCTCTGTAAGGAGAAAGTTGAGGTCTTTGGTTGACCTTTCTCAGGTACCGTCAGTTCATCTCCAGCAGCCTTGCCCTGTGCACTAGCTTCTACCACCCGCCATGGGTGCAGAGAAGAGATATCCCATTTCTTTCTTGAAATTATTCTACCCGTGTTTCTTGTTACCTCCCTTCCCTCTCTGCTTTCTTGGTGATTCTTTCTCTCTGTCATGCTCCTTCTCCCTCCTTTGTAGAGCCATTCCTTCTGCCTTTGCTTCCTGCCTCCCGCCCCACAACATTTTTCATCATCATCCAGCCTCTTAGGCCACTTCTTGTCCTTAGGATCTTTTCCTGTTTCCCCCTGTGTTGAGTGCTGTATTTGAACATGAATTCACATGTGCCTTGTGTATGTTGGAAGTACTTTTGTCCCGCTATTATTAAGTTAGACATTTCTTTTTTCTTCCCCCCTCAATTTATTTCAGATTTGGAGACTAGTCTGAAAAGCCAAGAGTCAATTTATAAGAAGGTGGTTTTAGAGGAGGAACCGCCCAGTGGTATGAATATCATAAAGCTCCCCAAAGAAGACTGGGGTTGTGGTCAACTTGAGGAGAACCATAAAGACTTTCACGGGCTTTTGAGGCAAGCGGCACACACCCAAGTAGAGGCATTTGCTCCAGGGGAAGCCACTGCCTGGCATGAGTTTGGGGAAACCTGTAGTATGAGCTCAGACCTGGCTTTATCACAAGGAGGTTTCATTGGAAAACATTTCCATGACTGTGATCTTGATATTGGGAGTTTGGTAGCTGATCCATTCTTAAAGCATCATCAGGTGGGATATTCAGACCAGAAGCCCTGTGGAGGGAATGAATATGGAAAAGACATCAGCCAAAACAGTCCCCTTATTCAAAACAGAAGAACTGGAACTTGTACGTATGCAGAAAGTGGGGAGTCATTTAATCATGGTACGGCTCTTACAACACACAACACAGTTAATACGGTGGGGAAACCCTATGAATGTTACCATTGTGGGAAAATGTTTAATCGGAGGCATTCCCTGAGTGAACATCAGAGAATACATACAGGAGAGAGACCATATGAATGTCAGGAATGTGGGAGAGCCTTTACGCACAGCTCAACCCTCACACGACACTTGAGAACTCATACTGGAGAGAAGCCCTATGCGTGCAGTGACTGTGGGAAAGCCTTCAACAGGATATCGTCTCTTACCCAGCATCAGAGGATTCACACAGGGGAAAAGCCCTATAAATGCAAAGACTGTGGAAAATCCTTCTGCCAGAGTTCCTACCTGATCTTGCACAAGAGAACGCATACTGGTGAGAAGCCCTACGAATGTAATGAATGTGGAAAGGCCTTCAGTGATCGCTCCTCACTTAACCAACACGAGCGAACTCACACTGGTGAGAACCCCTATGAATGTAATCAGTGTGGAAGAGCCTTCAGCCAGAGGTCTTCCCTCGTTAGGCACGAGAGAACTCACACTGGAGAGAAACCGTATAGCTGTAATGAATGTGGGAAAGCGTTCAGCCAGAGCTCATCCCTTATCACCCATCAGAAAACTCACACTGGTCAGAAAACCTATAAAATAATTGATTGTGGGAAAGCTTTCTATCAGAGCAGCCACCTTATTGGATTTTAGAGATTGCATGCTGCTCTGTAAAGTAACTTTTAGCACTCTACTATGTAAGTGTGGTTAGGGTTTGCTCTTCTGCTGTAACATTTGAAAAGAAATAGACGTGTGCCACATTCTTGAAGAAAAGCACTGAGGTCTAGATCTAAGAAGGGACCTTTTCATGGGGAAAATTGCCGTTGAGCTATGCCCAATGCCTGTCCTTTTGAAAAAGATTTTTTTTCTTAAGATTTAATTTATTTATTTGACAGAGAGAGAGACAGCCAGCGAGAGAGGGAACACAAGCAGGGGGAGTGGGAGAGGAAGAAGCAGGCTCATAACAGAGGAGCCTGATGTGGGGCTCGATCCCAGAACGCTGGGATCACACCCTGAGCCGAAGGCAGATGCTTAACGACTGCGCCACCCAGGCGCCCCACTTTTGGAAAAGATTGATCAATGTGGAGCACTAACATGCAGTGGGATTTTGCTAAGAATTGTCACATTAATTTAGTTGTTGAACAAAAGGTATTCTGTTTCAACCTTTTGTTTGAAAATTCAGTATTTTTGTTTCAGTAATCTGTTTCAATATTTTGCATAGTCCTTCTGCGCCTGTTGGTCACTTAGCTAGGTCCTAACTTGTTTTGTGCCCTGCTATGGCAATGCAGAATGTATGCTAACGCAGAAAAAGCTTTGGGTGCAAAGTGGAAAATAAAGAGTGCAAAATGGTTTGTGTGATTCTATCCAGTGAAGTCAAAATATGTACATAAATGGACAAAGTCCAGACAGAGATGTGGAGGAATGAACAGAGTTTATTTGTCAGAGTTATCTGATTATGTGTGATTTTCTGCCTTTTGCCATTTTGTTTGGTATTGCCAAACAATTTGCCATTTTCTTTATTATTTGCCATTTTGTATTGGCGATCAGTAGAAATCAGACAACCCCAAGGGACATCAAGTTTCTTTGACCAGTCGGGGAGGATTGTGGGCGCCATGATGGGAAGGATACAGTGCAGTAGGTCTTGGGACGGTGGGAAGTGGAGCAGCCCTCGATGGCCTGGGAAAAGTACCCGCTGTGAGGTGGCCTTGGCAGAGTGGAGACCGCAAGCTCTGATGTGTATCACCACCATCAACGTCAACATTTATTGGTTGCTTGCTCTATTTCCAGCATCACTCTAGCTCCCAGATGGTAGCTGTTCACATCCCTATGACAGAAGGGGAAACAGAAATAAGGTAACTTGTCCAAAGTCATATGATTAGAAAGTGGCAGAGTCAAGATTCGAACTTGAACAACCTGTGAAAGGCACGTGCCACATTTGCATGTGGGGGAGCCATGTTTTCTAAATTCTCCCCTGGGAGCCATCTGACGTTCGTCTGAATCTTTCCCTCTCTCTGGAGCTGATGAGGGTGGTTGCCTGTCAGATCTCCTCTCGACTAAGTGGCACCTGATCGCATCGGTGTTGTCGCCTTTCTCTGAAGTAGAGATCCCGCATCTGGGGTCCGTGTAGACCCTAGGGCTGATGGATGTTTCTGGAAGGGCTCTGTGAACAGTCTTGAGCTGGATGCAGAATGCGAGCTGGGGCACAATGTGTCATCTGGGGCAGCATCGGTAGCTTTCATCGCATTCTGAGGACTAGCTGATGTAGGGGTGTCACGAGAGCACTGTTTCTCAGTCTTGATCCGTTGCTCCCTCCAACAATTATTGGTAGAGAACCTGAACTCATTGTACCAGGTGGCTGTGCATAAGACAGATGAGGTCTCTGCTCTCCCTGAACATATGTCCCAGTAGTGTGGAAGCAGGATGGCCTTGTGGGTTGTGACATATGCAGTCACCCAAGTGTGTGTCCCAGAAAGGTTCTGCAATTGAATACTCTGTTGTATCGATCTTAATATTCTTAATAATTTTGAACAAATGATCCCCCCCCCTGCATTTTCATTTTTCAGGGAGCCCTGCTCATTATGTAGCCAGACCCATGATGGAGTCAGGGGCCAGGATAGACATTAAACAGCTAACTAAATAATTACCGATTTTGGTAGCATTCTGGGGGATTTAAATAGGATGCTGCTGTAATAGATTAACGAGAGGGACCAACCTCAGGGCCTTTCTGAACCTGATATTTAATTTGAGATGTGAGTCATTGGAGCGTCCAAGGTGAAGAATTTAACCAGAGGAGAGCTTCAGTTTAGCTTTGTTTTCACATATTTAAGAAAATATTTACAAAGGTGTCTGGCTGGCTCCTCAGGAGAGCATGCGACTCTTAATCTCAGAGTCGTGAGTTCAAGCCCCATGTTGGGCGTGGAGCCTACTTAAAAAAAATATTTACAATTTGATTTCTCCAACTCAAAAGTATTTTGAGAGAGAGTATATATTTTTTTAAACTTCGTTTTAAATACCCTTCTCTCTTTCTTTAAAAACAAATTCTTTTTCTTGTCTGATTGCACTGGCTCAATCCTTTAGTATAGTGTTGAACAGGAGTGTTGAGAACAGACCTCCTTACTTTGTTCCAGACGGAGGGAAAAGCATTCAGTCTTTCACCATAGAGTATGATGTTTCCTGGGGGCTTTCTGTAGATTCCCATCATCTTTATTCCATTTCTGCTTTTATTATGCTCTGGTCTGAGAACGTGCCTACTGTCTTGAATCGTTGAGATGTGTTGAGTTTCACTGTGTGGTGTACTGTGGGATCGAGTTTTGGAGGTGTTTTCTAGATATTGAGGAGACGCTGTACTCTTTGTTTTTATGCTTTGGAATCTGGCTTGTCTGTTAAATCAATCTTACTAATCACTGGCTTTCAAATTTCACATCAGGAGGTTCAGATCTGACGAGTGAGAGCTGGTGCTCAGTAACGTGCATTTTTAATAAGCACGCCACGCGATTTCACGGATGCCCCTTCTCTTTCAGTGGCTACTTTGAGAACCACGGCTGGTCCTTAACTGTACTTAGATCATTGATTCAAAGAGAATTAGCTAAAAAGGATTAAGTTACAGTTTCCTACTGCTATTGTGCTTACTTTCCCTTCTGCATTTTCTGTTGTTTTCGCTTCCTACTCTGTTGTTTTGGTTTATTTTCTTTTATTTGGTGTAGATAATTCGTGATAGGTCTTCATTGTGAATTACACCCTTTATCAGCTCTTTGCTTTGTTTTTTTTTTTTAAGATTTTATTTATTTATTTGGCAGAGACAGAGACAGCCAGCGAGAGAGGAAACACAAGCAGGGGGAGTGGGAGAGGAAGAAGCAGGCTCATAGCGGAGGAGCCTGATGTGGGGCTCGATCCCATAACGCCGGGATCACGCCCTGAGCCGAAGGCAGACGCTTAACCGCTGTGCCACCCAGGCACCCCTGTCTGCTTTAATTAATCACACCACCTCTGCCTTTTCAACTAAATGAATCTGTTTATTTTTGGTATAATTTTTCACCTCCTTTGAAGTTCAACTTTTTAAATTCCTATGTCTCTCATTTTCAGTACACAGTTGGTTTTTGTTTTAGGATTCAAAGCAGAAAACCTATTTGTTTTTAATGGACACATTTATGCCAACTTTTTGCGGTGATAAATGTTGGTTTTAATTCTAATGTACTTTATGTCACTTTTCTTATTCTTGTCGCTCCTTTTATTTTCTGTCTTCTACTCTATTGGTGGTATTGGTGGAATGTATTTCTTTTCTGGTAATTCGGAAGGTGTATTTCCTGCTTCAGTGTCTTTTTAGCATTTTACTGTATCACATTAAACATTATAATGAAACATATATTGTGACTTATGAATATTAAGCAGCTTTTGTAGGATGAAAAGGCCAAGTTGCAGAGTGTGTATAGTATATAACGCACTTTAGAAACATTTGGAAGTAGGGAAAATCATGTTACACAGTGTATGGATTCAAATGTATGTCAGGGCAATAATAAACACAAATTCGTGACTGTGGTTTCCTCTGGGAGGAGGTAAAAGGGGTTTGGGGATCCTGGGGGTGACGCAAAGGGATTGCAACTCTATCTGTAATGTTTTCTTTCAAGAAATCTGACAGAGTGTGGTAAACTATAGGATTTAATACGGTTTAGCGGGAGATACACGCGGGTCCAGAAAGTTAGTCACCGCGTGTTCTGTATGGTTGAAATGTTGCATAAGTTTTAAAGTGCTCCCCTTCTCCCTGTGTTGTGATTCTTATTCATACATGCTCTTTTGAGGGATGCAAAAACCCGCCCTCCTAACGTCTCACAAAACGATGCTTACGGTGTGGATAAAATTTCTCATCAGAATATCATCTATCTAAAAAGTGCTACATTTCAAACCCGAAGACGTTGTTCTCGGCAAACCTGTCAGGTCACGCCAAGGTGGACGGTTGTAGGAGCAGAGTCATGTGGAAGGAGCGCATGGAAAGGTCAGAATTGTCTCGGGAGAAATGAGACTGGGAAGAGGTGTCCTTTGTGCCACGACCAGAGCGGTTTTCCTCCACTTCCGACCCATGACGTGAGCTTGCTGTCACTGCTGTAAGAGATCGCCAACATTCAGTGACTTAGAGTGGTCCTGGAGGTCAGAGGTCTGAGATCAAAGTGTTGGCGAGGCTTGTGTTCTTTCTGGAGAGCCTAAGAGAGGATCTGTTCCCTCATCTTTTCTGGTTTCTAGAAGCCACCCGAATTCCTTCTCCCGCAGCCCCCCTCCGCGCGGGTTCTGCCCGTCTCTGGGACTCCCACCTTCTGTCTCCCTCTCGTGAGGACCTCGTGAGGACGCCGGGCCCCCCGGGAACCCAGGGTCCCGCTGGGAACCTCTGAGGCCTTAATCAACTCTGCAAAGTCCCTTTTGCCACATGAGGTGACATATTCTAGTTCCAGTGATTAGGGCGTGTGCACCGTTAGGGTTTCCTACTTTGCTTTATGATGTGGGGTTGAAGTGGGGTGGGAGTGCTGCAAACCACGTCTGTGGTGTACACTCCCCCAGTACGAGGACCTGCTAACTGAAATGGTCGCAGGGAGGATGGAGGCTGCAGGAGGGAGGAGGGGTCTTGTTCCTTCCTGTCTGTGTCACTGTCTGCACCTTTGAGACTGTCCTTGTTACCTCCATATGGGAATCACATCTGAATTCCTTGACTCACACTTCTTTCCCCCCGGGTTACCTTTTTCTCTGGTTGCAGTGAATGTTTTGTGGAGAATTCAGAGACCAGCCTCATTTTTCACCTTAATAAATGGAATGGCATGTCCTTTTTTATTTCTTAAGAGATTTTATTTATTTATTTATTTGACGGAGAGAAGGAGAGAGCACACACAGGCAGGGGGAGCAGGCTCCCGGCCAAGCAGGGAGCCAGATGCCAGGCTCCATCCCAGGACCTTGGGACCATGACCTGAGCCAAAGGCAGATGCTTCACCTACTGAGCCCCCCAGGTGCCCGCATTCTGTTTTGAGTGATGCTTGCGGGATATTTATCTGAACACCTGGCAGGCCGACCCGGGTGCTGGAGGTCCAAGCCCCGACCCAGTCAGTACTAAGGCAGACTTCTAAATCTCAGGCTGATCTATTGAAACTTGGTATTCGTTATTTATCCATATTAAGCAAAAATGTATACAATCATACTTTATTTTTAATAGTTTATGAATCCAGGGGCGCCTGGGTGCCTCAGTGGGTTAAGCGTCTGACTCTCGGTTTTGGCTCAGGTCGTGATCTCAAGGTTGGGAGGTGGAGCCCTGTGACCCGCTCTGCCCTCAGTGGGAGTCTACTTGGATATTCATTCCCTCTGCCCCTCCCCCCTCAAATAAATAAATTTTTTTTAAAGATTTTATTTATTTGACAGAGAGAGCACAAGCAGGGGGCGCAGCAGGCAGAGGGAGAGGGAGAAGCAGGCGCCCCGCAGAGCAAGAAGCCCAATGGGGACCCTGGAATCATGACCCCAGCCGCGGGCACACGCCCAACATACCGAGCCACCCAGATGCCCCAATAAATTAATCTTTTTTAAAAATTCTGTTTGTAAATCAAACAAGTGATATCGAGTTTGGACGTCCAGTTAGTCTCAACCTAGAGAGTGTTGTCTGACACCAGCGGGCGTCTGAGATGCCCTGGCTGTTTAGTCCCCATCTATTAAGGGTATTAAGGGTTTTCGGGTCCATCCCAAAGCCTTACACAAACTGTTCCGTTGTTTTCAGTTAACATAGGAATTCAGTTGCCTTAAGGACATCACCGCATTTTATATTGCAAAATGCCCTGGGGACACATCAAAACCCTGATTGGAAATACATTTCCTAGCCGCTAGAAGGCGCCCTGCGGATTTTAAGGGCTGCCCGCGCTCGAGCTAGGGCTGCGAGGACCCAACCCTTCCGGGACAGGGACCCAGGGACCCGGTTTGCTGACCTCGAGAGCGGGGTAGGGGGGCAGGGGCGGGGCCCCCGGTGTCAAAGGTCACCCGTGAGACCCGAGCTCCCTGGGCCTCCCACGAGGTGACGTCACTGTGGAGGGTCTTTGTTCTTAAACAAAGAGCACAGGTCCACGGTGACCTCGACCCCAGGCCTTCCGGTCCTTCTGCTCCTGTCCCGGCTCCAACAAGGGGCGCTCCGCGGGGACACTGAGTCAGGACTTCCCGACCCCGGAGAAGGACGCGAGCGGAGCGCCCACAGGCTCGGAGACGCGGGACCCGAGGCGCCGGGAGGGGGTTTCGCTGGCAGCGAGCGTCCGGCGCGGGCGGGTCAGCCACGTGTGTCCGGATGGCCTGTCACTCAGGTGCAGAGGCGTGGTCAGGGAGAACCGTCCAATCAGAACGACAGGGGCGGTTCTCGAAGAACAATCAGGGACTTCTGGGTGGTGCCCGGAGAGCTAGCCAGTCAAGGACATGGGCCCGGAGCACTGTCCAATCAGGGGCACCAGAGGCGGGTCTCGGAAAACTGTCCAATCAGAGACCCTGGGAGAGGGAGGTCGCCGAGCACCGTCCAATCAGGCGCGGGGGCGGGCGCGCTCGTGGCCGCGTGGACGTGGCTCTGGGCCGGCCCGGGCGCTCCAGCGCACCTGGCCCGTGCGGCCCCAGGTGTCCGGTGCGTGCCGCTCTCACCTGCTCGGCCCGCAGGGAGGACGCCCGGGAGCTTGGAGCAGGGCCGCGAGATGGTGAGTGCGCGTGGCCCGGGCCGAGACCCGGAGGGGCTGGTTCCAACCGGCCGGAACCGGCTTCCTGCGGCCGCGGGCCCGGGTGTCCCCGCCCCCCGGGGGGGGTCCCGATCCGTGTCTCCTCCCTCGACCGGGGGCTCGGGGACTCGCAGTCCCGGGACGGCTCCTCGCCGAGGACAGCCTCGGGGGGTGGGGGGCGGGCGAGGAGTGTGGGGACCTTCAGGGCACCCTGGGTTCGGGGACCCCTGGCAGGTCCTCGGCCCCAGGTGACCCCGACCCGGTTCTCACTGCCGGAACCCGAGTCCGAGCGGACGCTGGTGTTGCAGGGAGAGGAGAAACGGCTCCCGCCCCCGGGTTCTCCATCCAGGGGGCTGGTGCGGCCTCCCGCACACATCGCGCGGGGGGCCCGGGCGCCCTTTGTTCGGGGGGCACCTCGGGGGCCCCGCGCTGTCGGCCGGCCGCGCGAGACCCTGGAGTCCCACGCCCGGGTGCGTCGGCTTGAAAAGCTGCATTCCCTTAGCGGAGCCTCGGTGTTCTAGCAAATGCCCAGTACGTTTAATTAACGGAGCGTGAAGGCGAAGATGACCTGTTTTCACCCGAGTGAATTTCAGAAAAATAAGGAACTGTCTTGCATTCCACCTGTTAAACGTTCTCTTTAGATCCCTCCGACGTGGAGTAAGTTTCTCGGGGCAGTTCCTCTGAGGGGTGACCGGCGGGATCCCGGGGCCCACCCGTGAGAGCCCTTGTGGGGGAAAGAATGTCCCAGAAACGGAGGAACTCTGCCTTGCGGGCGGCTGCGGGGGCACGACCCGGTGCCGCCACGTGCGGAGGCCCGCTGTGAAGGACGCAGACGCGCAGTGTGTGCTTTTCCTCGGCGGCCGCCCGGTGTCCCGGTGCGTAGTGCGCTCCGCCGTAGGAGTGTCGGCTGATAAAGAGTCGCTTTCTTAGCGAGACGTCAGTGGGTCGCCATCGCCGCTCTCGGGGCGTCCGCTGCCCTTCAGGTGCCCCGCAGACCCGGGCCTGCTTCCCGTCGTTCAGGCGGTGCCCGAGCCCCCGCGTGCCGGGAGCGTCCTTGCTCTTCCATCCGGGCTGTGGGCAGGCCCGGCCTGGTTCTCGACAACATGGGGCTGCATTTGGACTTTGGTTCTCCTGTCAGGGCTGCAAAATTGGTGCTTGTCTCTCCCCCACCCCCAAACCGCGCCCGGGTTATGGATGTAATGCAAGTTTTTGAAGACCGTAGGTCTGTCTTGGAGGGTTGATATCCTAGTAACAGTGAGCCCCCCCCCCAAGAATGTGTCCCTCCTTTCATTTGTCTTGTTTCAGGTATTCCCGTCAATGTTTTCAAATTTTTCCTTTTAGTTCTTTCATAGCCTTCACTTTCCATATTTAATGCTAATGAAATTGGCTTTTACCATAGTATGTGTTACCTTTTAAAAAGAATTTGACAACTTGCTGTTGCTATTAATTAGGTAATGAAGGGGCGCCTGGGGGGCTCAGCCAGTGAAGCGTCTGCCTTTGGCTCAGGTCATGATCCCAGGGTCTTGGGGTTGAGCCCTGCCGTGGGCTCCCTCCTTGGCACATAGTCTGCTTCTCCCTCTGCCTTTCCTGCTTCCCCTGCTGTGCTCTCTCTCTGTCAAATATATAAATAAGACATATTTTTTAAAAATTAGGTAATGAAATTGGGTTTATACTGAAGTTTTATCCTGGATTCTTATTAAAAATGTTACTCTGTGACTATCAGTTTTGTTCCATAGGTGTCCTGTATATACAGTTTTCAGATTAGACACAAAGGCAAGTGTTTCTTTGCCAGTATTGTACCTTGTTTATTTCCTGGTGGTACTGACCAGATCTCTAGTATAATGTTGACTAAGTGAGGTGCTGGGCGCACCTGATTTCTACCTAATTGTTTTTGAGAAAACAGTGAGCTTCATACCATTTATATATTCCTTGTTTTGTTTTGAACACTCTTTCATTGGTTTTCCTTTATCAGGTTATGCATGTTAGTTACCATCATTTCCCGACGGTAAGAATTTTATGTATGATTGTCGAATATTATAGAATGGTTTTTGGCAGCTCTGAGGATGATGACAAGTAAATCTCAGGAATCGATTTGTTGTGTGGTGTAACATATAGCATCAGTGCAGCAAGGTGCACACGACCCAGGAACGACAGATACTGTAGAAATAATCCTCTGTGAAATTTTGAAATTCATCCCTAAATGTAGACCTTTCACACCAGAAACCCCACTTGGAGTGAACCCCAGGGGCAGGGCCCCTCACTCCCCACATGTAACTCATGTGGAACTATAGACAGACTTACGTGTATGTTTACAGTTCTGCATGTACAGCTCTGTGCATGTGTGCCTACTGTCACATGCGTGGATTTATATGTATTTTCAGCAGCTGAGGTATCCAGTTTAATCTCAAGTGCCTGCTTTTCGGCTTTCCTTTACTCTGCCCTACAACCAGTCGTCCACACGTGTCTGTATAGCAGTGTGGACATAAACGTGCATACAGCACACGTGTCAGTACGTACATACCCCTCCTGATTGCTGTGCCACATCTTCTGTAGTACTTACGTTGGCTGATTTGTTATTTTCCTCCAAGAGAATTTGAAATCCACAAGGTCCAGAATTCTTGTTTCGTTCAGTGCTCCCGCCCTGGTGCCTGCCAGTACGAGGACCTGTGTAACGGCAACCTGAATGCATTCTAGTCCATGAAAGAGCGAGAAGTCAGGCCCTGAAACAGAGCAGTCCTGCAGGAGACACACGGCTTTTCCATGACCTCGAGGCTGAGGGGGTGAGAGTGGAATGAGACTCTCCATGGTGCCCTGCAGACATCGGCGTATCTTCTTCCCACCTCAGGAGACACCAGACACAATAGCAGAATCCCCATAAGGTGTGGGAGCAACAAGTGTGGGTGGTTGGAGGACGCTGTCCTGCGTCCCCTCTGCCGTGAACCAGTGTGCACGATGCCTGCCCTGCGGGGCTCCTAGGGACACAGGAGCTGACACGCAGAAAGCTTTTTGCAAAGTCTTGCGTATTTTTGGTTCTCAGTGCACATTTTTTTATAGAGATTTTATTTATTTATTTGACAGAGAGCAAGCACAAGCAGGCAGAGCAGCAGGCAGAGGGAGAGGGAGAGGGAGAGCAGACTCCTCACTGAGTGGGGAGCCTGACGCGGGGCTTGATCCCAGGACCCTGGGATCACGACCTGAGGCAAAGCCAGACANCCAGACGCTTCACTGACGGAGCCCCCCAGGCGCCCCCTCAATGCACATTTAAAAAATTAATGTCATGTTACAGTATTTGATGGTTTCAAGCTGGGTGTGTGGGGAGTCCCTGCCTCCGTCTCTTGAGGCTGCTGTAACAGCAGGGCCGTAGACTGGGCGCTTAGAAACGATGCACATTTGTCTCTCGTCGTTCTGGAGGCTGGGAAGTCAAAGGTCATGGCCCCAGCAGATTTGGTGTCTGGTAAGGACCTGCTTCCTGGGGCTCGGGTGCTCTCTGGAGACTCTCATAAGGGCACTCATCCCATTCCTGAGGTCTGCTCCCTCATGACCTGATCCCCTCCCAGAGCCCCCACCTCCCAGTACCATCACATTGAAGTTAGGATTTAACATGAATTTTGGGGGGCACAACATTCAGTCTGTAGTGGTCCCCAAGGCCACCCTTCAGTTCAGAGATTTGTTAGGATTCTCAGGACCCAGCGTGGAGTTGTGTTCTCGGCCTTAATTTATTACAGCGCAAGAATGCAGAGCATGGCCCGCAGAGGGGAACTGTCCCAAGGAGACCAGCTGTAGTTCCAAAGGTCCCCTCCACGGGCTTCACGCAGGCTGCGCCGAGTGTTCCCGGCAGCCAGGCGTGATGGCACATGTGGAATGTTGTACTGGGAAAGCTAATGAGAGACTCAGCAGGTCTTTTAATGGGGGCTGGTCATGGAGACACCGTCTGTCTAGCGCGGACCAGGATTCCAGACTCCCAGAAGGAGAGCTGGTCTTCAGCACAAGACATTATTTGCATAAAAAGACACAAGGAGCCTCTCTGAGCAGGGTGGTGGGAAGCCCCCGCCAAATCCAAGTTCCTATGAACCAGCCAAGGGCCAACCTTGGAAGCAGGACTTTCTAGGATAAGGACCCTCTGACCTGTTCAGTTGCACTTCCGACCACCCTGTTCCTTTGGTCCTTGGCCAAGCCCTCCCTACAGCAGCATTATCGTCAGTAGTACCCTTTGCAGCTGGGGGAGACCAATCTGCAGGATTGATTTTGGTTATGCCCTTTAGGGGGTCCTGGACTTGCCCAGGTCAAGGAGATCCCGGTAACTGTAAAGGTAAAGGTCTTAGGATATTAGGGGACTTCATCATCAAAATTTCTGTATTTATTTTTCTGTATTCTTTTCCACCTGGGTTCGGGTATTGGTTCCCATAGGGCGCAACTCTGGCCAGGAAGTTGCAGCTGACCTGAGTGTCCCCGGGGGTGAGATGGTCTCCTGATGGGACGCGCATGAGGCAGCCCGGTCAGCAGGCCCCCACTGTGGCTGATGTTGAGTAACTCCGTCTGGTCCTTGTTCGGAGGGACTGCCTGTGGTGGTCGGTTTCAGACGGTTGTGTTGCCCGCATCACCAGTTTGTCCACCTTACCAGTGTGGGCANGCAGGGGGGGGGGGGGTGACCTGCGTGGAAGGAAACGGAAGTGAAAGGCTTGATTTTAGATGGTCTCATCGGAGCACGAGGCCTCCCTCACTGGCAAGTGTAAGTGACCCAGACGGACCGCCCCGAGTTTTCATAGCTTAGGGCCTCAGGGAAGTGTCCTAAATCTGCGGTGTTCCCAGGGTCAGAGTCCTGTTCGCGGAGCTTGAACCTGCCCCCGGATCAGTACGGCGTGCGCTGCGGCTGAAGCAGCCCGATGTGGGCGCCGCGGGTGTGAGCTTACGGTCGCGTTCAGGCAGTTCGGAAGTCAGCGTTCCCCGGATCGCTAGGGCCGTTCTTAGCAGCCGCGAAGCCGAAACACTGCAGGGTCAGAAAGGCGTGTTGCCAGGAGCAAGGCTGGGTCTACACGAGCTGCTGCTGGGCAGCCGTCAGTCCCTGGCGCTCGTCAGAAATGGGGTGTCGTGATTGCTGTTCGACGAGCTGGAGACTTGTACTTCAGATTCCCACGGTGTAGCTCCAGGTGGAGACTGCCTGTCTCGTCATTGTGTCCCCCTTGTTTCGGACCTCCACTAGGTAAAAGCTCAGTGAGAAATCATTTGTTACAGAGACCTAAACTTGTTCCTAAGGCCTAGAGTTTAAATTCCACTCCCTGCACCAGTGGCAACGAGCAAGGAGGTCGTGTCCCGTCGGCATTATTTTCTCTACTGGCACTTCCGAGGTTACACACGCGTCTGCCTGCGTGGCTTTTATCTTACACGCAGGGGCAACAGCCACAAAGCAGAACTGTTTTAAGTACAAAATCCCCTTCCCCTTTTCTTCCCATCACAGATTTTTTAAGAAAGATTTTATTTGAGAGAAAGAGGGTGCACAAGCGGGGGAGCAACAGAGGCAGAGGGAGAAGTGGACTCCCTGCTGAGCAGGGACCCCGATGCGGGACTCAATCCCAGGACCCCGGGATCATGACCTGACCCGAAGGCAGATGCCTCGCGGACTGAGCCCCCCAGGTGCCCTCATCACAGATTTGTTCAAAGCCTGTATTAGTTTTGTAGCATTGCCATAACAAATTGCCATAAACTGGGGGCTTAAGAACTGCTTCTCTCTGATTTCGGGAGGCGAGAAGTCCGTAATCAAGGTGGCGGGAGGACTGTGTGCCTGAGCCTCGCGTCTGGCAGCTTCTGGCGGCCCTGGCGCGCTGCTTGTCCCCATCTTGATGTGGCCGCCTTCCCCGTGCATCCGGCTTCATGTGGCGTTTCCCTCTTAGAAGGCCATCGGTCAGCTTGGATTGGGGCCTATCCTAACGGCCTTGTCTTAACTTGGTTACACTTGCAAAGATCCAGTTTCCAAGTACGGTCACACTCACAGGTACCAAGGGTTAGGATTTCAGCATAGCTTTTTGGGAAGACATGGTTTCAGCCACAGTGAGGCCCTAGTAGTCAGTCAGCGTTTACAAGGGGTAGCATCACAGCTGCCTGGGAGGATCCTGGCTCGGGTGCACGGGCGGGTCAGGCGGCTGTCATGGCCCAGCAGCAGCTAGGTAAGAAGAAAGGGTGGGGATCCCTGCCCGCTGGGCCCTTGGGTTAGCTCAAGTTTTGCCCCCGTTCTAGAAACTGATTAAACTAATTTTGTCTCCCAATGCAATGCAAACTTTTCATATTTTTTTGCCCATCCATAGTTTACCTTGGTAACTTGGGGGCGCTTTCTCCTCCTGCCTGGAGGAGTGAACAGAAATCAAAGACATCACCAAAGCACAGCTTTGTTTTTCTTCCCTCGCTCAGAGAGCATGGCCGAAGGCAGCCAGTATATCCAGCATGCCAGGCCTGGAGCTGGACCCGTCATTTTTACCTCTCGTCAGCTCTTCACAGCAGACAGCAGTTCAGCTGATCGTCCACACCACAGACGACTCCTAGCCACCTGGGCACCAAAGCCCCGCCATGTCCTCCCCGGCCCCCCTCCTCTTCCCAAACTGCTTTTGCTATATTTAAGCGAGTCAGGGGTGTTCTAGCAAATGCCACCTCTGATGCCAACTGTGACTGGTGTCTCCAAGACCACCTTGTGTCCTGCTAGTCAAACCCCTGCGAGTTAGCGTATAATTTTACTCATGACTGTGACCTGTCACAACAGAAGGACACACGGCAAGATTAGCAGACGGAACAGGCGTATGGGGAGAAGTCCGAGGGAAACCAAGTGCCGGTTTTTAAGAGTTTTTTCCTGGGGCGCCTGGGTAGCGCAGTCGTTAAGCGTCTGCCTTCAGCTCAGGGAGTGATCCCGGCGTTCCTGGATCCAGTCCCACATCAGGCTCCTCCGCTGGGAGCCTGTTTCTTTCTCTCCCATTCCCCTGCTGTGTTCCCTCTCTCGCTGGCTGTCTGTCTGTCACATAAATAAATAAAATCTTAAAAAAAAAAAAAGAATTCTTTCCTGATGGAGTCACCCAGAATGCACCCAGCAATGAGTCATGGCAACACGTGGAATATTGCCTGCCGGGGGGCTCAGTAGAGACTCGGTGCCTGGGATTTCTGCTCCAGACTTCCAAAAGGAAGGCAGGTGTTCGCTGCTAACAATGTCGTGTGCACAGCAGTTTAGTCACAGTGGGAAATACCAGTCAGGGTGGTGTGAAGCCTAAAACCCAGGCTCCCAGACACCAGCCTTGCCAGGAGTCGTGTCTAAGGATAAAGCTGAAATGTCGGGCTCTCTGCACACTAGGTGTGAGGATTCACTGGAGGAAACACTACAGGTAACGAAGAAAGTTCCATGGACTCGGGAACCTCCCGTGGTCCCTGTGCCAGTCCTAGGGGTTTTCCTGTTCATCTGCTTCTCTGTTGAATAAGTACATTCTGGCATCAGAGTCGTTGAATGAGAGTATTTTCTCCTGCTCATGGATGGCAGTGGGTTGAGGAACTTATAAAACAACAACAACAACAACAAACAGGGTTTAAGGGAAGCCTGCAGCTCAGCGGTTCCTGTGCTCTTGGGGAGGGGGGCTGACACGCTCATGTGCCCAAAGGGAGGGACACGCAAAGGAGAGAAATTGAGGGTACGGCCTGAGGATGATGTATGAGGCACCGCTTCTACCTGGAACTTGATATGAGGGAGGGCTTCCTTTGTAGGAAGGCACTGCCTGAGCCTTTATGTATTTTGTAATCTCGGGCAAACTCACTGTCACATACTTTTGACTTCAGTTAACTCCTTTGCAGGGTAGGGATTTTAACGTTATCCTCAAGGTCAGCAAGAATACTCTTCCGTGGTTCTGGTGGAAAGAGCTGTTTTGTCGTCATATTACATTTGCCGTGTGTGTGTGTAGGGCAGGTGCACGAGTTCTCACATCTGTGTCCTTTTTCCCGAGCTCTGACTTCTCAATAACTTCCTATCCCATTCCTGTATTACACGATACATTAACAAGACTTCTCCAAAGGAATGTTATCATTTGGCCAGTAGAAACGGTCTACTTACGGCCTGGAGTTCTTTCAGATGATATGGTTAGCTGGCACCTGCTGCAGGGGGGTTCCCATAAGCCTCTTGGGTCTGGTGAGGGAATGGAAGGAAGAGTTCCCAGTCCTTTAGTGTGTGCTTATTTCATAAAAGCGCACCCAGGTTTGACGTGGTGCTTAGTGATGTGGCGTAAAATAGGGAAGGACCCAAAGTAGTTTGTCTCACAAGGGATCAATGGGTCTTACAATGCAAATACTTATTTCATTGTAGAGCATTTCTGCGAATTTTCCAGTGTGGTCTGAACCCTTTGGTTAAAGAAGAATGAGGCCTGATTTGGTTGCAATAAAAGTGTAAAGATAGGTTCAGTGTGTGGTGGTGTTGTTAAATTTAAATTGTTAAATTACTCTGTGGACAGAGTAAGAGATCTGATGATCGAGTCCTAGAGTAGATGTTAGGTGACCACAGAGTCTTGTCTGAATTTCCTGTGAGTCGAATCCAGTTGCTCAGTGAGTCTCACCTTTCCTTCTGCACATATGTTGGGTGTTGTAGGACTCGGTGGTCTTTGAGGATGTGGCTGTGGACTTCACCCTGGAGGAGTGGGCTTTGCTGGATTCTGCTCAGAGGAAGCTCTACAGAGAGGTGATGCTGGAAAATTTGAAAAACCTGGCCTCTGTGGGTAAGAATGACCTCATTCCTTCACTTAGTCATTTAGAGAACAAGCATTTCTTGCCCGTCAAGCATGTTTCAAGATTTGGATTGTGGGAAGGGAATACATTAATCAGTAAGACAGACAGGGTCCCAACCGCCAGAGAGCTAGAATCTAGTGGTTTCTGCTTGAGAAGGAGAATCTGCTGATTTTTTCTGTCTGTATGGCTCCCCGTGTGTCATCAGTGAAGAGAGATTTCCTGGGTCATTGAGGAGCCCAGTGACATTTCTGTAATCCTGTGAGAATTCTGTGTTTATTAAATTGCTTACCACTTTGGCCCCTTGTACTTGTTATTGGTGAAGCCCTGATGCCGCTAAACTCCTCAGTGTCATTTCGACCAACAGGTACCCTCTTTCTTTAAAACTTGTTCCCTTTTTGCTTT
Source organism: Ailuropoda melanoleuca (assembly GCF_002007445.2). NCBI lineage: Eukaryota > Metazoa > Chordata > Mammalia > Carnivora > Ursidae > Ailuropoda > Ailuropoda melanoleuca. The sequence continues at coordinate 1,898,533 of NC_048221.1, forward strand.
CAGATGATGAGACTCAACTTAAAGCCGGTGGGTCAGTTTCTCAACAGGATATTTATGGGAATAAAATCTCCAAGGAACATAAAATAGCAAAGTTCACCAGAAATGATTCCTGGGCCTCTGTTTTAGGGAAAATTTGGGAAGAACTTAGCACTGAAGATCAGCACACAAAGCAGGGGAGACACCTGAGGTGAGTTGCACTCACAAGAGAAAGCACTATTCCAGGGGGGAGTCGCAGCATGTGATGAAATTGAAAGCCTAGATCAAATTTGTTTATTCACTGAGAATTTTTACAGAAGGATTTCCTTTAAATATGTTGTTGATGTTGAGTGTTAAAAACATAATTCGGTTGAAAACAATTAGGAGGAAAAGCCACATTGAAGAAGCAATGTTTTCATAATTCCTATGGTTGAATCCCCTTCCATGATGTTCAGTTTATTCTGCTTAATCAGATAGGGTAGAAAGCCTACACATTCACTGAAAGTGATGAGAATGGAATCCTAATACTTATTAGTAAATAGTGAGAAATCACTAATGAGACTGTTGATGATAACATGCTTCTCATTCTTCACAGAAATCATGTGGTGGAGAAACTCTCTGAAAGTAATGATCTGTGTGGTGAAGGCTGCAGTCAGATTCGAAATCATAACCTGTACCAGGAAACTCACACTGTAGTAAAAGAGTATGAATGTAACGCATATGGAAAAGTCTTTGTGCATCATTCCTCCCTCAAGAGTCACATCACTGCACACACCGGGCACAAACCATACCAGTGTCAGGAGTGCGGGCGGACCTATAGTTGTCGTTCACACCTACGAATGCATGTGAGGACCCACAACGGAGAGAGAACCTATGCGTGTAAATTATGTGGAAAAACCTTTCCTCGTACTTCATCCCTCAACCGGCATATAAGGATTCATACTGCCGAGAAGACTTACGAATGCCAGCAGTGTGGGAAAGCCTTCATAGATTTTTCAAGTCTTACTAGTCATGTGAGAACTCACACTGGAGAGAAGCCCTATAAATGTAAGGACTGTGGGAAAGCCTTCAGCTATTCCTCAACTTTTCGAAGGCACATGATAACACACACTGGAGAGAAGCCCTATAAGTGTAACGAATGTGGGGAAGCCTTCAGCTATTCCTCAACTTTTCGAAGACACATGATCTCACACACTGGGGAGACACCACATAAGTGTAAGGAATGTGGAGAAGCATTCAGTTACTCCTCAGCTTTTCGAAGGCACATGATAACACACACTGGAGAGAAGCCCTATGAATGTAAACAGTGCGGGAAAACCTTTATTTACTTGCAGTCCTTTCGGAGACACGAAAGGATTCACACTGGAGAGAAACCCTATGAATGCAAACAATGTGGGAAAACCTTCATTTATCCCCAGTCCTTCCGAAGACATGAGAGGACTCATGGTGGAGAGAAACCCTACGAATGCAGCCAGTGTGGGAAAGCATTCAGCCATCCCTCATCCTTTCGAGGACACATGAGAGTGCACACTGGAGAGAAACCTTACGAATGCAGTCAGTGTGGAAAAACTTTCAACTGGCCCATATCCTTGAGAAGACATATGAGGACACACACGAGAGAGAAACCCTATGAATGCAAACAATGTGGGAAAGCCTTCAATTTGTCCGCTTGCTTTCGGGAACATGTGAGAATGCATTCTGGAGACAAATCGTATCAATGCAAGCTATGTGGGAAAGCATTCTATTGCCACATAGCCTTACAAAAACATATGAGAAGGCACACCGCCGAGAAGCTCTACGAATGCAAGCAATGTGGCAAAACTTTCAGTTGGCCTGAACTTCTGCAGCAGCACGTGAGAACACACACTGCTGAGAAACCCTATGAGTGTAAGGAATGTGGCAAAGTCTTCAAATGGCCATCGTCTTTGCCAATACATATGCGAGTGCACACAGGAGAGAAACCTTACGAATGTAAGGAGTGTGGGAAAGCCTTCAGTTGTTCCTCGTCCTTAAGAAGACACGTACGAATACACACCGCAGAGAGACACTACTTCAGGGACATGGGGAATTCTCCTGCAAATGAATTCATGCCTAATGCTTCAGGAAATCCCCAGCAGGAGAGAAAGCTTATCAAAGCTGTAAATACGGTACTGCCTTTGTGAGAACCTCATCAAAGTAGACCTGTGGGGCGTGTATCTCCAGTTCTCTTACAGATGAACAATTAGGTGAAAAATAGCTCTCCAAGTCGTCTTCAAGCTGTCATTCGGAATTTTGCAGGTGGTGTTTTTTTCCCTTACATTTCCATAAATAAACCTTCTATCTTTACGGTTTGACGGACTCATGGTGATTTGAAGTGTATTTTTAATACGGAAGTAGTTTTAATTTCTTCTTTAAATTCTTGAAGGGGTTTTTGGAACAATGACATTTTGGTATTTATTGGGATTTTCTTACTCGCTTAGTGTGGCGGGTACCGGATATCACCATTATGTATTTTCTACCTTACTGAGAATCTGTTTATTTTGGCCAGAGGGACCTTACTGCATTTTCTTTGCAAATAGTTTGCAGAAATTTGTGATTATGCAGAGTTCTTCAAAAGCACAGTCTCATGTGAATTGTCATTTTCAACTCTTTTGCTTTGCTCTTTTTTTCATTGCTTGTGACTGGAAATTGGACAGTAGGCTTTTACTGAAGAGCTACTTTGTGACCATGAGCTGTTAGATACAGGGTTTGGTGGTTCCTCTGGATTGTGTTGTCAGTGTGGGCAACGGTGGGACCTACACTTCCCTTCCCTTTATGATTATGTGGTCAGATTTACCAGTAGCCTAACTTGGCCTGAGATTTGGAAGGCAGAAGTGGAGAAGCCATTTCTGTGTTTGGAGCCATGTTTAAGTGTGAGAGACGCAAAGGGGCTTTTGGACACCAGCCCATTTTCCTCATCTTGGCCCTGCGAATCAAGAGTATCATGAAAAAAAAAAAAAAGGTCACGTGCTTAATTCCCATTTTTCCAAGTTCTAGGCTTCCATGAATGTCTCTGTGAGCTATGTATCAAGGATCCACTTGTGTGGTCTTGCACTCACAATTTGGATATTCTGATGTGTTCTCTCGAGCACTCATTCTGACTCACGTTTCGTGATCTTCTCTGATGCTATGATTCTCCTCTTCTCTAGATGTTCACATATGTGTAGAAGGTCTAATTTGTCTCGCGAACACCGTATTTCCAATACTTCTAGTGACTCTGTGATCCTTATTCTGCCACAAAAGCTACAAGGCTGCTACAAAGCCGAACAACACATGGGACTTTGTTAACCTATTGCATTTTGAAGTGTGCTCATTGACCTTCATGTATTAGATTTTGGGAGAGGTGAATGTTCTTCCTTAATATGGGCTCAACTATTACTTTTGATTATGTGTCATTAAAACAGTATGTGTTTTATCTTCAAGGAAAATCTTTTGTAGATATTTCTTAGAAATACACTATTTACCGTATTTTCACATCACTTGTATATTTACTGTATTATTTTCCTAAGGGCTGTGGTAACAAAGGACCACGACTGAGTGACTAAGGGCAACAGAAATTTTGGTCTGACAATTCTGACGGTAGAAGTCCAAAATCAAAGTATTGGCTGGACCCTGCTTCCTCTGCAGGTGCTAGGGAAGGATCTGTTCCAGTCTTCTCCTAGCTTCTGGTAGTTCATTGGCTAGTGGCAATGTAACTAATCTTCCCACTGCATTCTGCATGCATGCGTGTTTGTCTCTTCGGGGGGCATTCTTTTTATAATGACAACATGTAGCAAGTTAGGGCTCACCCTATTCCAGTATCCCCACCTCTAATTATATCTGTGACAACACTATTTCTTTTTTTTTTTTTTAAAGATTTTATTTATTTATTTATTTGACAGAGATAGACAGCCAGCGAGAGAGGAAACACAAGCAGGGGGAGTGGGAGAGGAAGAAGCAGGCTCATAGCAGAGGAGCCTGATGTGGGGCTCGATCCCATAACGCGGGGATCACGCCCTGAGCCGAAGGCAGACGCTTAACCGCTGTGCCACCCAGGCGCCCCAACACTATTTCTAAATAAGGTCACATTCTAAGGTACTGGAGCTAGGACCTCAACATACAGATTTTGGTGGGCGGTTCAATGCATAACACTACCAAATATTACTCCCTTTGTCATGTACTGAGAGAATAGATTAAAATATTCCATTGCAGTTATGGATTCCAAATCAACTGTGATTTTGTTAAGCATTATACATTCCAAGTCAGTATTCCAGGTGCATACAACTTAAGGTATTTTGTCATGTAAATTTTATTTTTATTGTTACATAAACATTTGTTATTAAACTGGTTTCTAATTCACTGTTAATAAAACCTTAAATAATTGTTTTGTCAAAGGTTTCTTTTTTTTTTTTAAGATTTTATTTATTTATTTGACAGAGATAGAGACAGCTAGCAAGAGAGGGAATACAAGCAGGGGGAGTGGGAGAGGAAGAAGCAGGCTCATAGCAGAGGAGCCTGATGTGGGGCTCGAACCCATAATGTGGGATCACGCCCTGAGCCAAAGGCAGACGCTTAACCGCTGTGCCACCCAGGCACCCCTTGTCAAAGGTTTCTAACCCAGACTGCTGGGAACGCACTTGTAGTCAATGAAAATTGGGGGCCTTGAATTCAAGCAATTTGAGTGAACACATGAAGGACAGTGGGATATATCAGTCAGGTGTTTGAGAAGATATGTTCTCGGATTTGGGCTTGTGTTTGGTGATTGTAGAAGGCAGAAATAATTGGATTTAGCTAACTAAAATCGGTAAAGCAGCAGTAATTATTGAGAAGAGGGGATTTTTTAAAAAAGATTTTATTTATTTATTTGAGAGAGCACAAGCAAGGGGAGTGGCAGAGGGAGGGGGAGAAGCAGGCTCCCCACTGAGCTGGGAGCCTGACATGGGGCTTGATCCCAGGACCCTGGGATCATGACCTGAGCCGAAGGCAGATGCTTCAGCAACTGAGCCACCCAGGAGCCTCGAGAAGAGGGGATTTTTAAATAGATTTATTTATTTGAGAGAGATTACGAGTTGGGGTAGGGGGAGAGGGACAAGCAGACTCAGTGCTGAGTGCAGAGCCCACTGCAAGGGCTTGATCCCATGACCCCTGAGGTCATGACCTGAGACCAAAACCAAGAGTTGGACATTCAAGTGACTGAGCCACCCGGGCGCCACGAGAAGAGAGGAATTTTTAAATTTTTTTTTATTTAAATTCAATTTAGTTAACATATAGTGTATTGTTAGTTTCAGGCATAGAATTTAGTGATTCATCAGTTGAATATAACACCCAGTACTCATTACATCAAGTGCCCTCCTTAATGCCCATCACCCAATACCCCACCCCCACAAAGAGGGGAATTATTTGAAAAGTTTTTGTTTTAATTCCACTAGTTTACGTACAGTGTTTTGTTAGTTTCGGGTGTGCAGTGTAGTGATTCGGCACGTCCATACATCACCCTGTGCTCATCAGGACAAGTGCACTTCTTTATCCCCCCTCACCTATTTAACTCATCCCCCCATCCCCTCCCCTCTGGCAACCAGCAGTTTTCCATAGTAAAGAGTCTGTTTCTTGATTTCGCTCCCCCCACACACACTTAGCTGGTTTTGTTTCCTAAATTCCACCTATGAGTGAAACCATATGTTATTTGTCTCTGACTGACTTATTTCACTTAGCATAATACTCTCTAGCTCCATCCTTGTTGCAAATGCCAAGATTTCATTCTTTTTTATGGCTGAATGGTTAACCCGTGTGTGTGTGTGTGTGTGTGTGTGTATCTCATATCTTCTTTTCCATTCATCAATCAGTAGACACTGGGGCTACTTCCATATCTTGGCTATTGTAAATAATGCTGCTATAAACATAAAGGTGCACGTATCCCTTTGAATTGGTATTTTTCTATTCTTTGGGTAAATATCCAGTAATGCAATTGCTGGTTCACAAAGTAGTTCTGTTTTTAACTTTTTGAGGAATCTCCACACTGTTTTCCACAGCGGCTGCACCAGTTTGCATTCCCACCAACAGTGCAGGAGTGTTCCTTTTCTCCACAACCTCACCAATACTTGCCTGTTGTGTTGTAGATTTTAGCCATTCTGAAGGTGTGAGGTGATATCTCATTGTGGTTTTGATTTGCATTTCCCTGCAAGTGATAAGCATCTTTCCATATCAGTTGGCCGTCTGTATGTCTTTGGAGAAATGTCTGTTCATGTGTTCTGCCCATTTTTAAATTGGATTACGTGTTTTTTGACTATTGAGTTTTATATGTTCTTTATATATTTTAGATATTAATCCTTTATCGGATATGTCATTTACGAATATTTTCTGTCATTCCATAGGTTGCCTCTTAGTTTTGTTGATTGTTTTCTTTGCTGTGCAGAAGGTTTTAATTTTGATGCAGCCCCAGTAGTTCATTTTTGCTTTTGTTTCTCTTGCCTCTGGAGACATATCTAGAAAAATGTTGCTAGGGCCAATGTCAAAGAGGTTACTGCCTGTGTTCTTCTAGGGCTTTTATGGCTTCCAGTCTCACATTTAGGTCTTTAATCCAATTTGAATTTATTTTTGTATACAGTGTAAGAACATGATCTGGTTTCTTTCTCTTGCATGTTGCTGTCCAGTTTTCCCAATACCATTTGTTGAAGAGACCATCCTTTTCTCATTGGATATTTTTTCCTGCTTTTCCGAGTATTAGTTGACCATATAGCTGAGAATCCATTTCTGGGGTTTCTGTTTTGTTCCATTGATCTCTGTGTCTATTTTTGTGTCAGTACCATACAGTTTTGATTACTACAGCTTTGTAATATATCTTGAAATCTAGAATTGTGATGCCTCCAGCTTTGCTTCTCTTTTTCAAGATTGCTGTGGCTTTTCAGGGTCTTTGCAGTTCCATACAAATTTTAGGATTGTTCTAGTTCTGTGTAAAATGTTGATGGCATTTTGATAAGGATTGCATTAAATGTGTAGATTACTTTGGGTAGTATAGACATTTAACAATTATTCCAGTCCATGAGCATGGAGTGTCTTTCCATTTCTTTGTCATCTTCAATTTCTTTCATCGGCGTTTTATAGTTTTCAGAGTACAGGTCTTTCACCTCTTTGATTAGGTTTATTCCTAAGTATCTTGCTATTTTTGGTGCAATTGTAAATGGGATTGTTTTCTTAATTTCTCTTTCTGCTGCTGCATTAATGGTGTATAGAAATGCAATAGATTTCTGTACATCGATTTTGGGCCCTGGAACTATACTGAATTTATCAGTTCTAGTAGTTCTTTGGTGGAGTCTTCTGGGTTTTCTATATATAGTATCATGTCATCTGCAAATAGTGGAAGTCTTACTTTGAAAAGAGGGGAAAGTTTAATCATTTTTGTGGCTTGGAGTTGAGCTTCAGAATGAAGTATCAATATGAGTGACATGTAATAGGAAAGCAGATATATTTCACATCTTCAAATAGGAAAATTTTTAACATTTGTAGGAAGAGAGGAGGGAAGCTTTTGTTTTAATGATCCACACAGGTTTGACAGCTCCGTTTACTTTTACAAGTATTATTTCCATCGTGCAGACTTCCAGCACTTGAAGGGAAGAGGAAGAAAAGTAACACCTTATTTTATTAAAGAGTAAACAGTATCTCATCTTTCATAGCACTCCACTTCTAAATATTTAGTAGTTTAATGTGATCTGATAAATGTTGGTATCTCATTTTACCCTCTCACCCCATCAGTCCCTCCTCTCACACAGATGAAGAGTGTTAAACACAGGGAGCACAGAGTTGCCCAAAGTCAAGTAGGTCTTGAAAATGGAAAGCCAGGTTTAAAGGTTATCTGTGTTTCATCTTTGCTGGGAATTGTCACAGATTGAGAACATTGGAAGGCAGGTGTAATTGCTGAGTTTTAGAAATATGGCATCAAATTTTGCAAAAAAGACTCCTAAAGCTATCCAGGCATTCCTTTTATGAGACATGGAAAAGGCAGCTACAGGGAGCTAAGATCACTGGCTAGGAATGGGGGATTTGAGAATAAGTGGGCCCCTATGGTTTGAGAGGGATGGCTTATTCTTTATTTTGACTGTTGGTATAACTGCATTTATGAGAACTCAGAACTACACTTAAAATAGTTTTCTTGCGTATATAGTAAAAATAATCGAAAAACAGCAAAAACTTTCATTTGCTAAGGGAAAAATTAAGCTGCTGGGCCTTGATCTACACACCTCCCCTCCTCCCCAATACTATTTTGGAATCATTCTTGAGAAGTGAAGGACTGGGTAAGGACCTGGGTCAAGATGCCTTTTTTGGAACTCAAACTGAAGTTAGGAAACACCCACAATGGTCCCAGCTGCCCTCATTTCACACTCAGAACTGGAGAGGAGGGCAAGTGCTCCTGGAATCTGTTTATACCAGGTTCCTCCAGTCAGATGTTTGAGAACACTGTGGTCTGCAACATAAAGGTGTCTCCCAAGAATTCCTGCCTGGGGACATCTTAGTCCTTGGCATCATCATCGTGTCTCTCGAGGGCCTGTCTGCAGGCCATCCAGCCCTAAGGGTACATTAAGCCCCAGCCTGCGTCTTCTTGCAGGTGGATGTCATCGGGCCACCGCACTACTGTTGGGACATCATGGCAGCCCCCCGGGCTGAGAGACCAGCAGAACCCATGTCACAAGGACACGTGTCCCACGGCCACAATAGCCCCCACTCCTGAGGGAGCATCTGCTCAGCACTCCCCAACTCAGTTGAGTTTACTTTCAGTGAAGTCACAAACGGACGTTTTGTCAGGGCCCCCAGGTAGGTGCCTGCTCACCCACACCTGCCATCCCTCCCTCACCACCCAGTGTTCTCAAATCTTTTCAGCTCCTGCCTCCCCGCCTGCCATCTGGGACCCCAGCACCACCTCCCCAAAGCACACGAGCATTTCTACCAACGCCTGTGCCTGCGCTCTGCGTGGTCTCAGTCCCCGTTGCCTGTGGGAAATGGAGATCTCAGGAAGAGACTCCACAGATGCCCAGAGCCCCACCCTTCAAACTCCTCCCAGCATGCAGTGTGCCCCGTTGAGAAATGCACCTCAGAGACACCTGGGATTGCAGTCTATGCAGGAATACAGAAGTATGCAGGTGCATGTGGGTGGGGTGGACACACAGAAAAAGCTGCACATGGGAAGGGGAAAGTGGAGTCCTCACCACTCACGCTTGGGAGTGTGGTACCCCCCTCAGTTCTGCAGGGGTGCCTCTATAGCTGCGAGACGTGTGGGATGAGCTCCTGAGCTCCCGAGACCCCAACGCGTCCACTGTCAGAGTCTTTGGGAGGTTGCTGGGACCACCCAGTGTGGATGGAGCAGGGTGTGGGGACACGTGAAACCAGCAGAGGGGAGGGCTGCTGGGAGGACCGCAGTGCGGGACAGGGTGGCTTCGTCTGCAAGATCCACACCATTGCTGCCCTCACTGAGCTTCCATTTGGAAAGCAGTGACAGAAGGCCAAAGGAGTGATGAGTGTGTTTCTCAAAGAATCCTAAAGTGGTGGGGGAGGGGGCGGCTGGAACATCACAATCCAGCCATATTAGGCTCCTGACACTTCTTTCTCAGGCTCCTGTCTTATAGTTGTTGTTGTTTTTTCTTGATGTTTTATTTTAAGATTTATTTATTTGAGAGCATGTGGACCTGGAGGGGCAAAAGGAGAGGTAGGCTCCCCGCTGAGCAGGGAGCCAGATGCGGGACCGGATCTCTGGAAGCTGGGATCATGACCTGAGCGGGAGGCAGACGCTTAACTGACTGAGCCATGCAGGCGCCCCTCCTGTTTTGTGGTTCTTGTGGAGGGGGTTTTTTTGCTACTCACAGGTTCAGGAAGTGTGAAGTCCCCGGTCCAGGAGAAGAGATATAAGTAAAATATCTAATGTAGATGATGTCGATTAGTCATAAGTAGATAAAGAGAGCTGTTGGTGGGTGGTTTGCAGAAGGCCTGGCTGTGTATCCCTGGGAGTGCATTAGTTTCTCCGGAGACATCATCTTTCCTGGGTGTCTTGAGTGTATCTGCCTGAGTGTGTCCACGTGTATGTCCCAGTGACAGTTTTTGTGATTTTGTAGGTCAGTGCAGCATGTGCGTATATCTGGGAGAGTTCAGGTGTCTGAATGGTTGTTCCTGTGTCCTGGCAGGAGTGTCTGTTATTGTCCGTGTGTATTACTGCATGGCTGTAGTGTTTCTCTGGGTTTTCCCACAGTTATGTTTACGGAAACCAAAATACACAGCACAGATATTTACAAGTATTTAACTTTTTTTTTTATAAAGATTTTATTTATTTATTTGATAGAGGCAGAGACAGCCAGTGAGAGAGGGAACACAAGCAGGGGGAGTGGGAGAGGAAGAAGCAGGCTCCTAGCAGAGGAGCCCGATGCGGGGCTCGATCCCAGAACGCCGGGATCACACCCTGAGCCGAAGGCAGACGCTTAACCGCTGTGCCACCCAGGCGCCCCACAAGTATTTAACTTTTAAGAGGCAAATATTTACTGTAATAATAAACTCTAATGAGATATTTAAAAAAAGAAAGCTTCACAATTAATTTTTGTAGGTTTTCATGAATTCCAACATTCTATATAGTGCTTAATCCTACATTAACAGTGTAGCGATTGCTGGAAGTTATTTGGACCTGTCTAGAATTTCTCACACCTGTTTCCTTCCAAATCTATTGATTTTTACTCCAAGATTCTAACACCAACAGTGGTTCAGATAAACTCTTGAATGAATGATAATTGTCATATGATGAAATATTTTAGATGGTGATACTTGTGTCAAAGTAAATGAAAAGGTGACACTGAAATGTATCGCCAAGGATATATAAGGTAATGCGGTTGACACAATGCCATCTTGTTACTTGCAAGGCAGGTGCTTAACCAACTGAGCCACCAGGCACCCCGAAGACTTTCTTGATCCTTTGTCAGTTGTAGAAGTTCTTTTCCTTCTCTGACCTTCCAGAGTACATCATTTCTATTTAACCAATGGCATATGTTGTCCAACGTCTTGTTAATTGTGCAAATTTTGTAATTTATTGTAACTGTGTAAATAACTACTAGTCAGATTTTGCTTATTACATGCTGCAATAAGCACTCGTTTTCACGTGCATAGGTCTGGCTTGGGTGGGTTGTGACAAATGGTAGGTTTTCAGGAAGCTGAACTGGCTCTGATCCATGTATGTCCATTCCGGGGCTGAAACTGAGTGGATAGCAACCAGCTCAGGGATGGTTCTTCATGACGAGTTACTAGAGGACTAGAGGAAAGCCCAATGCACAAACATATTTCAGGGTTTCTCCCATAACATTTGTTGATCATGCTATTGACTTAAGCAAGTGATATGGTTCAAAATGAAAGAGGAAAAATTAAGTTTTGCTAACATGAGGACACGGCTAGATTGTTTCACAGGGGAGTGAAAAATCTACCGCACCATCCGAATATCCTTTTAGGAAAGAGATTGCATTAGACAGTGTAATTATAGAGATTATACCAAAACTTCCTTTTGTAAGTAGTTTTTCACCATTTATTTTTTTAAAAGATTTATTTTATTGAGAGAGAGCATGAGCAGGAGGGGCAAGGGAGAGAGGTTCTCAAGCAGACTCTGTGCTGAGCGTGGAGCCTGACCCAGGGCTTGATCTTACCACCCTGAGATCATGACCTGACCCGAAACCAAGAGTTGGATGCTTAACCAACTGTGCCACCAGGCACCTCCTTTATTTATTTATTTATTTATTTATTTATTTATTTATTTATTTATTTATAAAAGATTTTATTTATTTATTTGACAGAGATAGAGAGCCAGCGAGAGAGGGAACACAAGCAGGGGGACTGGGAGAGGAAGAAGCAGGCTCCCAGCGGAGGAGCCTGATATGGGGCTCGATCCCAGAATGCCGGGATCACGCCCTGAGCTGAAGGCAGATGCTTAACCGCTGTGCACCCAGGCGCCCCTCCATTATTTATTTTTAATAGTTTATTTTGTTAAATCCAAACTGTAAAAGTAGAGAGAATAGTTTAAGAAAATCTGATATACCTGTTACCTGACTTCAGTAATTTTCCATTAGTTTTCTTTACAACACCCAGTTTCCTCTGGATAATTTTGAAGCAGTCTCAGTGTATCATTTCATCCTTAAATATTTTTGCATGAACAATTATCTATTAATATATTCAAATAAATAGGCAATGGTCAATTTCTCTAATGTCTACATAATTTTTAAACTTTTGCTGTTGGATTGTTTGCATTGGGATCCAATAAGACCCATACATTTCAATTTACTGTCTCCTTTATATCTAATCTACAGTTCTCTTAGCATATATTTTTCTTTGTAATGTAATTTTTGAATATAATAAATCATGTACAAATTTTCATACAGTGGATCTTCTGATTGCATCTCTGTGCTGATCTTTAACTTCTTCTGTTCCTTGTATTTGCAGATAATTGCAAGTTAGATCTGTAGGTGTGACCATATTTAGGTCTGATATTTTGAGGAGACTAATTTAGATATTAGTTGAGTATTTCCAACAGGAGGCACATAGAACCTGGCGGTGTTGTATACATGAGACAAAGATGATCGCTGTATATTGGCCCCATGTGGTTTATTTCTTCATTGCAAACCAATGGCTCAAAAGCCCACCGTGCCAAACTCAAATTTTTACATATCCGATTGTTTTAAACATAGCTCAGATAAGCTGGTTTTTAGCTATTTAGAGCCTACTTACTTTTCACGCCCCACAAAACTGTGCCCAACAGCTGCTGGCCATAAATAGGGTAATCCCTGTAGCTACAAAACATCCAGGCTGCCGCCGCCCTTTGATCTCTGTGATCCGAAGACTTCCTCCTGGGCTACAGAGCAACATCACCCAAACATGTAAGTCTCCTGATTCCTCTCTTTCCTGGGAGTTTTCTTGCACGCCTCCCGTCTGGGTAGTAGCTCCGTTGCCATTGGCTCTGGATGGCCTCGTGCTGTGAGGGACTCTCCTGGAGGCCACCCTGACAGTATTGCGTGAGTAAGGCACATGCGTGCTGCTGCTGTCTGTGCTCACGCCCTTTGCCTGGATCAGCCCCGGAATCTCAAAAAGGAAGTGATTTATTCTTTAGTGATGTAAGCCAGCCTTGATGACCATTACCTGGATCATTTAAAACTCTTGTGAAGGGTTACTTGAAAAAGAAGGCATGTATTTCCAGAATGTAGGGCAGACTATCGAGCTAGCTGTCTTAAATTTATTCTCACAGTTTTGGAGGTTAGATGCCTGAAATCATCGTGTCAGCAGGGCTGTGATTCTTCTGAGACTCTCTGTAGAATTGTTCCTTGTCCCTTCCTAACCTCTGGTGGAAACCTCAGTCCTAGGCATTTCCTGCCTTGACCTGCATCACTCCGAGCTCTGCCTCCACCACATGGCAGTCTCCCCAATGTCTTTCTCTTCGTATGATCTTACTCTCACTGTAAAAGGACACAATTGATGTTGAATTAGTACCCACTCTAACGACTTCTTCTTAACTCAATTACGTCTGTAAAGACCCCATTTCTAAGTAAGTTCAACTTTTTTGGGCGTGTTTCTCATTGCTTTGCCAAAATTCTTCATGTATTCTGGACGCTAGTGTTTTATCAGCTGCATGATTTGAGAATATTTTCTTGGTGTCTGTGGCTTGTCTTTTTACTATTCTTAATGGGGTCTTTGGGAAAGTAGTTTTAATTTGAACAAATTGCGACTTACTAATTTTGTTCAATCTTGCTTTTGGTGTCATCTGTTTAAAAATCTGTGCCTGACCAAGGTCACAAAGAAATTCTTCCTTTTGTTTCATCTAGAAGTTTTATTGTTTCTATCTTGCATTTAGATCTATTATAAATTTTGAGTTAATTTTTTTGTAAACAGTGTGAGGCAAGGGAATAAGAGTTTTTTGTTTTGTTTTTTGTATGGATATCTGATCCAACACCATTTTTTGAAGACTACACTTATTGAATTAGTTTGACACTTCCGTAAAAAATCAGTTAGCTTTAAATATGTGCATTGATTTCAAGACCCTGTATTCTTTTTCATTGATTTACCTGATTTATGAAGGTATAGAAGTACAATTAATTTTTGCCTTTTGATCTTGTATCCTGCAACCTTGCTGAAGTTGTTTATCAGTTCTAATTATTTTAGTGCACAATATTTTCTGTGCACAAGATCATGCTATCTGCAAATAGACATAGTTTTAATACTTCCTCTCTAATCTGGATGCCGTTTATTTTCTTGCCTTTCTTCTCTGGCTAGAACCTTAATTACAATGGTGAAGAAAAGGTAAGAGCAGACATATTTGTATTGTTTCTGATGCTGGGGGAAAATAATTCAGTCTTTCAGTATTAGAGATGATGTTAGTTTGGGATTTTTTTATTTTTTATTTTATTTTATTTTATTTTTAATTTATTTGACAGAGAGAGAGACAGCCAGCGAGAGAGGGAACACAGGCAGAGGGAGTGGGAGAGGAAGAAGCAGGCTCCCAGCGGAGGAGCCTGACGTGGGGCTCGATCCCAGCTCTCCAGGATCACGCCCTGAGCCGAAGGCAGACGCCCAATGACTGAGCCACCCAGGCGCCCCGGAATTTTTTTAAATCAGGTTGAGGAAGTTCCCTTCTAGTCTTATGTTACTGAGTTTACTTAATTTACTGAGTGCTTTTATCATAAAGGGGTATTAGATTTCCTCAAAGGAGTCCTTCCATGTCTGTTGAGATTATCATGTGGTTTTTAACCTTTGTGATGTTGATATGGTGTATTACATTAATTTTCAATGTTAGGCCAGTCCTGCATTCCTGGGGTAAATCCCGCTTGGTAATGGTATATCGTCTTTTAAAGGTGGTGCTGGATTTAGTTTACTAACATTTTTGTTTTGAAGATTTTTGTAATTTTGTCAATTAAGCATTATAAACTTTTAGTCAATATTACCCAGTGCATAAATGTGTAGGCACTCTTCTTTCAGATAAATTTTATGTTTATATACTTTAGCCTCCCTCTCAATTTTCATCTTATTTTATTCTTCCTTCCCTTCCACTATGTTCATATGTTTTGTTTCTTAAATTCCACATATGAGTGAAATCATAAGGTATTTGTCATTCTCTGAATGATTTGCTTTATCATAATACCCTCTAGTTCCATCCACATACCGGTCATTGCAAATGGCAAGATTTCATTCTTTTGATGGCTGAGTAATATTCCATTGTGTGTGTGTGTATACACACACACACACCACATCTTTATCTATTCATCTATCAGTGGACATATGGGCTCTTTCCATAGTTTGGCTATTGTGGACATTGCCACTGTAAACATTGGGGTGCTTGTGCCCCTTTGAATCACTATGTTTGTGTTCTTTGGGTAAATATCTAGTAGTGCAATTGCTGGGTCATAGGGTAGCTCTATTTTTAACTTTTTGAGGAGCCTCCACACTGTTTTCCAGAGTGGCTACACCAGTTTGCATTCCCACCAACAGCATCAGAGGGTTCCCCTTTCTCCACATCCTCGCCAACATCTGTTGTTTCCTGAGTTGTTCATTTTAGCCACTCTGACTGGTGTGAGGTGGTGTCTTATTGTGGTTTTGATTGTATTTCCCTGATGCCGAGTGCTGTGGAGCATTTTTTTATGTGTCTGTTGGCCATCTGTATGTCTTCTTTGGAGAAATGCCTGTTCATGTCTTCTGCCCTTTTCTTGACTGGATTATTATTATTATTTTTTTTAGTTTTGAGATTGATAAATTCTTTATAGATTTTGGATACTAGCCCTTTATCTGATAAGACATTTGCAAATATCTTCTCCCATTCCATAAGTTGCCTTTTAGTTTTATGGACTGTTTTCTTTGCTGTGCAAAAACTTTTTATCGTGAAGTCCCAATAGTTTATTTCTGCTTTTGTTTCTTTTGCCTTTGGAGATGTGCCCCATTCTAATTTTCACAGCTGTAACTTCCATATGGATATACTTCTAGCACATTAGGGAAGAGGAAAAAGTGCACAGCATTTTGCTTAATTAAAGAACAATTAAAGTCTAATCTGTCCATTTCTCCATGTTAATTTATGGTTTCATAGTGCTGCAGAAATTAATGTGATTTGATAATCTTTAGTATCTCATTCGACCCCTCAGCAACCCACATCATCTCTGTCATCATACAGACGAAGAAAGTTAAGCAAGGGAGCACAAAGTCTTTTCTGATCTCACATGGCTCCTAATAATAATGAAGTCTGTCACTTTGAATGTTAATATAGGCCACCACCATTCTGGGTATTGTCCAAAAACTTAAAACTCAGAATATTCTGTAAAGTGTGCATGTATGATTTTACAAATATGACATCAAAACTTACGCATAGGACTGAAAAAGCAACAGTGTTCCATTTATATGACATTCCTTGGAAAAGGGCAAAAGTATAGAGATTTAGAACAGATTAGGGAATTAGGGTGGGGGTGCTGACTACAAATGGGTACCATGAATTTTTGGGGTGGTGATTAAGTGTTCTGTATCTTGACTGTTGTAGTACAATTGTGCATTTTCAAAAACTGATAGAACTACACTTAAAATTATGAATTTTGATGTACATATATTGAAACTGAATTACTAAAAAATGAACAACCACCAAAACACCCCCCTGCTTTCATATGGTAAGAGGAAATTTAAAACTCTCCACAACCTGGATATATAAGTATGCAACAACACTTGTTTCCATCACGTTGAGATCACTCTTGGGAAGAATCACAGAACTTGGGAAGGAGAATGTGCCTTATCAGGACCTTATTGGGAGCTAGCTAGTAGTTACAAAAAAAAACCCTAGGGCCCTCACCTCACACACATTCCTGGAGGGAAGTTAAGACCTCCTCTAGAATCTTTGATTTTATAACAGGTTCTTTGGGTCAGACCTTTAGCAACGTTCTGGTTGTGAAACCTGACGGACCTCTCAGTTGTTCCCCAATGGGAACCCTGCCTTGGGGAGTCCTAACCCTTGGGCACCAGCATCATGACGTTCCAGATCGAAACTTGCCACCAAGCCAGTCCCATCCCTTCTTGCTGGGAAACGCCATTACTGATCCCGACATCCCTTGGGAACAATGTGGCAGCCCCATGTGGCTGTGAGGTGAGAGAGTAGAAACAGAACACACGTAGTGAGGACACACGGCTCTCAGCCATCGCAACTCCTGCTGCCACATACACATCTGCTCATGACCCAAAAGCACAATCAGCTTCTCAGGGTGTCAGAACCTCTTGTCACGTCAAAAAGACGCCTACGGGCACTCACACCCATTGCCCCAGTCACTGACGCAACTTGTCTGCTAGCTCACGTCTGACACTCTGAGCCTCCAAGACACCGACTACCCACCTGTGTGCCTCCCTTCCTTATCTGCGGCGTCCAGGGCCGGACTTTGTGGCCCCCCTCAGCCGCGGCGCATGCGCACTTCTTCCTGGATGGAGTTTCTCTCCCCCCCCCCCCCCCCCCCGCACAGAACCCGGCCCATTGGCCTGTGGGAAATGTAGTTCCGAAAAGAGGTCCCCTCAGTTGCAGGGAGTCCGGCCCCTCAGACTTTTCCCAGCATGCAGCATGGCCTGGAGACCCCTGGGAGTCCGTCTTCGCTGAAGTGCGCAGGCGCACCCGCTCAGAGGTGGAGATGGCCAAAGGGGTTTGAGGCGGGAGCGGTGACCGCGGTGGTGCAGGTCCCGACCCTTCTTCCCCAACCCCATCTGTGAGCCGGGATGTCGGGAATTGGTGGCAGTTGGCCTGGTGGCCCTAGCTCCGGAGGCCTCCATCCTCTCATATCCTCCAGTGCTCAGGCACTGGACGGGAAAGGCCCCTGATGGTCCCACGGAGCCTCCACGACGGAGGCACGAGGAGCCTGCAGCGGAGGCGATGGCTTCGGCGGTGACAACAGTGGAGGACATGGTGGCTGAACGAGGGGACCGACACCAGGGATGCCCTGACGGAGCCGCCTGCGTCCGGAAGCCAAGGGCCTGTTTCTGGAAGACTCGCAGCGTCTGTGAGGAGCCTGACATCCTTGCGGCAGTTGTGTCCGACCACTGACTCTCGGGGGCTCGGAATCCCCATTCTTTAGTTCTTAGGTGACCAGTGATGGCTCAGGAGCACCCCGCTGCACCAGGAAGGCTGCAGGACCCGCGTTTGGGTGTGGGGGCTTCTGCCGCGTGGGTCAGGGGTGAAAACAGTGCATTTACTGAAGTTCCAGGGGATGCAGCTCTACGATGACGGTTGTGCACAAACCCTGGTTTCGTGTCCGCTGAGCCTGGACATTCAATGAGTATTTCTTGATCGTTTCTGTGTAACATCATATTCTAGGTTCTGTGGTGAACAGAATAAACAAAATATCACAATTCCCTTGAAGCTGACATTCCAGGACACACAAAATGGAAAGGATGTAAGCGAAATACGCATTGTGTGGGTGGTGGTGATTCCTAAGAAGAAACCTCAAAGCTGGGGTAGGGGTGTGCTGAGGACCTGGGCTATGTGTGCCGCTGGGAGAGTCGGTTACTTCCTCTGGGACCATTATCTCTGAGGTGGTGCTGGTGGTGTGTGCTTGGGTGTGTCCATCCGTATTTCCCAGTGATGGAGTCTGGATGATTCTACATATGTCTGCCGAGCCACATTCGTGTGTCTGAGGTTCCATGTGACCTAATGCAGGAGTTCTTATGTCCAGGCAGGAGTGTCAGACTGTCTGTGTCTCACTGCATGGCTGTACTGTTTTTGTGCCTACGTATGTGCTTCCCACTCTACCCAGTCTGTGTGTAATGAAACATAGTAGCCTCTCAGGTTCAGATTTACAAGTGGGTTCTCCTTAAGCTCTAAGAGGCACATAATTATTGTATTCCTAAACTCTTATATGTGGAAAAACTAGAAAGCTCGACAATTGTTTTTATGAAGTTTGTGTGAGTTTTATAGTACATGAAATAGAAAGGTTGGAATCAAGCTAACTTTTTAGGTTTATTAATAACTGAAATACAAGAAAATCCAGATATAAGTAAGTTTTGATTCATATGTGTGTCCATGAAACCATGACTGTGATCATAATAGTGAATTGGAAAAGTCAGTTTTGAATGAGGAATAAGTCATAAATGGAATATTGGACAGTATAATTCCCAATTTATTAGATACCTATCAAGGACTGGAGCTCATTTCAGGGATAAAAATGCTTCCACGTTATAAGGTACAAATATCATCATATTTTACCAGGAAAATGCAGCAGGCATTGCTCATAGTGGTAGAAATTATGGGTACATTAACAGATGGACAGTAACCAGTGGTTATCTACAGGGGAATAATGAATCTTCTGTCAACTCCATGTATGATGATCAACTTATTGAAGATTTCCATGTGAAAGAGGAAGCTAGAGCACCCTTAGAGTTACAGCAAGTTCTTATGACTTCAGAATATGGAGTTTATTATATAAGAGAAAAGAGTAAGCTACAAAGGAAGAGAATGCGAAATTAAACTCAAACCTACAGACCACTGAAATGAAGAATAAAGGGAGTACAAAGATAAACACAGTCTGGGAGACAATATTTGCAGTACATACAAATAAAAAGATTCATGTCCAGAGTATATAAAGATATCAGAGGAAACCGATAAACATACAAATGAATTAAAAGTAAGAAAATGACTGATAAATATTCATAGCTGAAAGACAAAAAGTGCTCAATATCATCGCTAATTAGTTAAAAGGAAAAGGTTACCACAAGGCAATCCTCTTTCACATGTACTGTAGAGGCAAACATTCAGCAATTGCCATGTTGTAATCATGGAATAAATGAACGTATGCAAGAGTAGGGTGAGAGTCAATTCACTCATTTCATTGGCATTTCCTATAAATTTGAAAATATCCATAGTCTCCAACTCAGTTATTTTTCTCCAATGTATAGAGAATTTCTTATGCGTGGTCATTTGGAAATTGAAACAGGAATGATATGAGCAGCGTTTTTCACAAGAGGAAAATAAACTTGAAACAGGACCCAAACCATAAACACTGGAATGGATAAGTAAATTGGGTGACCCCCAGCCTCATATGCCTGCCAGTGTGAAAACAGACTGAGGCAAAGAAACCGGTGATGACCATGTTCCAGGTAAGTCTGTTAATATCCTTTCATGAAAAGCTCAAAAAAAAAGGCAGAGTTAAACAAAACACTACTTAGTGATGAATAATGGATGGCAAAGCTATGAAGAATAACTGTAAAATTCTCAATAGTCATCACATCAGGGAGTAGGAGGGAAATGAAGAAGGACGGACATATTGGGAGTCTAATATCTGCCGAAAGTCTATTGAGGATTATGTCCAATCTATGGAGTTTATACAGTATTAATATTTAAGCTTAAGGTAAGACATTTATGCAATGTTTTTGAAGTATGAGATACCACACTATAAAAATTTAAGAATTATTTACATGTGAAAAAAAGTACAATTTAAAAATATTTGTTTTATCCTATCATCTGACCACCTATCTAGTTTTGGTTTCAGTCAATTTGGAAGTATTCACAAATCTTTTAACTGGGTCCATTTAACTTGCCTTTATATTCATTTGGGTAGCAAAAATTGGGCGTGAGCCCAGCTCTAAAAAGAACTGGTTGCACAAAATTATACCATCATATGCATCTTGCTATGAAAAGAGCTGCAGGAATTTATTTCCAATTGAAAAGAATCAGGGGCGCCTGGGTGGCACAGCGGTTGGGCGTCTGCCTTCGGCTGGGGGCGTGATCCCGGCGTTGTGGGATCGAGCCCCACATCAGGCTCCTCTGCTATGGGCCTGCTTCCTCCTCTCCCACTCCCCCTGCTTGTGTTCCCTCTCTCGCTGGCTGTCTCTATCTCTGTCGAATAAATAAAATCTTTAAAAAAAAAAAAAAGAAAAAAAAAGAATCAAAGCATATATCAGTTGTAAACCATTTGTATGTCTAAGGGACAAAAAAATATATAGTTGAAGTTGCTTCTCTTTATGTAAAGAAACTGACTCTATGTACAAAAACTAATAAAATTGAAATTTGGAGAGGGCAAATGGACATGAATGCTAAAGGGTGCGCTAGGAGAGAGTTTTAAGGCAGATTTCTAAATCTCAGGCTGATTATTTTTTTTTAAAGATTTTTAAATTTATTTGACAGAGAGAGACACAGTGAGAGAGGGAACACAAGCAGAGGGAGAGCAGGAAGCAGGCTTCCTGCTGAGCTGGGATCATGATATGGGGCTCGATCCCAGGACCCTGAGATCATGTCCTGAGCCAAAGGCAGACACTTAACTGACTGAGCCACCCAGGTGCCATGAGTAATATATTTTTAATGAGAACCCTCTTTTCTACATGCTATGTCTCTGAGCACTATTTTTTTAATGAAAGTGGACAATACTTTTTAAAAACCATAAAACATGAACTTTTTCAACTTTTAAATAAAATAAGCAATAGAGTTTCCTTCCACTGGCTTTTAAACTGGTAAGTATTTTCTTCACAGGGAAGCATATTAAATGCACTAGGAATTTTGACTCAATCTGTTAAGCATATTAAATTTCTGGGTCCATTCCAAATTTATTTAAGCTTCTGCTGTTTTCTTCTAAGAGTTAAGTGGCCTGAGGGATATCATAGCCACTCACATTTCAGAGTCTCTAGGGATATACTAAAACATGGATCTGCAATTAATTTCACTTTACTGTGAAATGTGAACCCAAGAATGTTAATAAACACATCTGGTAACTTGTGGTTGTTCTGAAAAAAGTTCCTGTGCCCAGGGTTCGAATTTCCCGCTGGCGCCGGCTCTCCTCGGCCGGGCTTTCCTGATCCGAAGCAGCAGGTGAGTGGGGGTGGGGCAGCACAGATGAGGCCTCCACAGGGTCAACCGCCAAACATCAGAACGTACCCAGACCCTGCGCTGCACGCGCTGAAGTCACTGTCAAATGCCTGTGTACTTAAAGAACACAGACCCGTGGGTGACCTTGCAGTCCCAAGCCAACCTCTGACCCCTGGAAGATACCAGGCCCTCCCGCCCGGGCCGCCTTGTCCCAGCCCAGCTCTGCTCAGTCTGTCTCAGCCCTGTTGCTCCGTGGGGAAACGGGGTCTGGAAATGCGGTGCCACCGAGCTGCGGGAGGACGCCGAAGTCCTCCTCGAGGAACTGGAGCTAGCTCTACTTGGACACCAACGTCCCTACTGTGACCAGCCGCTAGAGGCCAGCCACGTGTGTTCCAGTTGTGCGGAATCGTCCCATCGGGGGCCCTGCCGCAAGGGTGTTGGCGTGTCCAAGTGGGAGGGCTGGGGCGGGGTTCAGAGCACTATCCAATCAGGATCCGTGGGCTCGGAGCACTGTCCAATCAGAGCCGGGGACGGGCACGCTCCCCGCCTTGTGGCCTAGGCTCTCAGACTGCCCGAGGCCCCAGTGTGCACCTGCCTCTTGCGGCCGCAGGTGTCTTGAATCCGCATCGCTCTCACCTGCACGGGCCGCGGGGTCACGGCGAGGGCGCCGGGAGAGATAGGAGCGCGGCTGAGAGATGGTGAGTGCGCGGGGTCGGGCCGACACCCGGAGGGGCTGGTTCCCCCAGGCCGGTACCCGCTGGAGGTGGCCGCGGCCCGGGTTCCTCCCCGCTCCACCCCTGTCCAGGCTCTGACCCGAGTTTCCACCCTTGGCCGCGGGCTGAGGTCCCGGCGTCCTGTCCCATACGCGCGTGGGTCTGGGTTTTCCGAACTTCCCGGGGTGACCAGATGAGCGCAACTGCTCTCCACGCGGGGTCGGGGAATCTCAGCCGCGGGTCGGCTCCACCCGGAGGCCAGCCTTGGCGGGGCAGGCGAGGAAGTCTGGGGAGACCTGCTTAGGGCCCTGGGCTCGGAGAGATCCCCTGGTAGGTCCTCGATCCCTAAGTGACCCGACCCCAGTTCTCGTTTCCTGGAAGGACTTTAGTCGTCAGCCGACCAGATGCTGCTACTGAGGGGAAGAGGAAGGGTTCCTGCCCTTTGGGTTTTCACAGTGAATTCCTTCACAAAACTGGAGGACGGAGAAAACCCACCCAGTGAGCCAGTGCAACAGTCTGCAGAGCAAAATGCACTGGAGACCTGCAGTGGGACAGGAGCCAATGCCCTCTGGGAGGGTGTTACGGGCGTTTCGGAGAACAGGTGGTGGGGGGTGGATGTGTCCCACGTGGTAGGATGGCCGTGCTTGACCCTTGAGTCATCTATGTCTGAGTTCCAGTTTTGCACTGCCCCTCCCTGGGGTTTGTCACCTTGAAAAGATTTATTTGGTTATTTGAGCCTCAGATTTTTCAGTAAATGTAAAATACACTTAACTAATAGACTTTGAAAGATTAGGTAAAATATTTGCAAAAAAACAAGGGAGGGGTCAATTTCAGAGGGGGAAAAAAGATATAGTCTTACACTGCATTTGTTAAAAATTCTTTTGTGTCTTTTTTCTCTCCCGGAGCACGAGTGGTTAAGTTTCTCACATCTGTTGTTTTCTTTTTGGTGATGACAAATGGAATTCCAGACCTTAGCCTTGAGGATGCTCCTGGGGAAAAGAATCTATGGGAAATAGAGAAACCCTCTGCCCCATTATGAATGCATTTCCACACACATAACGTCTGGCGTATTAATTGGTTAATTACAAAGACTCACCAAAAATGTCAGCTGTTCCCTTACAGGGTGGGGAGTTCATGACTGTGGATCATTCTCGTCTGTCTGGTATTACTGGACTTCAGAGATTCACGCTACCGACCGACTATCTGGAGTGGGGGTGGGGGCCCTGCCCAGTGACCCCAAGCTAAGCAAGGCCAGCCAAGGGACGGGGGGGGGGGGCGGGGAATGAAATGGTTTCTTTCTGGAGATTCTCTCCGGTGCCTGTGTCCTAGGCTGCCCACACCATGGGCCTAGAAGCGCTTCAGGGCACCAAAACACGGGTGTGGCTGGAAGAGATGCCCTTTCTGAGGTTGTGCTTGCCACTGTCTTGGGTCTGTTTCTAAATGACACATTTGGGGTGGGCACGCACCGAGGTTGTGCGATCGGAGCGTGGTCTGTGCACACTGAGAGGCCATCGAGGTCAGACTTAGAGAAAGACTCTTTGGGGGTCTGTCTCCTGGAGAAAGAGTTATGAATGTGGGGGTGCACTTGGGGTAGAGCCTTAAACTGACTCCAGCCAAGACTTTCCTGGCTGCTGAGCACTGAAGCCTGGAGAGGGAGCACTCCACATTGCAGGCTGGGGAGAGGAGGGTGTGTGGGGCTCCAGAGTTCATCCCTGCGTCTGCTCAGGTCTCCCTACCCTCCGTCACCGGGGACTGACCTGCAGAAGGCTGGTATTTCTGCAGTGAAGTCTTGGCCCCCAAGCCTGTGAATGAATGGGTTGCCTTCTGAACTTGGAGGGTTTTCTTTGCAAACAGTGGATCAGTGAGTGGCTTTATCTGGGCTGATGGAAACGTTTGGTTTTCTTCCTTTCTGATTTCTGTATTGAATATTGCTGCTGTATGACTCCAGTCTCCCTAAACGCTTGGCCTTTTCATTTCCCTGTTTGAGTGTGTAAGATTTTTATTTTCTTGTGTGAGTAGAAATGGATTGAAAGATAAAATAGAAGAGAAGAGCATTCTGGAAGCATATGACATTTTTCTTCCTTTTTTGACAAGAGAACATCCAGATAGGAGATGGGTGTATTTAAACTCTCAGGTTTTCACTTTTTCCATAGTTTTTTTTTAAATCAGTGATTGTCTCTATAGAGTTATGAAATTTAAAGTGTACTATTCCTAAGACAATTCTTATTTTAACCAATATGAGGACAATTGCCTTTGCATATGCAAATCCTTGAAAATCATAGTGCATTGAATGGGTTAGGTCCAAACCCCTAATGTGTGACGTATCCTACTCATTCTTGAAAATACTCTCAAGTGTGAGGGGACCCTTGAGGGTGCAGTTGGTTAGGTGTCTGACGCTTGGTGGCAGCTCAGGTCATGATCTCAGGGTCATGAGATTGAGTCCCACAGCGGGCTCTAAGTCAGGCTCCAAGCTCAGCATGGAATCTGCTTGAGATTCTCTCCCCCTCTCCCCTCCCTCGAGTGCTCTCCCTTTCTCTCTAAAATAAATAATTTTTAAAAAAAGTAAAATATAATTTATGTAGATTTCTTTTATGTAAAGTAAATAATGTATGCAAAGGTTTAAAAACTCTGCAAAACATTGACAATCTGACATAAGGCAACTCCCTGCCCGCATACCCTGCTCCACGCCAGTCCTACCCAGCCATCCTCAGACAACCAGTTTTAATCATTTCTTATGCATTTTTATCAGTGTTTCTTTCTATAAAAAGAAAAGTGCAAAAGTTTTTCTTTTGTTATCGGAAAGGTAACATGATGTACACAAGGCAACGTACTTTTCTGATTTGTTCTCATGATCGTCCTGCAGACTTTTTCATATGTCAAACGTCTTTAATTTTCAAGTTTATGCAACCAGTTCTCTCTAATTAGGCACTTGATCTGATTCTAATATTTTTCTACCCAAGTTTATTAATTAAAACTGACTTTTCCTTATTACATGGTAAGCAAACATACAAAAAGTGTTATTTTCCAACCTTGATTAATGCTTTAACTGTCATGGTGAACTCTATTATATTTAGAATGTATACAAAGTTTTATCGGACACTTAAAAACTAATCACAGAGTAAACCTCTGTGGATTCACCACCTAGATTCGTAAGTGGACCTTGGGTAGTGGTACGAGTCTCCAGACATGACCCTCCCTGAACTCACCACTGTCTTGTTCCATCAATGACCACTGTTTGCTTCTTTGCTTAATCTTCATACCTTTACTTTTTATGATTTTTTTTTTTTTACTAAGTAGTGTCCTGCTTCGTTTTACTTCTTTGAGAAATGCAATAAATAAGTATTAACAGAATTACACTGGAAAGGCTTTCCTATGGTTCTTTGCCTTAGTCTGTTTCTTACATTCTACTGTCTGAAAGTGCAGTCATTCAATTGATTCTTCCATTCCAGTGCTTATGGGGTTTGGGTCTTTCAAGTTTGTTTTCTTGCTTTTATGAAAAATGCCACTCCTATGAGTCTTGTTTCAGTGTCGGAGGTCGAATGTGTAGTACATTTGCCACATATTGGAGGAAAACTCTAGATTGTAGATCATGGCCAAGTTCAAATTTATGAGACAATTCCAATGAAGTGTACCAGTTGACTCTCCAAACACGTGTGCGTAACTGCTTATTTGTTCCATGTGGCCATCTACACCTGAGATCATCTAATTCAGTAATTTTTGCCCTTCTTGGTTTAAAATGGGATCTATTTGAGATTTTATTTTGCTATTTGCTCATTACCAATGAGGTCAACTCTTTTCTTATATGTGGTCTTACATCTTTTGTGATACATGTTTTAGTCATTTCCTATTTTTTATTCATTTATTTGACCATTAATTTTTACTCTGCGTGCATATTTATATATTTGTATGTGTTGCAAGTATCTTTATCTCAAATTGAGGTTTACCATTTCAGTTTCTTAATTTTATTTTTTTAAGATTTATTTATTTATTTGAGGGGAAACTGGGTGGCTCAGTCAGTTAAGCGTCCAACTCTTGATTTTGGCCCAGGTCATGATTTTGGGGTCCTGGGATCGAGCCCCATGTTGGGCTCCCTGGCCAGCAGGGAGTCTTCTTCTCCTTCTGCCCCTCCCCCCTACTTGTGTGCTCTCTCGCTTTCTCTCTCAAATAAATGAGTGAAATCTTATTTATTTATTTATTTAGAGAGAGAGTGTGTGGAGGTCGGATCAGAGGGAGAGGGAAAGAGAATCTCAAGCAGACTCCCCACTGACCACAGAGCCTGACCCTGGCTCCATCTCACAACCCTGAGATCGTGACCTGTGCTGAACCCAAGAGTTGGGCACTTAACCAACTGCACCACCCAGGTGCTCCTGTCTTTCACATTTAAACATAGAATAAAGTGGTTATTGTTCATAGACTAGATGGGAATACAGTTCATTTTTCCTGGTTGGATACCAATTTCTCCCTGCCCCATGTATTATAGTGTGCATCATTTCTGCCATTGCTCTGTGATGCTTGTTCTGTCATTTATCAGATTTCCATATACATGGGCGTCTCTTTAGGATTCTTTTCCTTTCCATGAATCTATTTGTTTATCCCTATACTAATAACATATTGCCCAGATTATTGTGGTTTCAAATTCCTTGATGTGTTTGGAGAGCCCCTACTTTGTTCTTAAGAAAATTTTTTCTTTTTTGGACATTTGTTCTATTCGGTTTGGAGAAGTTGTTTATGAGGCCCTGGAACATGAAGTCTGAGGATGAACTGGAATTTTATAAAGACTACAGGTTTCTTTTTGGGGAGATGACATCTTGGTGACATTGAGTTCTAATTTAGAATAATTTAGAATAATTTCTCTTTATTGACCTTATTTGGTGTATCATTGTCATCATATATTCCTTTACATCTTCAATCCTGATTTCCTTTAGTTCTTTGAACGTATTTGTAATAGTTACTTCGAAGCCTTCTTCTGTTGAATCCAACATCTGTTTGCTCTCAGTTTCCATTGCCTGCTAATTTTTCCGCTGTAAGGATCACAATATTCTTTTTTTTTTTTTTGCATGCCTTGTAATTTTTTATTGGAAACTGGAGACTATAGGTAATATATTGTAGCGACTTTGGGTCCTAGCCCCTATCCTCTGGGGCCTGTGACTGTTGTTTGTGTTTGTTTGGTGACTGGCTGGATTATTTCAATCAAATCTATTTCATTCCCCTCCCAACCCCTTCAGTGTTAAGCCTCTGATACTCCTCTTCAGTCACCCTGGGATGGCAGTAGTGTTGGCAGGGTTTTCTTCTTTTCTTTCCTTGACTATCCACTGGTAAGCCGTTAAGCTCCACTAACTGTCAGCTGACTGCTTTATTGTTTTGAACCTGCCAGGGTGCATACATTGGTCTATAGACTAATCCAGTCAAATTTGGACTCCTTCGAAGGCATAGTTTCACAGGTCAGTGTCTGTTAATTGTTCAGACCCTTGGAGGGTTCCTCCCAGCTTCCTCTTTCCCTGTTTCTCCCTTACAAACAAGGTGGACTACAATTTTGCCTGTATCTTGAATCTCTCCCCTGTTGCCTTTCAATATAGCTTGGACTGTTTTTGAGAGCACCCTTAGGCTTAAGGTTCTCCATCTTCTGTTGTAAATGAAGTCAGCTCTTTGGGAAGAGGCTGAGAGCTATCTCTTTTACAGCCTGCTTTTCCGCCTTGTCAAAATCTCTGAGCCAGGGAACTGCAGTGAGATGGGGACAATGGTACACTTCTTTCTGAGTGACATGCCAATTTAAGAGCTGAGCATTAAGTGGAGGAAGGGCAGTTCCCTGATGTCTTCTCAGCTTGCCTCTCTTGCAGGGGGAACCTCTGCCTTCCGAGGCAGAACAAGAGCAGTCAGGTCCACAGTATTCTCATCAGCCCTGTACCCACTGTGGAGCCCACATTGCATAAGTGGGGGCTGGTGGAAATGGAGCGCCCTCACTGTCAGTTGTGCTTGCTTGGAGCTTAAACTCAGTAACAGCTAACTGGGACAGGATGAGAAATGCTGACATCCTCCTTCTCTGACTAGGAACTGTGGGGACAGAGAGTCTGTGTTTTTGGCTGCAGCCTGGAAAAGAAGTCTAGGGAGAGAGAGAGTGGTCTTGGTTCAAATACCAGACTGTTAACTTCTCTTACTGAATCCTCATAGAGTTTCTTGAGTACCTGTTTCCTCAGCTGTATGCCCTCAGGACTCTTTCCAGAGGCTTGAAATGATGGTTTTAAAAGTAATTTCACCAGCTTCACTGGAAAGCAGGTCCACAGGGTATCTCATATTACCATACAGTCGTGTTTGCTTTTTAACATGAGTTTTCCAACTTTGTGTTGTTATTAAATGGAAAGGTAATGAGTTTTATTTTCATCTTGTGTTTTTATTCTAGAATCTTGCTAAAAATCTTTTTCTTTGGTTCTTTTTGTTCTGTTGGGATCCTATGCATATGTTTGTTAGTGCTAAGGATAACAATGATCTTCTATTCTTTTGTAATTCTGCATATTTGCTTATTTTCAGGTGGCACTGGTTCGGATTTCTAGTACAATGTTGACCAGGAGTGAGGCAATGGGAACCTAGTTTTGTACTTCTTTTTGATAGAAAATAATGAACTTGGGGTGCCTGGGTGGCACAGCGGTTAAGCGTCTGCCTTCAGCTCAGGGCGTGATCCCGGTGTTGTGGGATCGAGCCCCACATCAGGCTCCTCCGCTATGAGCCTGCTTCTTCCTCTCCCACTCCCACTGCTTGTGTTCCCTCTCTCGCTGGCTGTCTCTATCTCTGTCGAATAAATAAATAAAATCTTAAAAAAAAAAAAAAGAATGAACTTCACTCTATTTGTATGTTCCTTTTTGAATAATCTTTTTTTAACTACACCCTTTATTGGGCTATGCATCTTACCATTGATTCCCCTATGGTACATGTTTTTCATGTGTTTCATTGAGTATTATAAAATCGCTTTCTATAATTCTTAAGATGATTTCAGGTAAATTGTATTAATTGATTATAGAGTTTCATTGTAAAGTACAACATACTGCAGAAAAGCACATAAGACATCTTGGACAGTCCATAGAAATAAAAAAAAAATAAACACCTGTAAAATAAAATCCAGCCCTAGATCTAAAACAGTTCTTGACATCAGACACTCCACTGGAAGTGATTCCCTCCTCTCCGGATGTAACCAATATCTTGAATCATGTGATGATAATATCCATGCTTTTATCACCTGTGTGTGCATCATTAAATGAAGACACTATAACTTTGGATGTTTTATAAGGCAGGTAAATGGAATCACAGTGTACATGCTATTTTATGTCAGACTTTTTTTGTTTAAAGTTATTTCATGGTCTTCTACGAAGAATAATAGTTAATTAACCTTTATGTCTCTCTTGTATTCACTTTAAGGATATAGCATTATTTTTTATTAACTCTATTACTAGTGGCTATTTGGGTGTTTTCAAATTTTTGCCAGTGCTCCTAAAAACATTATTATACATGTATCTACTTGGATGTCTTATTCTTATCCCCATCTTGGTATACCCTATGGTGAATTCCTCTTCTTCTCCCCAAGAACTTAATCCACATATGGCCTCCTACGTCTCCATTATTCCAGTTTTTACTGTAAGAAATGATCAGAGTCATTAAATCTTCTCATTCTGTCTTGCCCCGACTTCAGTCCATCTGGAATCTGTTGCTCTTACCTATGTTTTTCGGGCACATTCCACTGTGACTACCCAGGCTGACCCACCTTCTTCTCACCTTGTTATGGCTTTATTTTCCTATCAGGTGTTCTGGTCCCTACATCCATCCCCTGTGGTCTAGTCTCAACACAAGTGATGGGTCCTTAAAGCTATCAGAGGACATCACTCCTTTGTGCCAGAGTCAGAAGTAGTTCTGCATTCCTCCCAGAGTCACATCTGATTAGTTCCCCACAAGATGATGTGCTCTACCTCTCATCACTCTCCACCATCCTTGACTGTTACTCTCCAGCTTACTTTGCTCCAGTCCTTGGCAATGTGTCTTAGCCTATTCAGGCAGCTATAACAAAACACCAAAGAGTGGCCTATAAACAACAGAAATTTATTTCTCACAGATATGGAGGCGGGGAAGTCCAAGATCATGGCACCAGCATGCCTTGGATGGAATGAGCCGTTTTGGCATCTTATAACCTCAGTGCGTATGTGTGTGTACTCAAAATTAATGCACACCAATACCAAGGCTTATGAATGTGGATGTTATGGAAAGGTCTGAGTTCTCATGTCTTCCACTTTCCTCCTCTTTCTCAGTACCCCTTCTGTCTCAAATTAAGGGGTCATAAAGGAAAAAAGAGTAGTAATTGATTCTGTGATAAAGAATATATGTAAATAATACACATGTAACTTAAAATCAGCTTTTCTCCAGGAAAATGTCTTCATGCACCCCGTTGGACTTGTGTATTTCAAATGGAGTACATCATGACACAGGGTCAGTTGGCCCACATTGTGATTTGGGTTTCTACCGTGGGCCTCTTACTGTTGGTGAGAGGAAATGAAGGAAAAGCTCCTTCAGTGTGTTTTTATTTATCAGAATCTCATCAAGATTTGAACTTGTGGTTTATGCAGTGCTGAGAGATGCGGTGGGCAATAAGAGATGAAATCATTTTTGTCACGAGGAATCGATTGTCATAAAATAGCAATATTTGTTTCATTTGTATAGCATTTCTCTAATTTCTCCAATATGTTTTGGACTATTCTAGACTCTGTGAAAAGGCAGGGATCACACAGGAAGGGCCACAGTAAAAATGGAGAGAGAAATAAGTTCAATGTGTTAATGATGTGTTAAGACTATGATACAGAGGGTGCCTGGGTGGCTCAGGTCGCTTAAGTGTCTGTCTTTGGTTCAGCTCATGATCTCAGGGTCCTGGGATTGAGTCCCATATTGGGCTCCCTGCTCAGCGGGGAGTCTTCTTCTCCCTCTCCCTCTGCCAATCCCCTCTGCTCATACTCTCTTGCATGTGCACACTCTCTATCTCAAATAAATACATAAAATCTTTTAAAAGACTATGATATAGAAAATGAGTGTGGACATAGATTAGACGTGGGGAGACCAAAGAGTCTTGTCTGAACTTCCTATGAGTTTGAGTACACCTTCCCTGTGTTGTCAGGGTTACCCACTCTCCTACAATTATGTGGTTTGTTTTAGGACTCAATGGTCTTCGAGGATGTGATTGTGGACTTCACCCAAGAGGAGTGGGCCCTGCTGAATCCTGCTCAGAGGAGGCTCTATAAAGATGTGATGCTGGAAACCTTCAGGAACCTGGTCTCAGTAGGTAAGGAGGCATCAATCCTTCACTTAGTTATTTAAAGAGTAAGTATTTCTTATTAATTAAGCCTATTTCAAGATTTGGAATAAAGAAGGAAAACACATTGATAAATAAAGCAAGCATGATCACAGCTGTCATGGATCTAGAATCTAACAGTTTCTCTGTGACAGTAAAAATCTATGTATTAACCTGTGTTTTCCTTTGTGTCTTCTTTAAAATACTTAGGGTTCTTCAGTGTCATCAGTCTGGGCAGATATTCGTGGGTCACTTTGTGGGCATGGAGAAATTTGTTGTTTTGAAACCTTGTGATTCTTCTGTGCATATTAAATCACCTCCAGGGGCATCTGGGTGGCTCAGTTGGTTAAGTGTCTGCCTTCAGCTCAGGTCATGTTACGGTCCTGGGATCAAGCCCCATGTTGGGCTCCCTGCTCTGCATGGGGCCTGCTTCTCCCCTCCCTCTGCCTGCTGCTCCCCCTGCTTGTGTTCTCTCTGTCAAATAACAAATAAAATCTGTTTAAAAATAAAAAATAAATCTCCTCTATTTTGACCTCTTGTGCCTCTTAGTAGTGAAGTTTGGAAACAGCTAAACTGAATGTATTTCTTTGGTCACAGGTGCCTTCCTTATAAGATTTATTCACTGTTTTGTTTTAGATGATGACACTCAACTTAAAACCAATGGGTCCATTTCTCAGCAGGATATTTTTGGGAAAAAATTATCCAATGAACAGAAAATAGCAAGGTTCATAAAAAATGATTTCTGGACCTCCCTTTTTGGAGAAAATTGGGAAGACCAGTGCATAGAAGATAAGCCCAACAATGAGGGGAGACATTTGAGGTGAGTTGAACTTAGGAGAAAACACAATATCCCAGTAGAGATTATTACTATTTCATGAAATTAAAAAAAAAAAAACAACTGATAAACCTAGCTCCAGATTTGTTTATTCACAAGTCATTCCCTCCCTTTTTTCCTTCATGTGACTCAGACACTGAGCATTTGAAAGATAATTTAGTGGGAAACAATGATCAGGGAACTCTATATGAGAAGTGCTGTTGTAGCAATGGGCTGTGCTTAATCCCATTCCCAAAGCAGCTAGTTTATTCCACTTTGAAATAATTCAAATGGGACAGAAAATCTACATTTATGGGACACCTGGGTGGCTCAGCTGGTTAAGCGTCTGCCTTCAGCTCAGGTCATGATCCTGGGGTCCTGGGATCGAGCCTCACATCGGGCTCCCTGCCCAGTGGGGAGTCTGCTTCTCTTTCTCCCTCTGCCCTTCCCTGCTATGGTACTCTTTCTCTCTCAAATAAATCTATAAAATCTTTTTTAAAAACCCCTACATTTATACAGAAAATGATAGAAATGTAATCCTAGCATTCATTAACAAATATTAATAAATGGTGAATACACAAACCATTAATAACGTGCTCCTCCCACCCTGTTTTTAGCAGAAGTCATATAGTGGAGAGACTCTGTGAAAGTAACAAAGGTAATACATGTGGAGAAATCGTCAGCCGTATTCCAAATATTAAGCTGTACAAGAAAACTGCAACTGGAGTAAAACTGTATGAATGCAGTCAGTGTGGAAAAGTCTTCAGGCATCGTTCATCCCTTAAGAGACACAAAAGGAGTCACACTGGACGCAAACTATATCAGTGTGAGGAATGTGGGAAAGCCTTCAGTTGTTCTTCATACCTAAGGAATCATGTGAAAACCCACAGTGGAGAGAAGCCCTATGCATGTAAACTTTGTGGGAAAACATTTATTCGTTCCCATTCCCTCACTGGACATATAAGGAGTCACACTGGAGAGAAACCCTATGAGTGTAAGCAGTGTGGGAAAGCCTTCAGTTGTCCTAAATCCTTTCGAGTACATGTGATGATACATAATGGTGGGAAACCCTATGAATGTAAGCAGTGTGGAAAAGGCTTTAGCTGTCCCAAATCCTTTCGAGTACATATGATAATGCACACTGGAGAGAAACCCTATGAATGTAAGCAATGTGGGAAAGCCTACTGTTGGCTCACATCCTTTCAGAGACATGTGAGAATTCACAATGGAGAGAAACCTTATAAATGTGAAAAATGTGGGAAAGCATTTGGTTGGCCCTCATCCTTACACAAACATGTCAGAATGCACACTGGAGAGAAACTTGTAAATGCAAGCAACGAGGAAAGGCCTTCGGTTGGCCCTCATCCTTCCAAAAATGCAAGAATGCAGACCGGAGAGAAACCTTATAAGTGTGAAAAGTGTGGGAAAACATTTGGTTGGTCCTCATCCTTACACAAACATAACAGAAAGCACACTGGAGAGAAACCCATAAATACAAGCAATGTGGGAAAACTTTCAGTTGGCCCTCATCCTCCCAAAAATATAAGAATGCAGACTAGAGAAAAACCCTATAAGTGTGAAAAATGTGGGAAAGCATTTGGTTGGTCCTCATCCTTACACAAACATGTCAAAAAACACAGTGGAGAGAAGCCTATAATTGCATGCGATGCAGGAAAGACATCAAATGGCCCTCATCCTTCCAAAACAATAAGGATGCAGACTACAGAGAAACCTCATACATGTGAAAAATGTGAGAAAACTTTCAGTTGTCCCAGATCCTTTCATAGTCATGTGAGAACTCATAGTCAAAGGAAAACCTATAAATATAAGTAACATGAGAAAACCTGATGCAAATTAATTCGTGTAAAACAGTTTGGAAAATTCACACCAGAAGAGAAATCTTATAAAGGTTACAAAGATGGTATTGCTCAGTATCCCATCCTTAACGTGAACCTCTAGCAAGTGGATTTCCGTATCTTTTTCAACTAAACATTGACATGAAAATTCTCAAGTATTCTAAGTACATCTATATAGCACATGAATTTTGATATATTATGGGTTTTTTCCCCTCATGAATTCAGGTAATATTTCTGTTTCCATTTTGAAGTGTGATATAGCCATGGGTGATTTGATGTGTGTTTTGAATATGCATTAGGTTTAATTTTATATAGTTTTTAAAAATTGTTCTGTAAGTATGGGGCCTTTAGACTAATGTAACATTGGTGTTTGTTTGGATTTTCTTACTGGCCCAGTGTGTTCCAAACTGGGTGTCACTTTCCCATTACATATATTCCATCTTATTATCTTCCTGAGAGAACCTACAACTTTTAAAGCTGGCACTTCTTTGATTACATAAGGTATGTATTCTCAACACCCTTTTTTTTTTTGCCAGAGTTTCATTATTCCATTTTGCTCGCTTGCAATTTTGTAAGTATGTAAGTTGGCAGAAATTTGTAGGTATACAATGGTCTTGAAAGAGTATAGTTTCAGATGAACTATTATTTCCATCTGTTGCTGTATGCTCTTTGTCCTGGGTTCTGGTTAGGAAGTGGACAATATGTTTGAATTAAGAAAGAATGAAATCTAGAGGTGGAGATGGTTCTGTTGGATTGTGTTCCATCAGCATAGGTAAGGCTAGGAACCACATTTCCCAGGATGCCTTCTCTATATGGTTCCATGATAGAATTCTGTAAGAGCCCAGCTTGCGTGAGAGTTGGAAGAAGCAATTTTCAGTTTATTGAGCCACCAATATTTAAGGAGATGCGCAGATGCACAGGGACTTTGTGGCCACCATCTCCAGCCTATTTTCTTGATTGCTAGTCTTGCCAATAAAAAGTATCCTCAAAACAAATACCAACTGCATGACTTCCATTTTGTCAGAGGGGTGGGCATTCACAGACACCCTTCCAGCTTTCCCATCGTGGATGTACCTCCATGGTTAGATGTCCACAGTTTGCATTTTCCTGAAAGCCCTATACTGTCCACCAGGCCACTGATTAGGATGTCATGGCTGTGGATGTTATCTAATGCTCTGACCTCTTTTCTCTAGATCTTAACATATTCGAATAACGTCTGATTTGTATGGTGAACACCTCATTCTCTTATTTCTCATGCTTCTGTGTTTCTGATTGCACTAGAACAGATGCAATGGTGCATGCATAACAACATACGGGACTGTGTTTCCTTGCAGCGTCATTGAGCAGGTGCCCTGACCCAGTATTTCTGTGAAATAAATATGCATTACTGACATATTGGGCAGACTGTGTGGGTTTTCTGTTATCAGCACTGAATACAACCCCTCAGGATATGTTGTTATTAAGATTGATATGTGTGGTTAGACACAGTGTGTATTTTTTTGGTTGAACAAATGCTGTGTTTCTGAGAAATATTCTATTAACTGTTTTCATATGAGTTATGTACTTTATAAATGTATAAAATGTTTCTGAGAAATATCCTATTAATTGTGTTTTCAAATGTGTATTAATAAATGTCAATCTCTTTACTGAAAAGATATTAAAATATTTCAACTATGAGCTGGCAAATCAACTTTGTAAATGGGAACGTAAGAATTATACATTCTGAGTCGATCTTACCAGGTGCATACAAATTTAGGCATTTTTCATGCTAGTAAATTTTATTTTGTATGTTGTTACAATTTTGTTAATATAACGTCTTATTCATAATAGTAAAAACTTAATAGTTTTAGCAATTTAAGTAGTAAATAAGTCTAGCAAATGATATAAAAAGATTCTTATGAGAAAATATTTTAAGCTTCACTGCATAATATAAAAGTAAATGAAGTAAAATATAAACTATGACAAGAGAGAGAAAAGGGGATGAAGAACAAAGGATGGAGGCCTCAGTGAATGAGGATATCATCCATTCACGTACACTTACGCCACCTAATATGCTTAGATCTTTTCTGGAACTGTTCAAAAGTGTTAGTAAACAGTGGGTGGTGATACAGAAACAATTCTCCACTCATGGAATTAACAGTAAATATTTCCCATAAAAGTGAAGATATAGTTCAGCCACATTTTTGCAATGGTTAAGAATTGTAGGGCATGTCATATATTTGTGACACTGGACATGGGTATTTGGGATCAGACAGTTCGTATGGATGTGAAGCACATTGTATAGGTGTTTGTATTGAAGATCCCCATGAAATAATGTGAAATGGCCTCATATATTTGGTATTATCATTTTGGGGCTCCTTCCCATTGACTGAGATTTGTTCTACAGAAAAGCAGACTTCCTCATAGTCTAAAGAAACTTTCTGGTGGGTTTTTTGTTTTTTGGTTTTTTGGTTTTGTTTTGTTTTTGCCTGCTGAACCTTTAATTAGGCTGGGGTGCACCATTCCCAGAAGTACTGCAATACCAGGTCGATAGATGGAGTGGAAGGAGCAAGCTCCTATTACATCTCCCTGTTCCAGAAATCCATTTAATATATTGTCCTTGGATAAAGGACATATCAGATATTAAACTGATAAGAACAGATACTACACTTTATCTTAGCCAAAAGGCTGAGAAGCGATAGGAAGCTTTATGGTTATCCACACAGTTCTAACCCCTTGATGAGCATAGTGATATCTATGCAAGTCCACTATGATTTCCTAATAGAAGCAAAGAGAAGAGGTATGGGTGGTAAAAGGGAAAACCACCCAAGGAATAAGTGAAGTAAGCTGCAGACTAGGGGTATCCTTTTGAGTGACATCCCAATTTATTAGACAACCTCACATAGGGAAATTTTTAAAAGATTCTATTTATTTATTTGAGAGGGAAAAAGAAAGAGAGAGCCCTCATGCCAAGAGCATGGAGAGGAAGAACCAGACTCCCTGATGATCAGGGAGCCTGATGCAGGGCTCAAGGTGCTGGGATCATGACCTGAGCAGAAAGCAGCCACTTAACCAACTGAGCCACTCAGGTGCCCTGCCCCTAGGGAAAATTTTAATAACCATTTATAGCAGGAGAATGTGTAAGCTTTTGTCTTAATAATCCACAAGCCCGAAATGTCCATTTTGCTTGTTATAGGTATTCTTTCCACATGTTTAGTCTTCCAATACAGATTAGGAAAGAAAAATATAATAGTATTGTGTTTAATTAAAAGGCAAATGAAGTCTGGTCTTCATCTGTTTCTCCATGTTAACTCTTGTTTTGACAGCACAGCAGAGATTAGTGTTATGTCATGATCCTTATTACCTCCTTTGATCACTTCTTTCAACATCCTTCCAACTGTACATGTGACAGAAGTTAGGCATGGAAGCAGGGTCCTGTGTAAGCTTATGCACCCAATAATGGTGCATAATGATAATGGAGCCTCTCTATTTTGAAGGCCTAATGTGTGCCACCACCTGTACTGGGCACCACTGGAAATGTGAAATCTCACAACAATTCTGGAGGACAAGTATAATTACACAATTTTCAAAATGTAACATTAAAATTTAAACACAGTATTCAAGGGGCTCAGTAGCTCAGTTGGTTAAGCGTCTGCCTTCTGCCTTCAGCTCAGGTCATGATCCCAGAGTCCTGGGATCCAGCCTCACCTTGGGCTCCCTGCTCAGCAAGGAGTCTGCTTCTCCCTCTGCCCCTCCCCTGGCTCCTTCTCTCTCTCACTCTTTCTCAAAATAAATAAACAATATCTTTTAAAAAATAAACACAGTACTCAAAAGACTACGTTTTTATGAAAGTAAAGGTATAAGGAACTAGACTAGATTAAGAGTGGGGGGAAGTGTGTCTACAAATGGGCACTAAGAGGTGGTTTTCTTGGGAGAATGGAGTGTTCTGTATTTTGACTGTGGTAGTACAAGTATCATTTTATGAGAACCCACAGAACTATACTCACAATGGCCAGTTTTACTCTTTTAAAACAAATTATTAGAAAACAAAGAAACAAAAATATCTTATGGACTAAAGAGAAATTCAAGGTCACACACACCTTGATTTTTAGGGGAGTAACAGCAGTGCTTTCCACCTCGTAGAGACTTGTGACCCAACAGGCCTTTCTTGGAACTCATCTGAAGTTAGAAAACACTCCAGGGTCACACCTGTCCACACCTCAGTCACATTACCTGAGGGAAGTGAGAGGAATCAGCAATGTGTCTCTAGGTTTACACCATGTTCCTGGGACCAGAACTCTGGAATTCTGTGGCTTCAGATTTAAATAATTCCGGAGCGTTCTCAAGGGGATCCTCGGGGCGGGGGTTGGGGGTGGGCATACACATTCGGTCCTGTCCTGAAGCCATCTGCAACTCAGTTCAGACTACCTGGCATCTCGGGGTCAACAGCACTGAGGCAAATCTTCTGTACTGATATACACTGGAGGGGCTCCAGCATTCATTCCCCAGCAAAAACTCCACACGGCTGCAATGAGAGTCTGCAGGAAAGAGTGCGACCCGGTGACTCACATTCTTTCTCCAGGGCAACGGCTCCCTGATGAACTCAGCACCCTACCGCCAGCCAGGCAACCTCGACTTCGCATCGGTCACAGCCTCAACACCTACCACGTGCGCGACGTACTCAGGAGGACGCGACGCCCACAGCCATGCGCACGCGCACGCACTCACGCCACAGCCATGCGCACGCGCACGCACTCACGCCCACAGCCCCGCGGTCTCCCGCCTCTGATCTCACGGACTAGCCGGGCAGCGTCGCGCATGCGCTGTCAACACCACGGGCTTCCTCGGATCCGAACTCAACAGCTCCAGGTAGAATCTGCAGAACCCTCCCGCTGCACACCGTATTCACCCCCTGACCTCGAGCCACCGCGGATCCCGCGTCCTCTGGGGAAACGTAGTTTAGAGTAAGAGCCTCCTCAGACACAATCATCCCGCTGCCCAGAGTGTTCCCAACATGCAGCGCGGTTGGCTCCTGGGTCCCAGAAGTCTTCGCTTGCAGCCGGGAAACCGGATGCCCGAGATTGAGAGACCTTGGCTTTCACCCGCGGGATGCGGTGAGTACGCTGGGCTGCGACCTCGGGCAGGAGACGCCGCAGGGTCGGTGGCGGGAGCCGGCCCTGGGAGACCAGGGCGGGAATGCGAACCCTAGGGGAGCGCGGCAGAGAACCCTGTGGCTGAGCGGGAGTGCGAAGGGCAGCCACTCGCCGCTGGGCATGTGGGGGAAAGCGGAGGAACGAAGGAGGACACCCCCTCCAGATGTCAGGGGGTGAGGAGCCCTCTCCCAGCAGAAACCTACAGCACAGCGAGGCCCTAGAGGCTGTTTGCTCTTGACTGTGGGGGTCGCCGGCTCTTGGGTAGCAGAGGCTGACGACACACCACCCGCCGCAAATCATGGAGTCAAACTAGGGTAGGGGCAGGCAGGCTTTCTGCACAGTGAGGCTTCTGCGTGTGATCGCCTCTTTCCAACAGGTCAGCCAAAGGTTCCTTTGGGGGCCAACGGAACCCTATACTGTTTGGTATGAGGAACGTAACCCTTCACTCTGGGCAGATCAAATGGATGTGATCCCCTGGGTATGTTGGGATAAATTGTGAAAGCCCCCAGGGGAAGGTGTGTGTGACTGTGTGAACCTGGCGTTGCAGTAAGCATTTAGGTTTTGAACTGGGTGCTGTTGATTTAGCAGTCATCAGGACAGAGGGATTATCTATTCCCACTTGGAGCTGAAATTCTAAGGAAACAGAAGTGAAATATAAGGTGTATGGGACGGTGATAAGTTCCAAAGGGAAAAAGAAAGCCAGGGAAGGGTGCAAAGGGTCTGGGCTGTGTTGATGCCTCTTGGAGGTCAGTTAGTGTCCGTTATTTCTGAGAGTGTGTGTAACTTTATCGCAGGTTTCAAAGTCTAGGTGATTGGGGCGCCTGGGTGGCACAGCGGTTAAGCATCTGCCTTCGGCTCAGGGCGTGATCCCGGCGTTCTGGGATCGAGCCCCACATCAGGCTCCTCCGCTATGAGCCTGCTTCTTCCTCTCCCACTCCCCCTGCTTGTGTTCCCTCTCTAGCTGACTGTCTGTCTCTGTCAAATAAATAAATAAAATCTTTAAAAAAAAAAAAAGTCTAGGTGATTGCGTCTGTCTCGGGGGCCACGTGGGTTATGGCTGGGATTGACTGTGTGGCAGAGTTGTGTTCAGGCAAGAGTGTCTGAGTCTCCTGCATTACTGTATGAAGACAGTTCTTTCTCACTGTGTATGTTTCGCATTCTGTGTGCAATAACCTAATGTTGGCCATTTGGATTTCTTCTTTGGAAAAGGTGTCTATCAGTTCTCCCCATTTTTAAATTAGATTGTTTCTTACTCTCTTGAGTTGTGTGAGTTCTTTATCAGATACAGGACTTGCAATTATTTTCTCCCATTCTGTGGTTGCCTTTTCATTTTGTTGATGGAGAAAAGTTTGTGGTAATTAAAATTGCAACTGTCTTACCACCTAACACCCTAAATTAGGATGGCTACTTTAAGAAACCCAGAAAATAACAAGTGAAGATGTGAAGAAATTGTAAGTCTTGTGCACTGTGTGTAGGAATGTAATGTGCGGTTGCTAAGGAAACTAGTATGGCCGTCCTCAAAATATTAAAAATATAATTACCATATGATCCACTAATTGTACTTCTGAGTATATACCCAGAAGAATTGAAAGCAGGGACTAAGAGACATATTTGTACATCCATGCTCGTAGCAGCATTATTGAGAATAGCTAAAGAATGGAAGCCACCCAGGTGTCCATCAATGGATGGACGGATAAATGAAATGTTGTGTATATATACAATTGAATATTATTCAGCCTTAAGGAAGGAAATTCTAATACTTGCTACAAAACGGATGGGTCTTGAAAACATTATGTTAAGTGAAATAAGCCAGACACAAAAAGACTGATGCATGGTGGTTGCCAGTGGTGGGGTGGTGATGGGGGGCACTGGGGGGTTCTTCTAAAATGGGTGTAGAGTCTCAGTTTTGCAAGATGAAAACAGGTCCAGAGGTGAATGGTGCTGATGGTTGCATAACAACGTGAACGTACTTGGTGACCCTGAACTGCACCCTTAAAAATGGTTACGATCGTATATTTTATGTTGTATATTTTACCACAATTTAAAAAATATATAAGTATCTCAATTTAAGACCCAAATTCATGCTTCATACAATAATAATATCCTCTGGAATGAAGGAAAGGGCATGTCATCTTATGCTAGAGTATTTGTTATCTGCTGCTGCGAAAGATCACTTCAAAACCTACAGATCAAAACAGACATTTATTTTGCTAACAAATCTGCTATTTGACCAGGACTGGGTATTGACATATCTGCTCCACTCCACCATCACAGCAGAACCAGTTGGAGTGTCCTTTTGGCCAACTACTTTTTACAGTTCCTACCATCTCCTTTTTTCCTGGAGATCATAGGGAACTTTACAGCAAATAGCACTGTTGACACATAAAACATTACAGTATCAATTTTTATCCCTTTTAGCAAAAGTGCCCTTTTTAGTTCACCATCAGTAAATCTGGTCTTTATCCATTCTGAAAGAAAATCAAAATCAAGTCATAAGAGACAAGGTTATTATCTTCGGTTGGACTCTGGAAATCACTATTCATTGTCTTTTCCTACCTTATAAAACAGTTTCTTTAGTTTCATGTTCTGGGGTGTGTGGATATGCGTTATCAGTAGTCATTACTAGATGGTAGAGAGAGCATCAGTCAGATTTCAATAGAAGATTGAGCCAGTTCAGGTATATCCAGACAGCATATATTTTTGGAGGCTTTAGGATGCCGCTTAGGCCAAGGCTGCTGCTGAGGCACCTCCCCCTTGCACACAGGAGGGACTTGTGAGCCCCTACAAAAGCCTCTACCTATGACCTTTGGGTTCTGCCAGATGGCCGCTAGTGTACCTAATGCTTCTGTGGACAACAGGCTACCATTTTTGTGCTTCGGGATCACAGCAGTTTCCCCATTTTTACATCCCTTTCTGTATATGGACCTGAGCCAAGCCAACTTGGTGGCTTCATTCCCTTTTTCTGAGAGCATTCCTAGCCATAAACATGGGTCTGCTAGGTCATGTGTTTACCTCTGTCCCTTAGGAATTTTATATGGAAGTGAAATATATGTAAATTGCCATATCGTGCACTACATATAACTTCTTTCCAAACAAACTGAAGATAAATGTGAAAACTTAAACAATTGAAGAAGAAACCACAAGAAATGTAATGTTTGTTCCTCTTAAGGCACAGAGTTATAATCCTTACAGAGGCTAAAAACATTTAGGAGAGAAAGTAGCAGGTTCAAATATGTACATTAGAAAGTTATTAGGCTATATGCTCTAGTAATGTGACCGTGTCTGTCTTCCTTAGCAATAAAGTCCCATTGTTCAGCTCAAGTTTTGGAACAAGCTCAAAGCTTGCAGGTGCTTATATTCTAGAGAGTAAATGAAGGGGTGGAGCCATGCTTACCCAGGGAGGCCAGGTTCCTGCAGGTCTCCAGCATCACATCTCTGTACAGCCTCCTCTGACCACCGTCCAGCAAAGCCCACTCCTCCGGGGTGAAGTCCACAGCCACGTCCACAAAGACCACTGCCTCCTGAAACATCCCATAGATTCTGGTTCAACAAGGTACCATTCTCCACCGGTGTGTGCAGGAGGAAGGGAGAGGTTAACTGGGGAACCAAGACTTGATTCACAGCAAGTTCACACATAGTTCTGTGGCCTCCCATCTACTCTCGGGCTTTGTCATTCTGTCTCCTCCCCTGTATTAAGCACTTGCACCCTCAGGGATGCCAGCTGGCCTTATAGATTTAATAGAATCTCTAATCTCATCCTGCCACAGTTTGTGACTATTTTCACTCTTCCCCTCCATCTGAAGAGTCCAGAACAGTCCACAGTATATCAGAGATATGAAAGAAATACTACACAAATAAAACAAGGACTTCTTGTCTTTCTTCACTGTCCTCTACAGGTCTCAGCACTAACATCGGACCTAGATGAGGTTTTAATGAGTGGAAACATGTCAAGGGCCTGGGACCATTTCCTGCTTTTCTGTTCACTAACCATTTGATTCCTAAGGAGCCTGGTTATGCCCAACCTTCAACCCAGGCCCTGAATAGATATATTTCCTTGAACTCCAATGCACTATAAACTGGCAGGTCCACCTAGTGGAATAATATTCTTTATGAGAGGCATTAATATTTATCTGTCTCCTGTTTTTCTATGAAACAGCAATCCTTCCTTTCCTACATCCTCTCTAGGAGACAGGCAGTGTATCGACAAACTGGAGCTAGGCAGGAGTTCAGCCCTCACCACAGGGCCTGCATTCATGGCCTGGGTGCTGATAACCACCAGCTCTGGGTGATGGCTCTCCCTCAACACACAGACTGACATCCCAAGATGCCAGAGCAGCCTTGTCTGTCCCAGAAAAGTGTGCCCTGGTTCTTTCTGCCTGTGAAGAGGCAGTTATGAGTTCATTGTAGAAGTGAATTAACTGAAGTCCAGAAGGGTTTGCCTGTGAATTTACTGAGATCATAAAATTCATAAAGTATCAGGCAGCACCTTCCTCCAGAACACGGATTCCCACTGTCTGAAAATCCAGAGGCACTGGCTTATACACCAGCCTCTTGGGTCTCTCCACATAACAAGCATTCCACACCTTTGGCATGCTGAAAGGATAACTGCCCAGCCCCGGGACATGGATTCCGCTGGCCTGCAGGATCCCCAGAAAGCCTGGCCTTTGAGAAAGTGCATCATTTCACTGCTTCCGCAGGCACAGGTGCGCAGCAAAACCAGAAGGGTCAGCACACTGCTATCTAGTGTTGCACAACAGATTTTTATCCACAGACAAAATCAACTCTTCCACTGCCGTGTGTCAGGTGATATTTTGTTTGTTTGTTTGTTTTTAAAGATTTTATTTATTTGACAGAGAGAGACAGCCAGCAAGAGAGGGAACACAAGCAGGGGGAGTGGGAGAGGAAGAAGCAGGCTCCCAGCAGAGGAGCCTGATGCGGGGCTCGATCCCAGAACGCCGGGATCACGCCCAGAGCCAAAGGCAGACGCTTAACGACTGAGCCACCCAGGCGCCCCATGTGTCAGGTGATATTTTAAAGCCATCAAGGCAACAGTAACAATACTATGTACTACTGAGCATCCCTGATGTGTGAAATACTTTATACAGAGATTTCCAACCATTCGCGTATTTGTTTCTCATAAAAATCTCCCAAGTAGGTATCATTATAATCAGTATATAACAAGGGAAAGCTAAAAGGACAGTCGGTAACACACTCAGTGTTACCCAGTTTGAATGTCATAAGTCTGGTTGCCTTGAAAGCCT
Organism: Ailuropoda melanoleuca; assembly: GCF_002007445.2. Lineage (NCBI taxonomy): Eukaryota > Metazoa > Chordata > Mammalia > Carnivora > Ursidae > Ailuropoda > Ailuropoda melanoleuca. Next base: position 1,943,400 of record NC_048221.1, read on the forward strand.
AAAGTCCTAGTAGCTGCATTTCTGTACATACATGTACCGTACGATATGATTATGGCTGTTACTCAGCAGAGGTCAGCAAGCTGTATATAAAGGTCAGATAGTACGTCATTTAGGCTTTTCCAGCCACTTGGTTTCTGTTGCAACATGCTCAGCTATGCCTTTGTAGCACAAAGGTCGCTACAGACAACAAGTAAAGGAATGGCTGTGGCTGTGTGCCAATAAAACTTTATTTATAAAATAAGCGGCAGGCTGGATTTGGCCTGTGGTCTGCCAGCCCCTGATCTAGAGCGGTGCCGTCAGACAGGAAGACAATACAGTGTATCTAAATTTGAATTTTCCTGTAATCACCTTATAAAAAGATGTGCTGAAATTTATTTTAATTATATATATTTAAAGATTTTATTTATTTATTTGAGACAGTGCAAGAGAGAGAGATCATGGGGGGGGGCAGAAGGAGAAGCAGATTCCCCGCTGAGCAGGGAGCCCGGTGTGGGGCTTGATCCCAGAGCTGAAGGCAGATGCTTAACCAGCTGAGCCTCACAGGCGTCCCAGGAGAGTTGCTTCTCTATACACCTGTAACGCTGATTCACTCACATGCTGACAATCTGTTCAGGCGGTAATTCCTACTGCGTGCAGCTACAGAGATACAGTGCTTTAAAGAAAGAGGAAAATTCTGAACCACTTGTGTCTTAAATTCTCATGGGGGAGGTAATAAGGAAATCTATAATCTAGGTGAAGGGTAAGTGCTGTGAATAAAATACAGACAGTGAAGCCATATGGAATGAGAGGGTGAGCAAATCAGACTGGAGCAGGGTAAACGCAAAACACTAAAAGTAACAGATCCATAAATCCAGAGAACAAACTGATGGGTGCCAGAGAGGAAGGGGTAGGAAGATGGGCAAAATGGGTGAAGAGGCGTGGGAGGTACAGGCTTCCGGAATAACTCATGGGGTTAGAAGGTACAGCGTGGAAATACCGTCACTGGTATTGTAATAGCTTCATATGGTGATAGATGGTGGCTACACTTGTGAACGTAACCTCACGCACAGCATAACGTACAGACTTGTAGAATCACTACGTGGTAAACCTGAAATTCACGTAACATTGTGTGTCAATTATACTTCAAGAAAACCCATGGGGCGCCTGGGTGGCTCAGATGCTTAAGGGTCTGCCTTCCGCTCAGGTCATGATCTCCAGGTCCTGGGATCAGCAGGGAGTCTGCCTCTCTCCTCCCTCTCCCTCTGCCCCTCCCCCCACTCGTTCTCTCTCTCTCTCAAATAAATACAATCTTTGAAAAACAACAACGGGTGCCTGGGTGGCTCAGTCGGTTAAGCGTCTTGCCTTTGGCTCAGGCCGCGATCCCCGGGTCCTGGGATCAGGCCCCACGTTAGGCTCCCTGCTCAGTGAGAAGTCTCCCCGCCCCCCACCTTGTGCTCTCTCTCTTTGCTCACTGTCTCTCTCAAATAAATAAATAAAAATCTTTAAAAACAACAACAACAAAACAAACCCCCCCCCCAAACAGTAAAATAACCATGTGAGTAACACTGGAAATGGATACCTTGGCTTGTTTTGGCTTGATTTATTGTTAAATACCACTGCATTTTTCAACTCTTAAGAATTAGAAGCTGAATGTCACAATTTCACAAGGTCTCAAGAAAGATCACAAGTGCTGGTCAACTTCACCATGTCCCAGTGGAGAGACACTGGAATCAGAAATCTGGTCCAAGGAGGCACTGGAATCAAAGTGTCCTGAGCCAAGAGCAGAAAGACCATCTGTATCAATGGGCTACAGATGAGCTTCTGGGTTTGAAAAAAAGAGCAGCTGCATAAAAGAAGAAAGAGTAGAAAGAAATGTGAAGGGCAAAATTAACGATATAAAAAGGAGGCTAAAAATATATATCTCCTGAAAATGAATCAAACTGACAAACCTCTGACAATTTTCTTCACGAAAAACAAAGCATGGGCAAATAAAGTTATGAATGAAAACGCAGGCACAGGTAGGAATGTTCTAGGGATTAAATACAAGAAGAGGGGAATGATCTAACATTTTAAAATTATGAGTACTTCCAGGGGCACCTGCGTGGCTCAGCTGGTTAAGCACCCAACTCTTGATTTTGGCTCCGGTCATGATCTCAGGGTTATGAGATCGAGCCCCATGTCGGGCTCCATGCTCAGTCAGAGTCTGTTTGTCCCTCTCTCTCTGATCCTCCCGCTCACAGGCGCACTCTCTCTCCCTCAAATAAGTAAGTGAATAAATGAATAAAATCTTTAAAAATAAATAAAATTCTGAGTACTTCCATAGAATTCAGTTGTTGAAAGTTTAAAGTAGCTTAAAGAAAATAAAAGAGTGTTTTAAAATGTTTACACAAAGAAAACAAAAATCCCAAACTGTTTTACAGGCCAGCTGTACTAAATACTAAAGGGGTTAATAATTCTACGTGTAGAAAATAATTCCTTTTTCAGAGATATGCCAACAGCAGAGCAATATAACTAGGGGGGAAAAGTTAAATATAACAAATATAAGTGCAAAAGTCTATTAAAAAAAATTCCACACGTTACTGCCCTCCATAGAGTAATAAATAATGTGCATAATAAATACACCTAAGCTCCAAACTCGTTTTATTTCAGGAAATGCAAGATGTCTAAAAACTGATCCAAAAATTAGTACATTTTACTCAATTAATAGAAAATATAGAAAAATCAAAATTCATGTCCTTACATCCTAAGCAATGAGTGATATAATACTTACTAATGTATAGCAATATTTAATACCCTGAAACTAGAAGGCACGTGGCTAATCGTGGGAGATGGTGCATGAAAACAGCGACTGCAATGCTGAGTGAAAACTGTGAAGTAAAACCAGTTCCCTTGTCAAGAGTGCAAAGCACTCGGGTTCCCCCCCTCGCTGGCTGTCTCTATCTCTGTCAAATAAATAAATAAAATCTTTAAAAAAAAAAAAAAAGGCAAGGCACTGACACAGTGTCCTGTTGTACAGGGAACTGGAGGTCCTGGTCAATCAGTAAAGAACAAGAAATGAAAGGCGAGATGATAGGAGAAGAAAAAGACTGAAATACCATTACGTGCAGGGAAGATATTGCATATAAAGATTCAAATAATTTACAGATGGTTAATAATTAAAATCTCTACCTGCACTTAACAGAGACACTGGTTAATCGAGTAATACTCAAACATGAATTTACTTCTATGTACCAGTAACAGTATTTTAATAGATAGCATCTAAATCAGCACCAATACTGAATGCAGAGTAATAAACCGAACCGAGGTTTTACTTTTCAGTCCAAACACATACCAAGTCCATGGATCGGAAAGCTCAGTACGCGAGGATGTAAAGACGACCTCGAGTTCATCTACAGATTCGATGTGATCCCGACTCATTGTCCTTGAACTTCAAGTGCTGACCCTAATCCTAGCTTTCTACATTGGAGAAACTCAGTCCCACGGACACCAGAATCCATCTCATGAAACGTCTCTTAGGTACGTACTGTGTGCCAGACCCTCTCTCCGTGTCTCTGGTACCCGGACGCGAAGTAAAGGACCTGACAGGACGCCCGACCCCACCCCCGGCCCGGGGCGGACCCTCGATCAGTACCCCGGGGGGCGGAGACACCCGGGACCGCGGCCGCCGCCAGCCGGTTCGAGTCAGCCCCTCTGGATCTCGGCCCGGGCCGGCGCACTCACCATCCCGCGGCCCCGCTCCCGGCTCCCGGTCCCTCTCCCCGCGCCTCCGCGACTCAGGCAGGTGAGGGCCAGGCGCACCGGACATCTGGGGCCGCGCCGGGCAGGTGCCCAGGGGCCCGCCGCGGGAGGAGAGCGACGTCCCAAGCGAGGGCGATCGGACAGTGCTGATTGGACAGTGCTCCGGGCACACCCTCTTCCACGGCTCCTGATTCGACACTGCTCTAGGTCCCAGTGCCTGTGATTGGGCAATTTTCCTGTGTGCACCGCCCCAGTCTGAGTGACGGGCGGGGGCGGAGGTCACGTGGCCAGGCCGGGCGGAAACGCCTTTCTGCCTCTGAGCCCTAATCCTGCGTGGCGTGATCTCCGGGATGCGCGCTCCGAGCAGAATCAGCTCGCAGTGCGGCGCGCCTGGCGTCTCTCCGCAGCGCGGCACTCCGCCTGCGTCGTCCTCCTGGGCCGGGAAGTCCCGACTCAAGTCCCCGCGGAGCGCCCCTTGCCTGCAGCCCGACAGGACAGGAGTTGATTCTTAAAAATGTGTATTAAGTGCACTTAAAGCATCTTAACTCTGATAGGCTGCTTTAAGATTTCATTTCTGTCGTTTTAATGTGTGATCAGGGCTTTTCCTGCGAGTGTTCCATTTATATTCTTTGTCCTTCCCTCGGTGATTTTCTGGACAGTCTGTGTCCGCAGCAACTCGGTTCTCAAGCCTCTGCATCCATAGGGATGATCAATTTACACAGTAGGACAGAAGCAGGTGTGGTGGTTAGAGGTGATAGCTTTGCTTTCTTGAGGAAACTAAAGAGAAAACAACTAAAACCGTGAGAGCTGATGAAAGAGTCAATTTAGTAGATACCATTAAATATTTACAATATATGATATACTATTGGACTAAAATTGCATTTTCATGATACATACGCACACACACATGCATGTATGTATGTATAAAATATTGAGGAATAGGCTTAACACCACGTGCAGGATCTGTGTAAGAACAATTCCAAGTGTTCCTGGTGAGGTGACAGAGGTGTCATTTTCACGGTACATAAGCAACTCTGTGGGATTGAAGACTTCTCAATGCAAAGACGCACACAGCCATAACATTTAGAGAAATTTCCAACGAAATCTTCATCAGGAACTTCTCTGTGCCTCATAATAAATTAATTCTAAAAGAATCTCTGAAAAGTAGTGCAAGGAGTAGCTAGGCAACTATTGCAAATGAAGAATGAAGAGTTTTCTGATCAGATGTACCAATTAAAATAATGAATGAGTACAAATAATTGAAATGGCCTATTGCCATTATAAGAAGGGACCAGTAGTTCCCAAGCAGCGCTGATTTTGCGCCTCGGGGATATATGGAAATATCTGGAGGTCTTTTTGGTTCACTGCTGGGGATGTGAAGAGGGCGTGATAAACGCATCTAGTAAGGAGACACCAGGGACGCTGTGAACATCTTAAAATACACAGGATCAGCCCCCCAGAAGAATTATTTGACCCAAAATGCGAATAATGTCAATGTTGAGAAATTCTGCAACAGACGGCCCTTGGAAATGTATAAACAGATGCAAGAATATAATAAAATATATAATTTAGGGGCGCCTGGATGGCTCAGTTGGTTAAGTGTCTGCCTGTGGCTCAGGTCATGATCCCAGGGTCCTGGAATCTAGTGCACATTGGGCTCCTTGCTCAGCATGGAGTCTTTTTCTCCCTCTGCCTGCTGCTCCCCCTGCTTGTTCTCTTTCTCTGCAAATAAATGAATAAAATATTTAAAAAATGTAAAAAATATATAATTTATGGCAAGAGATGTTTCAACCTATAGCCCTCTCTTCTAGCGCAACCAAGTAAGTTCCAGATGGACTAAAAATTTAGACATAAGAAAACAAAAATCCTAAAAGAAAACATCAGTATTTCTACATACTTAGGAAGTGAAATTTATGACATCCAAAAAATATAAATAAAATGATTATTTGAAAAATAAAAAGTTAAAATGTCTAATAGTAGAAGATGAAAGAAATGCCAACTGGGAAATTTTTAAATTATATTATAGTAAAAAAGGACACTATCATTAATATTTTTAAGAGCTCTTCTAAATCAAATGCAGAATGTAGAAATCCAATAAAATGTGCAAAGGCTATGCACAGAAAGTTAGAAAAATTATAAATTACAAATGCCTAATAAAAATGTGAGAATAGGTTAGTTCCTCGGGCCCAGAATGGATCATGGGAATAGGTGGACATATTAACTAGCAAAATAGCAGTTTTGATTTCCTAACTCATTCCTTCAGGCTTATTACAGGGCGAAGGTCAAAGGGATGCTTCCACAATTGCTCCTTAAGATTGAAAAGCTGAAGCGGCACCTCATTCACGGAGGGGCTGCAGATATTAGTACTGCCATCCACATACTCAGAGATGCAGGTTGGTGTATTTATCACAGCTGTGTCTCAAATGCGGCATCTCTGCTGGTGCAGGTGAACCAGCTCCTGGCGTCTGACAGGTGGCATTTGGGTTAGCAAATGCTTTCTGCCCATTCCGCTAGCAGATACAGTCAGGATCAGCTTCCCTTTATCTGGCAGGCACTTCACTGCCCTTGTCTGTGTTGTCTTCCTGCTAGATCAACAGTCCTGATCTTTGTCCAGATAGAGTACAGGTAGGTGCGTGTCTGACACTGGGAGTGCAGGGGAAATGCAGGGAAAGTTCGTGAGCCTATTATATTATTGAATTGTTCCATATATCCCATATCCAGTTTGTCCTATGATTAATATTTTATCTTATTTTGGCATATTGGTTACAATTAATGAACAATGTTGACACATAATCATTAACTAAAGTCCATGCTTTATTCATACTTCCTTAGTTTCCACCTGATGTCCTTTTTCTGTCACAGGACCCCATCTAAGACCCCACGTGACATTTAGTCATCATGCCTCCCTAGGTTCCCCTGAGCTATGACAATTTCTCAGACTTTCCTTGTCTTTGATGCCCTCGTTTTGAGGAGGACTGGGCAGGTATCTTGTAGCGTGTCCCTCTGTGGAATACGACTGAAACTGTTCATGATTAGAGTGGGGCTGTGGGGTTTTGGGACGAAGACCATAGAGGTAAAGTTTTAGCCATTTTCATCCCATCGTATCAAGAGTACATGCTACCACCATGACTTATCGCTGTCATTGACCTTGGTCACCTGGCTGAGGTGTATTTGTCAGGTGTCTCCACTGTAAACTTTAAGCCCTTCCATCCTGTACTCCTTAGAGGGAAGTCACGTGGCTTTCACTTAGGAGTGGGGAGTTGTGTTGCATTTCCTTGAGGGCTGAGTATCTTAATAAGTTTTCTTGAATTCTTCTGCATTGGAGTTTTGCCTATTTACCCCCTTTAGGTATTCATGCAATTAGTTATATCAATATGAACTCATGGATATTTATTTTATACGTTGGGTTATAATCCAAAACGTCATTATTTATTTTGTTGCTCAAGGTTTTCCGGCTTTGGTCACGGGGGTGGGGGGGGCTCTTTTGTTTGGCTCACACATCCTTTTGACATGCTTCCAACTTTGTGGGGTTTTTTGTTTTGTTTTGTAGCACTTTTATAATTTCTGGCTGTACATGCTTCTCCAGGTTCTCCTCATCTTGTGTATTTCTAGTCCTAGCCCCAGTCCTAGAATCAATACTTTCTCCAGGGAGCCCTGGCTCTATTGGAGAATGGTTTGAGAAACCAAGATCTGGGCACTGGGTGTGCTCATGGCTATCTGAGTGCGGTTGGTTCTAGGCTGTCGTAACTTTTTATAATTATATATATTTTGTATCATCTGCTATGTGTCTTCCTCAACCAGAAAGCTATACTTTGCTCTCTTATTAATACTCCCTTTTTGCTATTTAACAGTGTTTGTAATTTTGTTCTGTTGTCTTTGTACTTAATGCCTTTTTAAAGCACTTCGTTCTGTATTTTTTTCTTTATCTTTTTACTATCCAGTTTATCGGGTTGCTTTTGTACGCTTTCATGTCTTCCCATTGCCTAGGCGGCAGTGAGTTCCACTGCTTCCTTTTCTCATCTTTCTTCTCCCGTTTTAGTTGCATTCTTTCTACTTTGTCATGATCCATAACATTTGAACCTACTCTTCCACCCCCTTTCCATCTTTGCTCTATTATTAGATGTATATTTATATTTTTTTAAAACGCTCACCATCAGTGCCTTGGCTGAATTTTCTCAGCTATCACTTGCTTAGATGAAGTTCCTGTGCTAGTGGGTCACAAGAGGGGCCTAAGGGGGCAGATTTCCCTAAGTTCTTGTTTGTCGAAATGCTTTTCACTAGCCTAGGTATTTGAAGGACAGGTTGGGTGGATATCGAATCTTTGGTTCACACTTAGTTTCCTCTAGCTGTTCTTCTAAAAATGGTGTCTGGCTGTTTGCTGTTTTAGTATGTTAGTTTGAAACTCCCAATTTCAGTTCCTTTCACTTTTGTAGGTAAGCTAATTGTTCTTTCCCCTTCTCCTCCTCCCCCTTCTCCTCCTCCCCCTACTCTTCCTCCTCCTCTGACTTCTCCTCCTCCTTCCCCATCTTCTTCTGCCTAGAGTCTTGAGGATTTAAATTTGTCCTTGAAATCTAATGTTTTTTCTTGGCTATGTGTTAGAATTGATTGCTTTAAGTTAATTTATCCAATGACCTTTTCAATTTGTAGATTCATATCCTTTTCTATTTCTGGAAAAGTCTTTTTGCATTCTATTAGCTCTGTTCCATTGTTGATTTTTCTTCCTCAGGGATTCTGGTAATATGCATATTTTTCTTGTCTTTCATTTCCACTACCTTCTCTTTGGTCATTTTTTTTCATTTTTAGAATATCATTTTCATTCTTTGTTTCTCAGCCTATCTTCATTGAAACTATGAAAATCCATGTTTCTTCAACTTTTTTTTTTAAGATTTTATTGTTAAGTTGTCTCTACATCCAACATGGCGCTTCAGCTTACAACCCTGAGATCAAGAGACCCATGCTCCATCCACTGAGCCAGCCAGGCGCCCCTCTTCAAACTATTTTCAATAGTTGTTGATGGCACTTGCCTGAATCCATTATGAGGATGACATGTCTGAAGGGATTTTTCTAACACCAGTATTTTGTTCCATTCTTTAGTTTGCTTTCTAGTGTGTAGAGGACCTTCCTTTTCCCCTATTTATTTATTCCCATTGGATTTTGGCTCATGGTTTCTTACATTATTCAATGGGCTGTTGCTCTCATTGTTGATTTTGACACTCAAAATTTTACCAATCTTCCCAGTGGGAGCCCTTTCAAAGTAGTTTTTATTTCTGGGGCACATGGCTGCCTCAGTCGGTACAGCATGTGACTCTTGATCTTGGGGTTGTGAATTCAAGCCCCACATTGAGCATAGCTTTACTTAAAAAAAAATAATAACGTCTTATCACTAGCAGTAGTAGTTAGGAAATAACTGTTCAGGCATACCTCAAAGATACTGCACGTGCAGTTCCCGACCAGCACAGTAAAGCAAATATTGCAATACAGTGATTTAAATTAATTTTTCGGTTTCCCAGTACATATAAATGTTACGTTTACACTACACTGAACTCTGTTAAGTGTGCAATAGCATCATCTCTAAAACCGTCCACATGACTTAATTAAAATTATCTTACTGCTAAAAATGCATAATCTGAGCTTTCAGCAAGTCCTCATGGTTCTGCTGCCACAGGGTCTCTTCCTGACTTTGATGCCTGCTGACTGAGCAGAGTGGGGGCTGGTGGGGGTGGGGGTGGGGATGGCAATTTACTGTAATAAGACCATGAACTTTGCCACATCCGTTGACTCTTCCGCTCAAGAAGGATTTCTCTGTAGCGTGCAGTGCTGTTTGATAGCGTTTTACCCACGGAACTTTCAAGTTCGATCTAAATCCTTTGTTGTCCCGTCAACAATCTTTACAAGCATCTTCACCAGGAACAGCTTCTGTCTCAAGAAACCACCTTCTTTGCCCATCCGTAAGAAGCAACTCCTCAGCCGTTCAATTCAAATGTAAGAGTAATGACAAAGTTTGAAATATTGTGAGAATCACCAAAATGTGACACAGAGACGTGAAGTGACCAAATGCTGTTAGAAAAATGGCACCAACGGACTTGCTGGACACAGGGTTGTCACAACACTTCAATGTGTAAAAACATAGTTTCTGCAAAGTGGAATAAAGCAAAGCAAAATAAAATGAGGTGTGCCTATATATAATGACATGCTAAACATCCTCTGTCTTAGTTTGTCAGGGCTACTTCCGTAACAAAATGACACAGTCATTGGTGGCATCAGTTTATTTCTTCACATATTTCTTCATAAATTTATTTCTTCCTAGACACTGGAAGTCCAAGATCAAGGTATGCATAGGGCTGGTTTCTTCTGAGGCCCCTCCTCGGCTATCAGATGGCTGTGGTGTTGTATCTTTACATGGTCATCTTTCTGTGTCTGTATGTCCTTATCTCCTCTTTTTATAAGTACACAAGTCACATTGCAGTAGGGCCCACCCCAGTGGCCTTGTTTTAATGTAATCTCCTCATTCAAGGCCCTATCTCCAAATACAGTCACATTCTAAGGGTCTGGGGGTCAGAGCTTCAAATTTGGGGGGCAAACACAATTAAGTCCATAACGTATTCTAATGAGGCATATAAAAAACCACAATGGGATAATAAAAACTTTCACTGGTGTAGGAAAGACCTTAGGGTTCAAAGCCAACAGCCAGGAAAGAATTCTTGAGGCATCCTTGGTGCAAAAAGGTGGTTTTATTAGAGCACAGGAAAAGGCCTGGGGGCAGAAAGAGCTGCTGCCCCGGGGTCATGAGGAGTGGCCCATTATATGCCCTCAAGTTGGGAGGGGGTTAGGGAGAGCATAAGTCTCTAAGGAATTTTGGAAGCAAGGTTTCCAGGACCTTGAGGGGGTAGCTGTTGTTGGGAAAGCGTCATTTATTATTGTCTAATAAAACCTGAGTCATGAGGCCCTTCAGATATCATATGCTTGGGGAATGATTGCCAACATGTATCTTGGGGGGTAAAAATAAAGGAAGTTTCCAAAGGAATTTTTATATGTTAGAGTAGGTGTACAGGGTCATGTGTCTTGGGGGTTAGAAGTAAAGGAAGTTGGGTTAAGATTGCCTCTTGCCCTTAGCATGGTATTAACATCGAGGCAACTGAGTTCCTATAGGAATGTCACTCTGCCTGTCCCAAGGACTTGTCAATGGGCTGTTAAGTAGTAAGGCAATTTAATACTTCTCTTCTGCCTTTGTTTCCCACATCATCATGGTGACATCAAAGCCAACTGAAAAAAAAAATAGAAACATGAATAATGTTCTTAAAAAAGAGAACTCAGGGATGCCTGGGTGGCTCAGTTGTTAAGCGTCTGCTTTCAGCTCAGGTCATGATCCCAGGGTCCTGGGATCGCCGCCCCCCCCAGCATTGGGCTCCCAGCTCAGCGGGAAGCCTGCTTCTCCCTCTCCCCCTCCCCCTGCTTATGTTCCCTCTCTAGCTGCCTCTCTCTGTCAAATAAATAAATAAATAAATAAATAAATAAAATATTTAAAAAAACAAAAAACAGAACTCAACGGTGCTGATGAGGGAACAGAAGGCAAGCTGGGCACAAATTGGAAGCTGACATCCCACAACTTCTGCACCCAGATGGGGTATGTGTGGCATTCCTCAGGCACTCCTGGCTGCCGTAAAGGAAAAACAAATGGTTGACTTGTAGCGATCACAATCCTGCAAGACCTGAGTTTCTCCCTCAGTTTACAAATGTCTTAGCAATCTCCAAGAACAAAGCATTTCTATCAATAACCCAGCTTCCAGAAGGAAATGTAGATACAATTAAATGTCCTTATAACCGGCAGCCCATTGGAAGATACTGGAAGTGGGCAGAGTGTAACGTTCCTCCAGGAAGCCCCCGACTATCTTCATGTTAATGTCTCACTGGAGGGGTAAACAACCTTAACTTGACAATGGCAAGGCTTCCGGTGTCCTGTGAGTCTTCTTTAACAAATGAAAATCCTTTTGAAACCTCCCTTTTCCTTACCTTCCCCCAACCCCATAGTACACAATCAGCCACCCTCACAACCTGGGGCAGCAGCTCTTTCTGCCCACCGGCCCTGTCCCCGTGCTTTCGTAAACCACCATTTTGCACCAAAGACGTCTCAAGAATTCTTTCTTGGTCGTCGGCTCCAGACTCCACCCCACTGAAGCTCCCCTGTACTCCAGAACCGCATCACTGCCGTGGTGTCAGTTCTGAACAAGTAGGTCTGTAGTTTTCATTACATTTCATCAAAACCCCAGCAGGGAGTGTTTGGTACTTACAAAAACTCTCTACGATGTCCGTGGCAGAACAAGTACCCAGGAATACCGAGAAGCATCCAAAGAGCAAGGTAGTCGTGATGAGGGAACAGAAGGCAAGCTGAGGACAAAGGAGAAACTGACACCTCACAACCCATCCCCCGCCCCCGGCCATGGGATGTACGGGTCCTTCCTCAGGCACCCCTGGCTGCCCTAAAACGAAGGAAAGGAAAACAAATAGTTAACTAACAGAGATCACAGTCCTGCAAGACCTGAGTCTCCCCCGTTTGTACAAGTCCCAGTGGTTGACAAGGAAGCAGCTACAGTAGACGGGCCCGCAGGAAGTTACTAGAAACACTCTTCTCACTCGAGTTGGCAGGTCCTTCTCAGAAGAAGAACACAATGTAAGCAACAAAGAGATTGGTCCACTCCGTGCTATTAAAGTTAAGACCAGTCCGTCAGGGAGTAGAGTAAAAGGCATGAAAAGAGAAGCCACCATTTTAGAGGAGATATTTGCAGAATCAAGAAACAAAAAAGGATCCACACCCAGGGGATGTAAGGTCAGGATGGAGGTGAAACGATGACCGAAGGCTTTAACAGACGGTGAAAGACAACAGAGGAACAATGCTTGGTCGTTTTAGTAAGGAGTTAAAAAACAATGTAAACTGAGGGAAACTGCCCAGGGCAGGCCCAGGCCAGGAGGCCCCAGAAGACGGAAGGTTACTAACAATAGGCCAGAGATAACCAGAAGCCCTGCTGCGAGCCAGAGAAAAGCAGCCCTTGCTGCCGCTGTAAACAGGCTCCCTGCGCTCCTGTTCCCGCCTACAGCAGCCCCCACTCCCCCAGTTCAAACCCATCTCCCACCGGGCAGCATGGCCCTTGGAGCCTGACTGCCTGGGGTCCCCTATAAAAGCCCTGTAACCCTGTTGCCCGGGGCCCAGAATTTGGAGCAGGAGCTCCCTTGGGTCCGCCGGCGTAAAATAAATCCGAGTTCTCCTGCTTCTCCGAGCGTCACTCGGTCTCTCGCCGGTCTGATTCTTATTTTTCTGCAACAAAATCAGAGATCCTTTTTCCCATTCTCCGTGGGCAAAAATTCACACATCAGGTTATTGTGCAAGTGGACAGTCCTAGGAAGTTAGGGAAGACATATACATAATGGTAGGGGGTCAAATCACAGATTCCACTGGCATTTCTTAGTAAATGTGAACATTACTGATGGGGCTCGGAGTGGTGTGGGGTCCAGGGCTGATGGCCAAGAAAGAATTCTTGAGACGTCTTTGGTGCAAACAGGTGATTTTATTAAAGAACAGGGACAGGACCTGAGGGGTGGAAGGAGCTGAATGATAAGTGAGGGATAACTGATTACATACTTGGGAGGTGGGGCAGGGAAGGAGAAAGGGAGGTTTCCAGAAGGACTTTGATATGCTAAAGACGACTCCAGGATCCCCGAGGCCTGGCTATTGTCACGCTAAGGTGGTTTTTCGTTCTTGTGCGGCATTAACGTGAAGACCATTGGGGCGGGTCCCCGGAGGAACGCTACCACCTGCCTCTCTCAAGTATCTGTCGCAGGGCTGCAGGTTGTAAACAGATTCTGTTTTATTTACATTCCCTTCTGCTTTTGTGTCCCACATCACTACCGAGGGGAGGGTGCCGTTAGGGCTCCAGGAGATGGTCTGTGGGTCTCAGGCTATTGGTACGAATGCTTTTTCCTCGTCTGTCACTAAGACGTCGGTGGACTGCCGGAGACTCAGGCCTTGCAGGACTCTGATCTCTAGCCGTTAACCATTTGGGTTTTTTCCCTTCTCTTAGTTTTAGGGCCGGCAGGAATGCCTGAGGAATGTCACCCTTATACCACCCGGGAGTCAGGCGTGGGGGTGTGGCGTGGGGAGGGGGGTCGTGGGGTGTCAGCCTGTGCCTTGCCCTCCGCTTGCCTTCTGCTCCCTCCTCAGTTATCGGAACTTGCTGCACAGCAGCGTTTCTCCAGTGATGAGGGAATGGAAGGCAAGCAGAGGACAAAGCAGAAGCTGGCACCCTGCAGCCCCCTCCCCCCGGGATGTATGCAGCATTCCTCAGGCGCTCCTGGCTGCCCTAAAGGACAGAGAAACAGTTAACCTACAGATACCACACTCCTGCAAGACTTGGGTCTCCCTCAGTTTACAGATGTCTTAGCAGTCGACAAGAACAAAGCCATCAGTAACGTAGCTTCCAGAAGGGAATGTATGTAGACAAAGTCTCCTTATACCTACAGCCCATTGACAAGTCCTTGAAACAGGCACGGTGACATTCCTCCAGGGACTCAGCGGCCTTGACGTTAATACTTTGCTAAGGGCCAAAAGCAGTCCTAGGCTGACCCCCTCCCCTCCACTAAGATCCTGTAAGTGTGCTTTAACGTATAAAAATTCCTTTGGAAACTTCCTTTATCTCTAACCCCCACCCCCCAAGATATGTGTTGGCCATCGTCCCCCAAGCATACGGCCCACCCATACACATCTGAAGGGTCTCATGACTCAGGTTTTATTAGACGGTAATAAATGACCTTTTCCCAACAATAGCTAGCCCCCTCAAGGTCATGGAAACCTTGCTTCCAAAATTCCTTAGAGACTTATGCTCTCCCTAACCCCCTCCCAACTTGAGGGCATATAATGGGCCACTCCTCATGACCCCGGGGCAGCAGCTCTTTCTGCCCCCGGGTCCTGTCCCCGTGCTTTAATAAACCACCATTTTGCACCAAAGTTGCCTCAAGAATTCTTTCTGGGTCGCCGGCTTCGGACTCCACCCCGCTGAACCTCACGTGTAGTCCCCAACCTCATCATCCAGGATGTGGGAAGACTAAAAATTGTTCGCTCTTGGATACAAAACCAGGAATGATTGTCGCAGCAAGAGTCCACAAGAGTGAAAACAGTTTTGAAGGAGCGCACGCTGCAAAGAGCTGGGATAGAGGAGTTCGGTGGGTGACCAAGGCCTCAGACACCAGCGAGACAGACCAGGCTGAGGGGCCGCAGACCAGGCTTCCTTGTGTAATTCGACTCTTTTCCTGCGAGTTCGAGAGTCAAAATTAAGCCAAACCCCACTTCCTGAGAAGCAGTAGGTGGCGAAGACACAGGAACTAGGCACCACACGCAAGGGAGTGCTCCCCTGTTGGGGCAGGAGGGGGATGGGCTCGGGGTGGGAAACACCCGTGAGGTGGGGCCACAAGCAAATGGTTAAGGAAGAATTCTTGAGACATTTTCAGTGCAAAAAAAGGTGCTTTTGTGGGCGCCTGGGTGGCTCAATTGGTTAAGCATCTGCCTTCGGCTCAAGTCATGATCCCAGGGTCTTCGGATCGAGTCCCACATCCGGCTCCCTGCTCAGTGGGGAGTCTGCTTCTCCCTCTCCCTCTATCCCTCCCCCGGGTTGTGCTCTCTTTCGATCTCTCTCTCTCTCTCAAATAAATAAATAAAATCTTAAAAAAAAAAAAGCTGCTTTTGTTCTAGCACCAGGACAGGACTTGTAGGCCGGAAGAGCTGCGCTCTTGCTGTATGAGGCTGGCGGTTATTGATGAGGACAAAGGCAAAAGAAATGTAGAGAAGATTACATGTTCTTACAACCCACAGCCCATCCACAAATACCTGGGGCAGGGAGAGTAGGACATTCCTCGAGGAACTCACAACTGCTTAAAAAAACATTGTTTATCTGACAAAGTGAGAGCGTGAGTGGAGGGGCAGAGGGAGAAGCAGACTCCCCGCTGAGCAGGGAGCCTGACGCAGGGCTGATCTCAACACCAGGGGGATCCTGACCTGAGCCAAAGGCAGCCGCTTAACGACTAAGCCACCTGGGTGCCCCAATGTTGATGCTTTGCCAGAGGCAAAAAGCAATCTTAGCGTATGAAAATCCCTTTGAAAACTTCCTTTATCTCTACTCTATATGCTCCCCCCAAAAGATCTATGTTGGCAATCGTCCTCCAAACATATGGCTCACTGACAGACATCTGAAGGTTCTCGTAACTTATGTCTTACTGGACAGTGGTAAATAACCTTATCTTAACAGCAGCTAGCCTCCCAAAGGTCCTGGAAGACTTCCTTCCAAATTCCTTAGAGGCTTCCGCTGTCCCTAACCCCCACTAACTAAAAAGTACATAATCAGTCACTCCTCGAAATCCCCGGAGAGCTCTTCCTGCCCATGGGTCCCGTTCCCATGCTTTAATAAAAACACCTTTTTGCACCGGAAATGTCTCAAGAATTCTTTCCTGCCCTTTCACTCCCAGATCCCACATGACATCAGTCATGTACTTAGTCCTCAAGGGGGAGGAGACATAAGGGAGCATTAGATCATAAATGTCTTTGAGTTTTTACTCATAAAACTACTTTGCAAGATTTCTCTGGGGCTTATCATTCAGTTCGGTATTAACAGAGGTGAGATGTACAGCTGTCAGTAGACCTCTGGAGAATGTAGCGTCCAGTGAGTATTTGATCCTTATCCAATGATGCAGGCTGTAGGTCAGCCTTCTGGGCTGAAGATGGACATTTTCTTGCTTCTATCCCTCATCACTTCCCCTCTGATCAGTTTTCAGTCCTTAAATCTTTAAGGTTCTTGAAGGGTTAAGGGCTCATCTTTTGTAACTTCTTCAAGCCAATAGAGGTCAGAGATGTCCCTATGATGAGGGAGCAGAAGGCAAGCTGAGGACAGAGCACAAGCTGACACAGCGAACCAGCCCCCTGCCCAGGAGGGACATGTGTGACATTCCTCAGGCACTCCTGCCTGCCCTAAAGCTAAAGAAATGGAAAAGCAAATGGTTAACAGATAGAGATCACAGTCTTGCAGGACTCAGTCTCCCTCAGTTGACAAATGTTTTAGTGATTTACAAGAACAAAAAGCATTCTTATCAATAACCTAACTTCTAGAAGGAAACTCCCAACTATCTTAATGTTAATGCTTTACTAGAGGGAAAAACCACCTTAACTTGACAATGGCAAGTCCCCCAGTATCTTGTAGGTCCTCTTCAGCATACGAAAATTCTTTTGAAAACCTTTTTCCTTACCTCCAACTTACAAGCATATCATCAGTCACCCCTCACAAGCCCGGGGCAGCAGCTCTTTCTGCCCATGGGTCCTGTCCCCGTGCTTTCATAGAACCGCCATATTGCACCAAAGACGTCTCAAGAATTCTTTCCTTGGCCATCAGCTCTGGGCCTCACCCCACCAAACCTCACCTACACTCAACAACTACATCATCTATCTCGGGGCCGAGATTGGTCACTCTCTGTCCCAACAAGTAACTATCACAGAAAGCCATTGCTGTAGAGCCCGGAGCAGACGTTGGGGTGAATTTGTTTCCCGTAGTAAGGATGGTGGTTGGCTGGGCAGAGGACTCAGGAACTGCTTGTATCTTGACAAAAAGAGGGAACAAAGGGAAAGAGACAAATTGCGATTAACATGATAATAAAAACAGGAAATGTGATGAGAAGACCCTTTAGAGTAGACCTCAGTCGCCTCCTGATCGGGACTGTGACCCATCCTGAAGAGACAGCTGGGATCTGGAAGAGCGCCAGTGTGATTATTCACACCCGTAGGTAATCCTCTTGCGTCTCCGTTCCGATCTGGAGTGTAGGCGCAACATACAGCTTCAGTACGCACTCGTTCCTCCTGTGTCGCGCGAAGACATTCAGTGTCATCCTATTTTGTAGAATTGCTTTATGCGTTCGGGTAATGTTAATGTTTAATAATGTAATGCTATTTTGAGAGTCATTTAAGGCCTTATTTGTCTATTTATCAAGGGCCTCCATGTGACATCTTCTAAACGTACTGGTGAAGAAAAATAGATACCACGTGCTCATACGGATGGAACATGGATCTTGTCCACTGTTAGGAGCCCATCTGTTGGTTGGCATATTCCGTTAAAATTTTAATAGTTTGAGGGGCGCCTGGGTGGCTCAGTCGTTAAGCGTCTGCCTTCGGCTCAGGGCGTGGGGATCGAGCCCCACATCAGTCTCCTCTGCTGGGAGCCTGCTTCTTCCTCTCCCACTCCCCCTGCTTGTGTTCCCTCTCTCGCTGGCTGTCTTTCTCTGTCAAATAAATAAAGCCTTAAAAAAAATTTTTTTTTAATAGTTTGAGAATAAGAGAAGGGCCTCTTATGACCTGCAGAGTCCCATGTAATGTTTACCATGGGCCAGCAAGAAACGTTCTTTTTAGTAATAGAAATAATTGTTGACAACAGATACTTGTTGTCAGACTTGCCGGCAATACCTGGTGGGTGAATTCCTCTTCATGACGCCCCCAATATAGCCTGAGGCTCCTGCACCCCCGAGGAAGTCACACTCTTTACTCACCTGGTAAAGCTGCTGGGAACTCTGTCAGCCAAGCAGCAGGCCAATATCTCCAAGGCTCCACAAAGTCAAGCTTAGTTCCTTAAAGCTGTCTGGTCATGTCTCTCTCAAATATGACACATCCTTGGTAGGATAACCTGTGTTTCCAAGGGTGTCCTGTAGCAAAGAGAACAGAGTCTCAT
The DNA here is from genome assembly GCF_002007445.2 of Ailuropoda melanoleuca. Lineage (NCBI taxonomy): Eukaryota > Metazoa > Chordata > Mammalia > Carnivora > Ursidae > Ailuropoda > Ailuropoda melanoleuca. Next base: position 1,961,864 of record NC_048221.1, read on the forward strand.
TGAATTTATGCAAATGATTATAATATAGTCATATATAATATATATGTGATATATAACATACATATATAATCATACACATATATGATATATATAAGAATTATAATATAATACTCACTGAGGGTTTCTGAATCCTGGAGGGTTCAGATAGGGAGAAAATTAAATGTTTCAATTTGTTCATAAAGGAATATTTTATCATCTTCCTTATTTCATTCAGTCCTATGTTAATTTTTGTTCTGTTTGGACGCAGCTTTTTCTGTCAGTTTTGGAAATTTTCATTCAGCTTAGTTTTATGATTTTAAAGATAGCAGAAACCTGGATGTGTCAAAAGTTCTTCTTACTGGGGCGCCCGGGTAGTGCAGTCGTTAAGCATTCTGCCTTCGGCTCAGGGCGTGATCCCGGTGTTCCGGGATCGAGTCCCACATCGGGCTCCTCGGCTGGGAGCCTGCTTCTTCCTCTCCCACTCCCCCTGCTTGTGTTCCCTCTCTCGCTGGCTGTCTCTCTGTCACATAAATAAATAAAATCTTTAAAAAAAAAAAAAAGAGTCCTTCTTACGAATCTCCTTGAGGACGAAACAAACACAATTTGTAAGAACATCAGAACAATAACTATCAATGACAAAAAAGCCCTCAGAAATGGCCATGATTAAAGAGCTGATAGGAGAGTTCATCATAATGCAATTGTCAAGGAAATTGGGTTATATCTGTGACACACATTTCAATAATTCAATTACTGATCTTATACCAGGACACCTTAAAGTTTCAGGAATTTCATATATTTTCTAGAATAGTTCTAGCATTTACTAGCTAGCATTTCAATGCAACCTAAGGCTTATCACCTAAGGCTTGACAGTACTATCCAAGTAACTTAACATGCAAAATAGACAAGCCTAATTAACTTTCCCATTTCAATCTCAGGAGGTTTGTCAAAAACCTTAGAAAATTTTACAGCACAAGCCTAAATAGGATTACAGATCATTATAAATTTAATATTTGTATTTAACCAAGGTGGCGATAGGGTTTTATAGGAAGCTATGGAATTGCTGGCAAAATTTAGCTCCTTTAACACGGAGAAGTTTTAACTTTTTCTTTTCTTTTCTTTTTTTTTTTTTTTAAGATTTTATTTATTTGACAGAGAGAGAGCACAACCAGGGGGCACAAAGGGGGGAGGCTCCCCGCTGAGCAAGGAGCCCCGTGCTGGGCTCCATTCAAGGACCTTGGGGTCTGACCCAAGCCAAAGGCAGACGCTTAAGGGCCTGAGCCACCCGGTGCCTCTGAGCAGTTTTAACTTTCTTAAGTAATTGAAGACCTGATAAAGACCAAGCAAAGCTTTGGTTTTCTGGGCAGATAAAGAGAAGAGAAAATTTTTAAAACTTTGCTTATCAAGAGCAGACCAACAATCCAAGAAATCTTTGTCTTTTTAACCCAGAGAAGAGCAGAATTTCAATGTTAGGCTAGTGTACTTTTAATATCCGTTCATTTCAACCTGAGCCCTGACCACACATAAAATTCTTTTCCAAAGCTTTCCCTTCACAAACCTTCTACAACTTTCTTTTTCAATCAGATTTTGTCCTATGCCTTTTCTCTCCAAACAACCGGTCTCATTTTAGGGCAAAATTACCTTCTTTTTCCCCTCATAAAATGTATTCCAGGTTCTATACCTTTCCTACACATCTACTTTCCTACATACAGAGTTGTTTTCCTCCTCATTTCCATCAGGCTTGCTTACATTTATTAGAATTTTAATTCTTGGAAACCTTAGTCTGTGGTGAAAACTAACCCATTGTGAGCAGCTGGTTAGGCCAGAATTCTTTAGTTGGCAAATTTAGAAACCACTCCGTAATTTCTAAAAACATACATTTTCCCATAGTACACTCTTTCAGTCAAGCACAAAGCGTATTTACTAACAGACCCAGGTATCCTCAGGTTCTCTGCAGTAAGAAGCCAAATGCGCAGACCTGCGTTCAATAATCAGTTCTTCAGTCGTTTATCTTACTTGGAAGAGGCAGGTAACCAGTCCGCTTAACCCAGTTTGACATCTCATGGAGCAAAACCTCAAGGGTTCAGGTTACCAAAGACTTTGAAATCTATCCTACCAATCACCCGTGAGAACTTTATGAGACAGACAAACTTAACCGTTATTTCAAGTCCATCTGTTCGCTGACTCGTTGCAGCAGAGGTCAGTGAGCTTCTCTGACCTTCCGTAACCCTTGGCGGGATAAGCTTTATGTCTGATGTTGGCAACTCTACCTAAATGAAACTAAGAAACTTAGCTTCAGTCAGTCCGCTCCCCGTTGTCAGTTTTTTACCTGGGGCACCCGTCGGGAAGTCTGAATTGGGGGGGGTGTGTCCGGGGAGGGGTGCTCGAGGCTCCTTTGCAGCGAGGGCACGAGCTGGAGCCCACGGTGCCGGAGGCGCTGAGCACGCCGCGCCCCGGGTGCTGCAGAGACAGGAGGGGGAGGAGGGGACCAGGAGGGGGAGGAGGGGCGGAAGCGGCGGGAGGCCTACAAGCCTGGAGGGCAGAACGAAAGACTTCCCTGCCTTAAAGCTCCTGGGCTCAGACAGATGAGCGGACCCACGTTTTTACCCCAAAGTGAGAATCGGCAGCCCGCGTCAGGCCGGAGGAGACAGGGAACTTTCCTGAAACCAAAGGACTTTGGGCAGCTGTTTGGGAATATTCCTTAAAGCCCCCATCCTAGACTGGCCAGCGGGATACAGCTGGCTGCAGCCATCACAGCCAGTAACTCCGGAAACGAATGAGGGAGAAGCCCCCGTGCTGAGGTTGTGGGATATCGGTGAGGTTCAGTGGGGTGGCGTCCGGAGCCCCCCACCAAGAAGGAATTCTTGAGACGCCTTTGGTGCAAAATTGGTGGTTTATTAGCACGGGGACAGGCCCCATGGGCAGAAAGAGCTGCTGCGCAGGGGCTGTGAGGGGTGGCTGATACATACTTGGGAGTGGTGGAGGTGAGGACAAAGGGGGTGTCCAGAAGGATGCTGGAGACCTGGCCATTGTCAAGCCAAGGCTGTCCCTCCCTCTCATATGGCGCTAACAGGAAGACAGTTGCGAGTCTCCCATTCCTCCCATCACAAGTCCTTGTCAATGGGCTGCAGGTTTAAAAGAAATTCTATTTTATTTACATTTCCTTCTGCCTCAGCCTCCCTCAATTTTATGGAGGGGATGGTCAAGTTAGGGCTCCAGGAAACTGAATTATGAGTCTCTGGAAGTCAGGCTATTGATAAGAAAGCTGCTTATTTGCAAATCACTAGGACATGCGGAAACGGAGGGAGACTCAGGTCTTGCAGGACTGTGATCTGTTAACTATTTGTTTTTCTTTCCTTAGCTTTAGGGCAGCCAGGAGCGCCTGAGGAATGTCCCGCACATCCCATGGGGTGGCCGTGCGGGGTGTCTGTTTCTGCTTTGTCCTCGGCTTGCCTTCTGTTCCCTCATCATCCACACGCAAGAGTAACCCTGGTCTTTCAGGAGGAGGAACAGTGAGTCCCCCTCGTTAGGGATGGCCTGGGTTTCCTCCGGGCTTGTTTAGGCTTGTTTAGACAATCACCCAATAAATCAGGAGGGGGTTCATGGACAAACACCTTCTGCAAGAGGCCCTACGGTTGGGGTCCTGATTTAGGGCCATGCAGGGCGGGATATGGGGTCCCTCCACCCTGTTCCTGCGGAGGAGATCTGACTGATGGGTCATATTGAAGTTTATCGTCCTGTTCATGGGCCATTTTTCCTGGTCTGCTAAGCAGTGCTGAGGCCATGCAGAGTTACGGGAGATCAGTCCTTTCTTGCAATCTGAGTGGTTTTCGGTGGGTTAAAAGGCATTCCAAGGGAGATCCGTGGGAACTGAGAGAAGGTCCATTATCAAGAAAATCTCCCCTGAATCCCAGGTGGCGTCCAATGCGACACATGTCAGAGGCTCCTTGGTGTCCAAGTGACCAGAGGCGCCCCTCTAAGAAGTGCTGTGAACGGCCTTGCCCTTTAGGAGGGAGGCTGGTGTCTGCTTCTCCATCGCATTCTAGACTACGAAATGGGTGCTGGTGAACAGACCGAAAAACCCTGCCATGAAGAACCCACCGTTTTTAACCCATGGAAAACACTAGGAAAGTTTTACAAGGGGAAATTACCAAATGTTGTAATTTAAGTAGTCAGTAGGGGAGCACTAGTGAAAAATAGTCAAGACAGAAATCCATCACGGCCTGAGCCATGTTCCAGCACATGTCGTCCTTACAGCCAACTGCCCTAGGAAACCATCCCCACTGGGGTTTTAGTCCAACCGGGTACTGGTTTCGGCTGCCTCTGAGTGGAGGTCTCCCGGCCAGAGTGGCTATGTGGAGGGGATCCCATTACCCCCAATGAGGAGGAAACCTCACACAGGAGTCTTAAGATTGGCAGCCGTCCTGGGAACTTAAGTGGCTGTCCCCTGCCCAAGACAGATAACTTTGTATAAGGACAGGAATAAAGAGAGGGCATTAAGTTTCTGGGTCCTGTTACCATCCCAGCCTTGGTGCTCACTTCCGGCCAAAAGGCAGGCTTTCTCCTCCCCGCAGAGTAGCCCCAGCCTGAGCGCTGGGCAGGGGGTTGTTTCAATACGACCGAAGGCCTAGCAGAGCCCCTAAAGTGAAAGTAGAAGAAAAGGGGGTCGCTCACCAAGTTTGCACCAAGCCTCGAAGTCCAGTGAGAAGACAGGCCCTACGTTGGGTGCCAAAATGATGTGGGGCCATGAGCGAACGGTGGAGAAAGAATTCTTGAGACATGCTTGGTGCCCAAAGGTGCTTTTATTAGAGCACAGGGACGGGCCGTGGGCGGGAAGAGCTGTGCCTTTGCTGCACGAAGCTGGTGGTTACGTGCTTAGTGGAGGGAGGCGTGTGCCCGGAGTATTAGATCATGGATGCCTTCTTTGAATTTCTACTCCTAAAACCACTTTTGCAAGATTCCTCTGGTGCTTACCATTCAGTTGGACATTAACGATGGTGCTTATCGTTCAGCTGGAGATGTGCAGGTAATCATGAGACCCTTTAAAAATATCGTCACCAGCACATCCGTGACCCTTGTCAGAATGATGCAGGCTGTATATGGTCAGCCTTCTGGGCTTCAGGTGAACATTTTTCAGCCTCTACCCCTCACTGCCAGGACACTAACAGCTGCCTGTGTCTGTTCACAAATGCGGGGGCCCAGGCTAAAAGAACGTTACCCACTTTTATTAAACTGAACACAAAATATCTAACACATTCTTTTCTGAGTATGACGCATGTCACAATAACCTTTAGCGAATTACATAAGCATGTACCAATATGCAATTTTTATATGATCCAGCAATTCTGAGTCTGTACCCAAAAGAATAAAAAACAGGGTTTTGAAGAGAGACACTTGTACACCCGGGTTCAGAGAAGCATTATTCAGCCGTGCTCAGGAATTTCAGACTCAGTTTCCCCGTGGAGTAACCCCTCGTCCAGAGCAGAGGGGCACCCAGGCCAATGCAGGCTGAAACAGGAGGGCCTGGTGTCCAGGGGGTCAGGGGCTGGCCTGGGAGGGAGGCTGCCAGTGGATCTGTGCTCTTTTATGGGTCTGTGCCCTCCTCCGGAGCTTCCTGGGTGTGATCTGAAATCAGCCCCTGTGTGCGGAGGGCAGAGAGACCAGGAAAGAGGCAGGTCCCTCGAGCTTGGTAGGTGGCAGTTTTCCCAAGCAAAGGGACCTTACATACAGGGCTTGTGCTGGGCGGCAGCAAGGTGAACGGATCCCTCACCCACCCACCAAATCTTCACAGTTTATAGAGAGGCCTTAACTGCGCTCGGTCATGAGGCCACGTCACCATCGAGGCTGTGCCCTTGCAGCAGCCTCTGGGGACAGGGGAGGCAGGCGGAACCCACACTCCAAGGACAGAGGAAGACGATGAGCCTCTGAGTGCCTGCGTCCAGTTCGTGGACCATTTGGAGGTCATGTCTTTTTTTTTTTTTTTAAGATTTTTTTAAAAAAAGATTTTAGTTATTTATTTGAGAGAGAGGGAGAGAGAGAGCACGAGCAGAGAGAGGGGCAGAGATAGAGGGAGAAGCGGACTCCCCACTGAGCAGGGAGCCCCTCGATCCCAGGACCCCAAGATCACGACCTGAGCTAAAGGCAGACACTACACCGCTGAGCCCCCCAGGCGCCCCTGGAGGTCTGTCTTTTTGACGATTTCCGCAACACCTTTGTTTAAAAATAAACACATGAGCAGTGATGTCACCACAGGCAGTGGAGGTGCCCTGAAAGGAATCTGTTAAAGTCCCCTCCCCTCCCCTCCGCCTGGCTTGGCCCTGCCCTTGGCCCTGACTCGGGTGTTCCAGGTCACGGTGCCCGACATTCCCAGGAAGTCAACCCCAGCTGCGAAACACACGCTTCCCTAGCCTGAGCACCCCCGCTTCCCAGCGGAGCCCTGCACAGAGCCCCTTGGAAACCTGCCCCCTCCCGCTCTACCCTCCCAAGAACTGACCCCCTCCGCACCCCCCCTACGGGCACAGCTGCAATCCTGTCACACCCTTAAATGGCCCTTCCGTGTTTCTCTGCTCCCTCTGCCATTCTGAGTCACGGCCCCACCTAACAGGGCTAGCATACCTTTTACACTTCAAGTCATTTAGGGACGCACTCGAAAAGTGATCTAAAATAAATTTCTTTCCAGGCTAAAATGTCCACTTGAAAACCTTAAGTACATCTCACGTCTGTGGTTGTCCGAAGAGTTCCTGCTCCCAGGCCTGGGTGCTGTTAAAAGACAACGAGGCCAAAATGGAGTCACTTACTCAGCTCCCTGTCACCAAACCAAGACTAATTGCCATTTCGGCCTCTCCCAGCAATGGAATCTTAAACCCGTCCATCAGGAGTGAGCTGGTCAGCAGCTGCGGGGTCGTCCGGCTGCTAGACCCCTGCCATCTCGGAAAGAAGGTGACCTACCACGACCCATCCACTATTTCTGTTCTAACTTCCTTTTTTTTTTTTTTTTTAAGATTTTATTTATTTATCTGACAGAGAGGCAGCGAGAGAGGGAACACAAGCAGGGGGAGAGGAAGACGGAGAAGCAGGCTGCCCGCTGAGCAGGGAGCCCCACGCGGGCTCCATCCCAGAACGCCGGGATCATGACCTGAGCCGAAGGCAGACGCTTAACGGCTGAGTCACCCAGGCGCCCCCTGTTCTAACTTCCTGCTCCCACTCCTGATGCCCGAAGTCTTTCATTTTGTGCAGCTCCTCCGAGCTGCTTTCTCTCCGCGAGATGGCACGCTGCCCGATTCTTGAATCACTGAATAAAGCCAACAAGAGGGGCGCCTGGGTGGCTCAGTTGGTTAAGTATCTGCCTTTGGCTTAAGCCATGATGGGGGGTCCTGGGATCAAGTCCCACATCAGGCTCCCTGCTCAGCGGGGAGCCTGCTTCTCCCTCTCCCTCTGCCTGCTGTTCCCCTGCTTGTATGCTATCAAATAAATAAGTAAAATCTTAAAAAAAAAAAAAAACCAACAAGATCTTCAAAATGTATTCAGTCGGGGGCGCCTGGCTGGCTCAGTCGGCGAAGCGACAGACTCTTGATTTCAGCTCAGGCCCTGATCTCACAGTGGTGACCTCAAGCCCCATGCCAGGCTCAGCGCTGGGTGTGAAGCCTCCCTAGGGTTCTCTCTGTCTCTCTCTTCTTCTTCTCCCCCTCTCTCTCACTCTCTCTCTCTAAAAAAAAAGTATTCAGGTGAATTTTGCTTTTTTTTTTTTTTTTAAGTAGATTCCACGCCTGGCATGGAGCCCAACGCGGGGCTTGTACTCAACAACCCGAGCGGAGATCGTGAGTCAGATGCTAAACTGACTGAGCCACCGGGGCGCCCAGTTGAATTTTGCTTTTTAAATAGTTCCAGCTTCCCATCAGCACCAAGCTCTCCAGAAGCAGTGTGTTCCTGATTTAAAATGCATGTCTGTCCAATAACAAACAGATCTGGATTTGGTATAAGGAGAAACTTGACTCAAGTAACAACAAACTGATCCAAGAGGTACAAGGATGTCAAGTCAGACAGAAAGGGTCTTTTCTTTTCCACGTAAGGGGAAGTTGGACTGATGGGGGCGTCCAGCGGGCTGCAGGACCAGCGTGGCTGGACACAATAGGGCCTCCTGTGGTCAATGTGTCCTCATTCTCGGGAGAAATGGACTGATGTGGGAAACAAAGGCAGAAGAAAAATTATTATATTTCCTTCCTACCTACAGCCCCTTGACAAGTCCTTGAAACAGGTAGGGTGACATTCCTCTAGGGACTCAGCTGCCTTGATATTAATACTTTGGTAAGGACAAGAGGCAATCTTAGCCTGACCCCCAGGACCCTGTACGCCTACTCTGACATATAAAAATTCCTTTGGAAACTTCCTTTATCTCTACCCCCCAAATACATGTTGGCAATCAGACCCCAAGCGTATGACCCACTGATATACATCTGAAGGGTCTCATGACTGAGGATTTATTAGACGGTAATAAATGACATTTTCCCAATAATAGCTACCCCCTCAAGGTCCTGGAAACCTTGCTTCCAAAATTCCTTAGAGACTTATGCTGTCCTTAACCCCTCCCAGCTTGAAAGTATATGATGGGCCACTCCTCATGACCCCAGTGCAGCTCTTCCTGCCCCCAGGGCCTGTCCCTGTGCTCTAATAGAACCACCTTTTTGCACCAAAGCTGTCTCAAGAATTTTTCTTGGCCGTAGGCTTTGAAGTTGTCTTTGAACCCTAATGTCTTTCCTACATCACGGACCAGGAGCTGGGTCCCAGTATCAGTGTTTCCTCAGTCCTGAAGGCAACCCAAACTTCAGGTCTCCTGAGTGGAAAGAGCCTGATAACCGTGGGGTAAGAAATGGGTTGCAGGGGGCGCCTGGGTGGCACAGCGGTTAAGCGTCTGCCTTCAGCTCAGGGCGTGATCTGGGATCGAGCCCCACATCAGGCTCTTCTGCTATGAGCCTGCTTCTTCCTCTCCCACTCCCCCTGCTTGTGTTCCCTCTCTCGCTGGCTGTCTCTATCTCTGTCGAATAAATAAATAAAAAATCTTAAAAAAAAAAAAAAAAAAAGAAATGGGTTGCAGGGAACCTCCTTGGTCAAGCCCCAGAGCTGCAGGAGGGAAGGGCAAGGCCTCAGCATAGCAAAGGTCACAAGTCAAAACAGAGGGGCCTGCCTTGCATGTGGTGACATCACTACTGAGTGTCTTTGTTCTTAGAGAAAGGGCACAGAGCCACAAGGACCTCATCCCCTGACTGACTCCCAACACCAGAAGTCAGCAGGCCCTCTTGTCCCATTCAGGCCTATCCCCTCTTGTCCCAGCTCTGGACAAGGGGGCACTCCATGGGGAAACTGAGACAGGACATCCCAGTCCAGGAGGAGGACGATGCAGGAGGGGCTCTGAGCTGTGGGCAAATGCCGGGTGCGCCCACTGGGCGTTCTGCTCCGAGCCTGTGTCCTTGTGGGCAGCAGGGACCTGTTGCAGCAAGGAGGCCTGGCAGGGGAGGCGGAGGCCAGAACCCTTGTGCTTGCAGGCTCAGCCACGTGCCCCACCTCTGCCTGTCACTCAGGATCCACGGAGCACTATCCAATCGAGTCCGACACACGAGGGGAGCCAGGAGCCCTGACCAAACCAGCGCCAGTGTCCGAGGGCTGGCCCATCAGGAGATGTGGGGCCGCGGTCCCAAGCTCTTTCAGATCACAGGTTCTAGCAGGGGAGCTCAGATTGATCAGGGTGCGGGGGGGCCCAGGACACTATCCAGGGAGGAGCGCTCCTCGCCTCCTTTATGTGGCTTTGGGTGGGTCTTACTTTCACGTGCACCTGCCCTTGGGGCCCTCACCAGGGAAGGCAGTGAGATCATGAATGCACGGGCAGGCAGGAAAACCTCAGAGGGCCTGGTTCCCACCCATACGGGGCTGGACGTGTCTGCAGGCTGGGTCTCCTAGTACCCTTAGGGGTCCACACCCCAGTCTCCACCCTTGGCTGTGGGCTGGGGTCCCGGTATTCTGATAGGTCCCCACTTTCCCCAGGGGTCTACACCCTAGTCCTTGGCCAAATGGCATCAGAGGGAGCAGAGGACCAGCAGCACTGCAGCCAGGGTTTGGGGGGGGCCTTGGAAGGACCCACTGTAGCTAAGCGGGAGGTAAGGCAGGGAGGCTCAAGAGACCAGTTGACCAATGTAAAACCATTTTGGTTTTAGGCTAACCCTTAACCTAAAAGTCATCAGGTCATAAAAAGAGAGTCACAAGATCTGACTCAAGGAAAACCACAAGACCCCACTCCCTTATAGCAGTAAAAACCACAAAGCCTGGACATACTCAAAATTCCTCCCTGTGGGTATATCCACAACCCAAGACAAAGGAAAAACTCACTTCAATGTAAATGATGAACCCAAAATTAAAGAGGAAGCACCTCCCTGTAGGGTTAGCTAATTAAACATAAAAAACAGGGGCACCTGGGTGGGCTCAGTGGTTAAGCGTCTGGTTTCCGCTCAGGTCATGATCCCAGGGTCCTCGGATGGAGTCCCGCATCTGGCTCCTGGATAAGCAGGGAGTCTGCTTCTCCCTCTGCCCCTCTCCCTGCGTATGCACTCTCAAATAAATAAATAAAAATATTTTAAAAAATATGCAGAGTAGACAGATCCATAGAGACAAAGTATTTCAGTGGTGGCAAGAAGGCATGGTTTCCTAGCTAGTTTGGCCTTTCAATTCATGTTGACAAATGTAGATACAATTCACATACCATATGCTCCCACTTTTAAAAGTAAAACTAGGTTTTCTGTTTTTTGTCTGTTCACAGCTGTGCCATCCTGACACCCTCTGAAGGAAATAGAGCCCTTTACATTTCACATTCTCGGGGACTGACTACAAACTAGCTCTGCCCTGACCTTCCTTGCAGAATATAACGCACACCTGAGTTTTCTAACGTGTCCCGCCTGAGGCCGTGCCCGCCTGGGGCCGCGGGGTTCCACGCGGAGACTCAGGGGACTTTTGTCTGACCTGAGGCCAGTGGAGGTGGGGACGGAGGGCAGGGCCTCGCGGTGTCAGATCCAGTCAAAACCAAGGGAGACCTTGCCTTCCCTGTGCTGACGTCACCGGTTCTTGAGCTGTGCTTAAACACGGAACAGGTGCTCCGTCCCTCGCCCCCCTGGCGACCACGGACATAAGGACCACCGGGTCCTTCTGTCACATCCCCATCGGGCGCCGCACAAGGGAGACTCCGCGGAGAATCTGAATCAGATTCCCGGGACAGAAGGATGACGCAGACGGGTCAGCCGGCCAGGAGAAAACTCTGCTGGAAGCCGAACTCCTAGCGGGCAGATGAGACACGTGTGTAGCGCCAGCCTGTCAGTCAGGATGCAGGAGGCGGGGCCTGGGAGAGCTGCCCAGTCCAGGACGACGGGGGCGGTGCCGGAACTACCGTCCAATCAGAACGTGAGTGGACGCAGGATGTCCTATCACGGTGCGGGGAGCTCGGAGTCCGGACGAATGTCCAATCAGGGTCGCGGGGCGTTAACTCCGAAACCCCATGCACTCAGCGGGCCGGACCTGAAGCATCGCCCAATCGGAGCGCGGGGCCCGTAAACCATCCAATCAGGCCTGAGGGCGGTCCCTGCTAGCCCGGTAGGTGTGGCTCTCAGCGGGCGCCGGCTGCCGCGCCCCAGTCCTGAGCAGCCCAGGTGTGGGTCCGCGCCGCGGGTTAGGACGCCGGGAGATCCCGGAGCAGGAAGGACCCCCGAGATGGTGAGTGCGGGGGCCGGAGGGGTGGCTCGATGCAGCCAGAACTAAGTGGAAGCGGCGGCGGCGGGGGACTCCCCACCCGCACGGGCCGCACCTGAGTCCTTGGCCGGTGGACCTGGGGAGGGAGGCAGCGCCGGGGGCGGGGGGAGGCCTGGCGTTCGGGAGGGTGTGCGGCCTAACGGGAGCTCGCTGCTAGGTGAGTTGTCGTACAAAGGAAGCTTGATTTGCAGCAAGGAGGAGACCGCAGGGAGTAAGGTCACAGGCGCTGCGCCCCTGCGGAGGGTGAGTGGGTTTCTTTGGTTCAGGGTTAGGGCGAGTATTCACAGAGGGGAGCCCGGTCGTCCTCTGTAAAGGTGTTCTAGCATTTCTTTTCCTTTAGTGCCTGTGGTTCTTGGTCACGTACTTGGAAGAATGAAGAGGTAGACCAGACGAGGAGTGGTGGGCAGCAAAGCAGTATTTCTTGAGCGAGAGTATAAAGCTCCCAGAGAGGGCGGGGACCTGAGCGGGTTGCCCTTGGAGTTTCTCAGTTTAGGGGTTTTTTAGGAACTCTTTTGCGGAACTATCTTAAGCAGCCGGGGTGTCCCGAGTGGTGCCAGTCCGGGCTTTGATCAAGGCATCTGTCTGCCTATTAGGTTCATGTATAGGTGCTGATGGTCTCTCTGGGCTGACACCTGCGGGCTTACGTCTCAACTGCTTCTTCGTCATAATAGTGACAAATGCTTTATAGTTAATTGTTTCGTTTTGGGACATTTTGCTGAAGTCATTTCTGCAAAGGCTGCAGAACAGAACGCGAATGCGGTCCCGTCTACGCTGCAGAACAGGATGTTCGCGTGGTTCTCTTTAGCAGTCCCAGCTCCCATCTTCTTGTTGGGGACCCTANGCGGTCCCTGCTAGCCCGGTAGGTGTGGCTCTCAGCGGGCGCCGGCTGCCGCGCCCCAGTCCTGAGCAGCCCAGGTGTGGGTCCGCGCCGCGGGTTAGGACGCCGGGAGATCCCGGAGCAGGAAGGACCCCCGAGATGGTGAGTG